>NC_084739.1:16596321-16801321 GCF_033978785.1 Entelurus aequoreus
GCTAGCGGCTAAAGTCCAGCCACAGTCGGCAGTGTTTTAGCTAGTTCTAAATCACTAATCCTCGCCTCCATGGCGACAAATAAAGTATGTTTCTTACAAGTATCATCCCTGCAGGACGAGGAATAGCTAAACATGTTTCACTACACACCGTAGATCACCAGCGTCAAAATGTAAACAAACGGCATTGGTGGATCTACACCTAACATCCACTGTAATTATACCAAGTACAACAGCGTATCTTGTCGATGCTACTATGGTTACTGTGACGATCGGTCACTTCATTTCAGTTTGTTTCCAGGTTTTTGTATTACTTCCTGTCAGTGCTCTTATTTTGTTATATTTCCTGTTTGTTCCGCTGAGCACTGTTTTCTCCTCACCTGCCGTTGATTGGCAGCCGGTCCACACCGGCTGCCAATCAGCATATGTCTATTTATGTTTTCTCTCGAGCACTCCTCGGTGCTCGATGATAGACTCTCTACGTTTGGAACTTTTTATGCAAGACTGCTTTATTTTCTGTTTATGTTAATTAAAATCATCTTACCTGCTCATCCTCCTCCTGGTTTTTGCATCTTGGGGACACACAAACGGCAGCCATGCGAGTTCCTCACAGTATCATCGAGCCAGAATGCTGTGTCCTCGCGAGAACCCCTGTCGGCGATGCACAGCCGATGTTCTGGACCGCACAATTCATAGAGGACTTGAAAGCCAGGTTTGTGCGGTCCCAGCCCACAGCAGGCTCGGAACTTCTCCCTCCGCCTCGACCGCCGGTTCCGGCTCTCCGACCGGCGCGGCCACCGCCGCCTTCCCTCCTCCCGGCTAGGCCGCCGGCTCCGGCTCTCCTACCGGCGCGGCCACCGCCGCCTTCCCTCCTCCCGGCTAGGCCGCCGGCTCCGGCTCTCCGACCGGCGCGGCCACCGCCGCCTTCCCTCCTCCCGGCTAGGCCGCCGGCTCCGGCTCTCCGACCGGCGCGGCCACCGCCGCCTTCCCTCCTCCCGGCTAGGCCGCCGGCTCCGGCTCTCCTACCGGCGCGGCCACCGCCGCCTTCCCTCCTCCCGGCTAGGCCGCCGGCTCCGGCTCTCTGACCGGCGCGGCCACCGCCGCCTTCCCTCCTCCCGGCTAGGCCGCCGGCTCCGGCTCTCCGACCGGCGCGGCCACCGCCGCCATCTTCCCCGTCGCCTGCTGTGCGTCCTGTCCTGGCTCCACGGCAATCGCCTGTGCCGGCGCATCGACCTCCGGTTCCCACACCGCGTCGCGCGCCGGTCGCGGCGCCACGACGACCAACACCGGCTGAGCGCCCAGCACCCGTTCCTGCTCCAAGGCAGCTTCCAGCAGCTGCACCACGGCTGCTATCCCTTCCAGCACCCGCTCGTCCTGCCAGTCCGGCGAAGGCTCCAGTGGAGCCCTCCATGATGTCCCTCCTGGCCTCCTGCTGGGACTCGGCGAGGGACGTGTCTTTTTCCCTCCTCCTGGCCCTCTACCGCCCGTCCCTGGTTTTCGCACCGGGGGACATCAACAACCCGGAACTCCTTCTCCCTGTGGTGAACGGCGTCTGGCATACGCCTACTGGAGGGGGGGGGCTACTACCAGCAGCAGTGCAGCCAAGCACACGCCGCTGTCATCCCCGCCATCCCAGGTAACAAGGGAATGTTATGTGAACGTTAGGAGAACGTTGTGGCATTGTTCTGGGAACGTTCGTTTTTAACGTTCAAAGAACGTTTGGTTGTGGAGTTCTTGCTTGGTTAGCAGAACGTTAGCCAAGAACGTTTGGCTAGAACGTTTAGGGAACGGTTTAGGAACATGCTATTTACATCTGTTTTTATGCTGTATTGTCAGGAATAACACTCAAACAGAAATTTCAACAGAATTAATTATTTATTTGTGATAGTGATTTCAACAGAAATAATTCTTTATTTGTGATATAATACAAAAATGGGGACGGCGTGGCGAAGTTGGTAGAGTGGCCGTGCCAGCAATCGGAGGGTTGATGGTTACTGGGGTTCAATCCCCACCTTCTTCCATCCTAGGCACGTCCGTTGTGTCCTTGGGCAAGACACTTCACCCTTGCTCCTGATGGGTGCTGGTAGCGCCTTGCATGGCAGCTCCCTCCATCAGTGTGTGAATGTGTGTGTGAATGGGTGAATGTGGAAATACTGTCAATTGCGCTTTGAGTACCTTGAAGGTAGAAAAGCGCTTTTCTCGAAAGAGTCTCGAAAGGCTGATCAATGAGATCTTGAACATCCACAGATTCTGGCCCCACAGACTGTGCTGCCAGCCCTCTCAGCATGCGCATAATTTCTCCCTGGTTCTCAAGTATATTTTGAACTTTCATGTTCAACTGGAAAACTGCAAAGAAAACAAAAGTCAAAGAGGTAATTCGTATTACTGCCCGTTGTAACAGCCTGTTTACCACCACCTATCAACAGTTAAATAGCCAACTAACGTTCACTGTCAAGGGCATTCCTGCTGCTTCTTGGAGCGGTCTGGTACTGACTCGTACTGGCTGGAGTGGTCTGGTACTGGCTTGAGCTGGATGCATTCCTGTCTGGACTGAGCCTGGAAGTGCTGCTTCTCGCTGGGCTGTGAGGTCGGCCTGGATGCCTTGGAGTGGTCTGGTATTGGTTGGTACTGGCTGAAGTGGTCTGGTACTCGCTGGAGATTGGAAAGTTAAAGGTTGGGAGCTCTGGCAGTGGGGGTGCCTGGACGAAGATCTGTGTTTTCTCTTTTCTGCACTTCTTTTTTGGCCGAATTTCCTCTTCATCTAAACCAGGGGTGGGCAATTAATTTTTACCGGGGGCCGCATGAGCAACCCGAGCACTGCTGGAGGGCCACATCGACAATATTTCAATTCAATTTTGCTCAATATTATTTTTGATATATACCGTAAGATAAATAATAATAATAATAATAATAATAATTAATAATAATAGTAATACTTCAACATAGTGTGTGTAACAGCATTCCATGACTAATATAAATAAACTAACATTAATAATAGACAGTAAAATAAGCATACGTATGACTGAGGAGTCATAGTGTAACTTTGTGTGGTGTTTGAGTTGTCTGACTTTTTGTGTGGCCATAAACGCACCAGTGGTTTAGTGCTATGCGTGTTGGTGACAGATGACAAGTTGGTTTTGGCCTGGTTTGTACGGCAGAAAATGACTAGTTTTTCGAGATAGAAGTGTTTTACTCATGTTTTTGGTGTGGTTATGTCCGAATATAAACAGTTTTGCTCAATAAAGTGATCGATATAATTCCTGTCCTCGAAGCATCTCGATAGACGTTACAATAATTGAACGGTGTTGACGAACACCGTTAGGGCCGCTTGTTGTCCCTGTCACTCAAAGCTGCATTGCAAAATTACATAGAATAAATATGTTTATTTTGTTTAGAATTCAGATGGGATTTGATTTGGTGCGCGGCATATATTTGCTGCGCGCAGCAGACGCTTGAGCAGTGCGCAATTGCGCAGGCACGCACCTTAGAGGGAACGTTGCTTTGCAGTCCATGTCTTGTTGGAAACACGTCATTCTTCATCAACTTTTCTCTTTTTAGCGTCTCGGGTGTAAACCGTGCATCACTTGTCGCTGCATGTGCACCTTCACTCGCAGGTTACACACGGACACACGCCCATAAATAATACTTTTCAAAATAAAAGTAGCACAGTTATATTGCGCGCACGACATAGATGTTTTTTCAACTTTATTTTGTAATTTGTAATTGCAGCTGTTCACATTCACTCACAATCACGCACACGCATACGTCCACACGGAAGTAATACAAATAACGATTTTCAAAACCAAAACAGCACCGTTGTATTGCACACTCGACATAGATACTTTTTTAAATTTATTTTGTAATTTATAATTGGCCTCACGCGGGCCGGACAGGGACGTACAAAGGGCCGGATGCGGCCCACGGGCCGCAGAATGCCCAGGTCTGATTAAAACCAACGAAGACAAAAAAATGTATGCACCACTAAGTAGTATTTGAGTATTGTAAGTAAACAGTCTTTGAAAAGTGACTATACCGTCAGCATCAAACACATCTTCCTCATCGTTTCTATAGCGTTCGGGTGTGATGTGGCTCCGTTTGGTTAACACTTCTTCTGGGCTCGAAAACATTTTAGCTTGTTTTTCGTATTGAAGGGCCTTGTCAAAGTCTTCTGCAAAATTTCAAAGTATGCCGATGACTCAAGATGAATTTAACTTATGTTGTTTAAAATATACATGATATGGGTCGTTTTTTTTATAGGGTGCCATTTGGACTTCATAACTTGTAAAAAATAAATAGTTGATTTACCAATATTTTTATGTTCTATTGTATACATGACATATGTAACTTGCTGAAAAACATATTGGTCGAACTCAGGCACCTAAATCATAGTATATTTAGCTATATTAATGAGAGGTGACACACGGGATATGTCCACTCTGTACTTTTAACACCAATGTATTTGCTGTATATGATATTTTGCAACAGCAGTGATGATTAACCAAGAATTATGAAAGAAACTGCTGTTGAATGCATAATAGCACTACATATACATTGTGATAAGTCAACATTACTATATACATGTCCACTCTGTTAGGTTGATGTCCACCGTGTTAGTTGAATGAGGCTAACACGGTGGACACTAACACGGTGGACATTTTGAGCTAAAGTTAGCCTTCAGCCTGCCTGTGTTAACATAACAGCTAGCATGGACTTGAATAATTGATAAGAAATCTATAATTTCACACAAACATGTTTTGAAAAATTTCAATTTGATTGATCTCCTTATTATTTAGGCCTAACAGAGTGGACACGTTATGTTCAACCACATTAAATTCACTTCATAAATACATCAACATCAGATAGTAAGAGAGCTAAAAAACCACACAGCTTACCAGAGTTGAGTTTCCCGCCACTGGTGTGATGTTACCTGATGAGAATGATGTCACTGACAAATGTGGTTGTTTTCTTAAAGGGACAGTAACGCAACTTAACAGAGTGGACAGCGACCACAGGGACAGACATAGAACCTTATTTTTTTGTAATTCTTTTTACGATTTTGATAATATACACCATATGACTAAAGAGAGCTTGTCTATGATAATTACATCATAACAAAAAAAAATTAAAAATATATGTTTTTATTTGTTATTTTCTAGATTAAAGTTGAATAAACAGCACCAGGGACATGGCAAAATCGCATAATAGAACTTTAACAAAAGCTTTAAAAAATATATATTCTAATGTTTGAAGCCCATATCACTGTATTTATGATAGACAACAATTTATCATACACAAAGAAACTAATGGAATGAGCAATTGTAAATATTTTGAGAAAATATGACATGATTTATACTGGGGACGCAAAAGGCACCATATAAAAAAAATTACCCATATGACTTAGACAATATTCCCTTACCAGCCAATGTTTTCCTGAAAACCCGAATTGGCAGCCTCTCCCAGAATTGTTTGTCAGGAATCTCAGCTTTCCGGATTCTGGAGTGGGTAGGATTTGGCCTTGGCCAATAGCAGAAGGTATTCTGAAGATAAAATAATCATGATGAATGACATAATAATAATAAGCTACAATATTATGCCTATGCACAGTACTTTTCAGAAAAAGTAATAACCTTTCCATCATCTTCTGTCCATTTGGTTGGGACAACAGCAACTGAATGTTCACCAAGGAACTCAACGACCACAAAAGAAGGAGCCATCTGGAAAACAATCAGATAATATTACCATTTCAATACTGCATCAAAGAGTTATTTATGAATCCTGATACAGTTAGTCAGTTATTCTTAGTCTGCACACAGCATCCATGTACTTTGTCACTGTTTCTGGAGTTGATGTCGTGTCATTCTCTTGCTCGCTATCATCACTCTCTAATTCTAAAGTTGACATTGCTTCTTCAAATGCCTGGTTGTGGCAGCCCATCTACGCTTATAAGCCCTCTGTTGAAACTTCTTCATATTGTGTTTATTCTATAAAAAAAAACCCCAAGGAAAATGGGTTGCCCTATTATTGCACACACTGAACTATAACATTAAAACATTGGCACAATTACTTTATCATTTACCTCTCATCTCACTCTGTTCTTTTGCTTGTTTCTTTTTCCTTTTTTGTCCTCCCTCTTAATTCCTCCTCTTCTCCTGCAAGTAGTTATAATTGCAAATTCAAAAGACATGCAGTGGAACTTCAATAAAATGGGAATTCAAAATTGGGATATCTTATCTTCTCCGTACCTCAAATTTTGAACCCTCCCTTTCGAAAAGTGGCCAGTTTCAGGACCTCTCCAAGCTCACAATCCACTTCAGCTGTGGTCATCTGCTTGTAAACACCCCTGCATGCCTTTGCAATCACCAGCACAATTTAGAATTCCCTTTAGAATAAATACTGTAATAATAACAGCTAGATCGACCTTGTGAGCATACATGCAACATATGTTCAAAGATGCAAACCTATTATTAACACTTACTATTTATTATTCTGTAAAGGGGCAAGTCCTCAAACGCCACTTTTCCTGACTTTCCACGGAGGCCAAGCTGCTCCAGGACTTTGTTTGTGGCAATTTTCCTCAGCATTGTCCTCACCGTGTCTGCCAAATTCGGAACGTTTAGGCAGCATTCAAACCATATCACTGACGGGGCAAATTATTGTTTAACTAAACTACAAATAAATCCACCCTTCTTCAGAAGTCATTCGTTGGTATTTGGTCAGTTTGGAAACTTTATAACAGCCAACCTGCACGAGAAATGTATGCTAGTTAGCGCCGGCGCGCATTTATACACAACGCTAAAACCGTAAAATGGTCTGAAATTAATCATGTAGGTTGGAAATTGTTATACAAAAACGTGCTTCGTATTTCACTCTTTCTATACTTACTTGTGATAAATGGATGGCGCACCAAATTGCTTTAAAATCGGGATTCTGGAAGTAGTTAGCCTTCGTCCTTCTTTGTCTCACGGAGCAGCTTCAATTGTGCATGCGTGCAGTCTTCTTCTCCTTCTTCTTCTTCTTCTTCTTCTGATTTTCATGGCGGTTGGCAAGCAACCTTGTGTGTGCATTACCGCCACCTACTGTGCGTGCAGCCTTGACTCAGCCGGCGTCAGATTGTTCACAAAACACAACACTTTCGCAGAAAGTTAGGGAAACGTTACAACATACTGTATAAAAAGTAAATTTGCGAGAAAAAAACACTTATAAAAGCCTAACAGTTGCTGTTTCCATTGCAGGCAAATTATATTTGGTATATACCGTATTTCCTTGAATTGGCGCAGGGAATATAGTATTCGCACGTCTAGAATTACTGCCGGGTCAAACTCGTTTCTCAAAATAATTGACGCATGCTTGGCCTTATCGCCGGTTTATTATTGAAGCCGGATCAAATTCGTTTCGCAAAATATTAATTTTATTATCGCATGTCTATAATTTTCACCGGGTCAAACTCGTTTCGCAAAATATTTAGCATATGTCTAGAACTTCCACCGGGTCAAATTCGTTACGTCACGAGTGACGCATCTGTCCTCATTTTCAAAATGGAGGAAGCTGCTTTCAGTAGTTTACAATCGCACAAAGGAAAAAAGATAAAGAGCTATTCAGTAGGATTTAAGGTCCAAGCTATTGAATACTGGTGCAGTATGCTAAAGAGAACAGTAAGCAGCTATGTTTTATTAATATACCGTAGCTGCGTGTGTGAAATACTGTATAAGTCATTAAATGACTCCCGCCTCCTGGTGGTAGAGGGCGCTGCCGCGCTAGTGATCCTTCTTGCGACTTACGGTACTGCAGAAGAAGTGAACACACGCAGCAAGAGATTTTTTTTCTTCTAACATGGAGGATTACATACCGGTATCTAAAATAAAACAGTTTTCTAAACTGGACTTTCAATGGAAGCAGGAGGTAATAATTAAAGGAATATCTCCATCGAGACAGAGACTTTTAAAACGGAAAAAAGAAAATAATGAAGACTTCTATAAACAAGTTATCGATGCTTTTGGTCAGAAGGAGCTGCAAATGGACTCCATTTATAAGTACAGGTAAGACCATAATAACGTTTTTTTTAATTAAATGTGCTTTTCATGATGGTATGCTTACATCACACTCAAAGCGCACGTCTAAATTTTATGGATTCCTCTTGGTAAACGCCGGAGTGAGAAGAGGTTTTAAAATAATTACCGCATGCACGGCCATCCCGCCGGTTTACGGTAAACGCAGGAGTGACAGGAGGTTTTAAATTAATTAACGCCCCTGCGGCTATTCAAGGAAATACGGTAGATGAGAACGTTCTAAGAACGTTCTTAGAACATGTAAAAAAAAATAAACATATATTTTTTAATATGTTCTAAGACCGTTCTTAGAACGTTCTTAGAACATATCAAAAACTTTATTTTTTTTTATATGTTCTCATCTTGCATAACCAAAAGAGAACCATAAGGGATAAATGATTCCCGGGCGCGGCACCGCTGGTCCCCACTGCTCCCCTCACCTCCCAGGGGGTGAACAAGGGGATGAGTCAAATGCAGAGGACAAATTTCACCACACCTTGTGTGTGTGTGACAATCATTGGTACTTTAACTTTAACTTTATTCCATATTTGTTTCCACTACCGCACCTTAAATTAGAGTCCTTAATATCGTTATATGCAAATAAAATGACAATAAAGTCCATTCTATTCTATTCTATTCTATATAAATATAATTCACTTATGCTGGGGTCGCATGTTTAAGTGCCGGTCATTTCCCCAAGATGCAAATGGGCATTCGGAAGCAGCGTGCAGGTAGGAAGAATGAGGTGTTCCAATAAATCAAGCCGAAATACAAAGAGGTGCCTATGGCATGGGAAGGTATGGTAACGCTTGGCAAAAGACGAGCCAAAACAGGAACAAAAAGCAAGCAGAGCCAACTAATTGCCAGGCAGAGTATGGCGTGAGGCAGGAATGAATAGCTCTCTGATTAGTGACCGGGATCAGGTGAGCGTCCCGACTACTAATCAAAGGCAGGTGACAATAATCAGCACCCATCAGAATCAGAATAGTTTTTATTGCCATTGTTTAAGAACGGATTCACAAACTAGGAATTTTTCTTGGTGCAATCGTGCAACATAAAACATATATAACACAGAATAGGTAATACAAATGAGCTGTAACTGAGCTATCAGATCTTGTTATTGTTCATGAGGGGAAAAACTGTTCAGGTGGCGGGAGGTGTGGGTCTGGATGGACCGTAGTCTCCGTAGAATAGTTTGTGTCCAGGGTGAGAAGAGTCAGCTGTGATCCGACCCACACGCCTCCTGGTCCTGGAGGAGAACAGGTCCTAGAGGGATGGGAGCCTGCAGCCAATAACCTTTTCAGCAGCACGTACGAAAGATTGTCTACATATTTGCCTAAAAGAGAATTGGTCGGACTCTGGCTATGTGCGAGTAGCAAAGAAACACTGTTTTTCGCTAAAATTTCGTAAGGGGGGGAAAAAAGTTGGCACAGGGGCAATTTTACCACTGTGTTTCATGGCCTTTCCTTTTAACCTGTTACTTTTTTCCTACGCTTTGAACCCAATAAAACGTACAAAAACACAAACTTTATTAACGTTGCTTTTTAGTCTGTAACAGAAAAGATTTAAAGTACATCAATGTGGAGGTTGCCCCCCGGTGGGTTCTTCGGACCACCAAGCACCAACATGAGAGCCCGGTTCAGGGTTACAATACAGTTTTATTGTGGAAATGTCTGCAGGATGCTTTTCAGCAATTGTCCTTTGTCTCTCTGGCAGACTCGCTCTCCCTCTCACTCCAGCTCCCACAACGTCTCTCCTCACGGTTGCTGCTTATACAAAGCGACAGGTGATTAGATAACAAGGCCCAGGTGGGCCATCTACGCACCTGTCGCTGACTTCGAGGCCGGTCCTGGCACACCCCGCTTCGCTGCAGGCCCGCAGGCCACGCCCCCCTCCACAATCAATTTGCCTGAAATTCAAATAAATGTAACTTTACTTAAAATACAAAAAAACAATTTTGACCGACTTGAACCAATTGATACTGAAAAGTAAGATGAAATAAACTCAGTCAATTCAAATTGACCAGCAACATTAACTCAGGAGCACAATATATAAAACACTTACAGTTTTGTAGTGCACAGGTTTGAAGCATGATACTGATAAAGCATGTTCCTCGGCATCGCACCGCCCCGCTATTTGAGAAGGACCGCCCTAAAATATGTGGAAGTTAATCAATTACCGTATTTTAAAATCCTTTCATTATCTCAAAAATCGACAGTGCGCCTTATAACCCGGTGCGCCTAATGTACGGAATAATTCTGGTTGTGCTTACCAACCTCAAGCAATTTAATTTGGTACATGGTGTACTGATAAGTGTGACCAGTAGATGGTTGTCACACATAAGAGATACCTGTAGACTGCAATATAACACCAGTAAACAACACCAAAACTTTAAATGTTCCACTGAAAATAAAGAACATTACACACGGCACCCAAAAATCGATGAAAATGTTTTAGTACGACTTTGAAGCCGGACCACTTGATGGATTGTCGGCCCATTACGGCTACCGTAGTCAGAGATACAAGTATTACTATGGTGTGTGTATAAGGACCGCAAAATAGCACCCATTAGCAGACATATTATCTGCCGTTTTGTTTCACAATATTATGCAAAACCAACTTTATTTGCCTTCTGGTACCTGCTGATGTGTATTTGAGGTCTGCATAAGTCCTGAAAATTTGTGCACGTCCGCCACTGTAGTCCGTGTCGATGCCGTAGTCGATAAGTTTCTTCTTTTTCACTATCTTCTTAATATGGGACATTCACCCACTACTGTTGCCATTTCTAATATAAAGTAGTGTAAAGTTCTAAGTTATATCTCGCTATGGAAGCGCTAAAAACTACCGGTGTAGTGAGTTTACATTATTCACCCAAGGAACTTTAGTTAGAGAGTTCCGGTCGGACGGTTTTTCCCGGGACACATTTCCGGCGTTGTCGCACTTGTGAGCCACGGATGAGAAGATGCTGCTCCGTTATTGATTTAAGTAAAGTCTGAATGTCATTAAAACAGTTAGCTCCATCTTTTGACACTTCTTCCACTCCCGTCCTTGCACGCTACACCGCTACAACAAAAATGACGGTGAGAAGACGCTGCCGAAGGTGAGCCACGTAAAAAAGACCGCCCACAAAACGGCGCATCCTAAAGCGACTGTCAGAAAGCGATCGAAGATGATCTGTAAAACATAATCCATGCAACATTTTGACCAAAGAACCACCATTACATGTTATGTAGACCACAAGGAAGTACTTTCAATTTAGAAAAAAAACAAAAATAATATGACTTCTTTAATGCGCTCTATAATCCGGTGCGAACTATAGATGAAAAAAGATCAAAAATAGACCATTCATCGGAAGTGCGCCTTATAAACCGGTGCGCCCTATGGTAGTATTAATGCTTTATGGGAGTACTGTATACCAAGTATCAAAATACCAATACAACGAAACAAACACTCCCAGCACTACTTTACACTAACTACTCTAAAGCATATCCAAGTGTCATTACTACCGTACTGTCCCTTGAGATAATATAGTGTGAAAAAGTTTGCTCTACTCACTTTTGTCATCTACACTAAGTCTTTTTTGGCAAGCGCATTTTTCCTGCTAAAGGACAGGACTGAGAATGAGAACATTACCTTTATGTCATTTTGATGTAAAGTACTACTGATGTCGGAGGAAAATGTATCCTTACTACCTCCTTGCACATTAAAGCTCGTTTATGTGCATAGATAATGATCTTTTTTATGATCTACTTTTACTTTTTATCTTTTTTTACCCAGTCATTTTTATAAAATGCACACGGGAATACTTGCGGCCGCCGGTGGATTTAATAGAGGAGTAGTTGAAGTTGTAGTGTGTGTTTGTGTGTGTTTGTGTGTGTGTGTGTGTGTGTTGTATTAATACCCTTCTTGAGACATCAACAAGGAAAAGTACCTTCCATATGAGGACCGGTGAACAAGTTGGGACCGAAACCGTTGCATCTAATAGAGAGCCAAATACTAGAGTCTGTGAACATTGCTCCAAAGTCAGGATTTTTTTTGTTGATTTAATGTGCATACAAAAGTAAATATTGACAGGTGCAAAGGCAGCAATATATGATAAAACAAGACGGCAGCTAAAGGAGGACTTCCCTTTTCATCTCTGAAAAAACCCGCCAGGTGAACAGCTGATTTTACGACTTCCGGTGCTGACGTAAGACAACCCGCGTCCCATTTGTGACCATAGGATGAACAAATACACTACGGTACTAAGACTATAGTGGCCATTAACAGTTAGCTTCTACAGCTGGGTTGCCTAAAGTGCGGCACAGGGGCCATCTGTGGTCCGTGACTCGTTTGTCATCGGCCTTAAGCACATTACAAAAAACAAAAAATAGAGATCTCATTTGCACCCCTGGTGGTGAAATCTATCATACAGAATAGAATAGAAGAATAGAAAGTACTTTATTGATCCCTGGGGGAAATTCAGCACCACAGTTCACTCACAATAGACAAGAATAATAATAAATAATATAATATATATAATATATCATATATCAAATAATCATAATTAGGATGGTCCCAAAAAGGAGGGATTTTTCAAATTGACTGTGTTTTAAAAGTGCTCCCCCTCTGGTCAACATATGAAGTAACAAGTGTGTGTAAGAAATTGAAGTGCTCCCCCTCTGGCCAACATATGTAATAACAAGTCTGTGTAAAAAAATTTAAAATCGCCCCCTATGGCCAAAATTAATACAAAAAAATTAAATAAATATGGATTTAGAGACATACTATAATAACTGAGTAAATAATAAAGATATATATTATTAATGTATTTATATATCTAGAAAGGGTGGTCCTAAAGAGGTAGGCATTTTTCGGAGGTCTCAAGAAGGTAGAAAATACAAGAATATGTGTGTGTGTGTGTGTGTGTGTGTGTGTGTGTGTGTGTGTGTGTGTGTGTGTGTGTGTGTGTGTGTGTGTGTGTGTGTGTGTGTGTGTGTGTGTGTGTGTTTCTAATCACTCTAGTGCCAGAGAGGCCTCCAAGGGACAAAGCGACACAGGCATTGGCGCACTGGTGGAAAGGCCACTAAACACTCAGGCCGGTTAGGAAGACAATGAGTGACAACAGCAACATTCTCCTCAAGGTTGCGTTCATTCACGTCGCATTACTCTGACAAAGAGTCCGCCAACACACACAAGAGCTGATGGCAGGTGAGTACAACCAGTCTGTACAAGTGCGTAGTCGTACAGCAACCACTCTGTGCAAGTGTGTAGTTGTAATGTACGAAATAACTATGGCTGTGCTTACCGACCTCGAAGCAATTTCATTTGGTACATGGTGTAATGTGACCAGCAGATGGCAGTCACACATAAGAGGTACGTGTAGACTACAATATGACGCAAACAAACGCAACGAACTGGTCTCATCATGCCGGCACAGAAACAAGGCACTACTGTGTAACAATGGCCACACCCCCATGTAACGTACTATATATATACTGTATTTTTCGGAGTATAAGTCGCTCCGGAGTATAAGTCGCACCGGCCGAAAATGCATAATAAAATAAGAAAAAAACATATATAAGTCGCACAGGAGTATAAGTCACATGTTTTGGGGAAATTTATTTGATAAAAGCCAACACCAAGAATAGACATTTGAAAGGCAATTTAAAATAAATAAAGAATAGTGAACAACAGGCTGAATAAGTGTACGTTATATGACGCATAAATAACCAACTGAGAACGTGCCTGGTATGTTAACGTAACATATTATGGTAAGAGTCATTCAAATAACTATAACATATAGAACATGCTATACGTTTACCAAACAATCTGTCACTCCTAATCGCTAAATCCCATGAAATCTTATACGTCTAGTCTCTTACGTGAATGAGCTAAATAATATTATTTGATATTTTACGGTAATGTGTTAATAATTTCACACATAAGTCGCTCCTGAGTATAAGTCGCACCCCCGGCCAAACTATGAAAAAAAACTTTGACTTACAGTCCGAAAAATACGGTACATGTAACAGCCACAGACACTTCAATAAAATCTCCTGACGAGCAGGGAAACCTGCGAAACAGACTTGTAGGGATGATATAGCCTCTGTATTTTTTCCTGACCGAATGTATATACATACATTTACAGTCGTGGTCAAAAGTTTACATACACTTGTATAGAACATGATGTCATGGCTGTCTTGAGTTTCCAATCATTTCTACAACTCTTATTTTTTTGTGATAGAGTGATTGGAGCACATACTTTTATGAAGTTTGGTTCTTTTATGAATTTATTATGGGTCTACTGAAAATGTGACCAAATCTGCTGGGTCAAAAGTATACATACAGCAATGTTAATATTTGGTTACATGTCCCTTGGCAAGTTTCACTGCAATAAGGCGCTTTTGGTAGCCATCCACAAGCTTCTGGTTGAATTTTTGGTGCAGTTCAGCTAAATTTGTTGGTCTTCTGACATGGACTTGTTTCTTCAGCATTGTCCACACGTTTAAGTCAGGACTTTGGGAAGGCCATTCAAAAACCTTAATTCTAGTCTGATTTAGCCATTCCTTTACCACTTTTGACGTGGGTTTGGGGTCATTGTCCTGTTGGAACACCCAACTGCGCCCAAGTCCCAACCTCCGGGCTGATGATTTTAGGTTGTCCTGAAGAATTTGGAGGTAATCCTCCTTTTTCATTGTCCCATTTACTCTCTGTAAAGCACCAGTTGCACTGGCAGCAAAAACAGGCCCAGAGCATAATACTACCACCACCATGCTTGACGGTAGGCATGGTGTTCCTGGGATTAAAGGCCTCAACCTTTTCTCCTCCAAACATATTGCTGGGTATTGTAGCCAACCAGCTATATTTTTGATGTGCTCCAATCACTCTATCACAAAAAAAAAAGACTTGTAAAAATTATTGGAAACTCAAGACAGCCATGACATTATGTTCTTTACATGTGTATGCAAACTTTTGGCCACGACTGTATACATACAGCCGGCCCTAATCGTTTTAACCCAATGCAGCCCCCCACCCCGAGTCAAAAAGTGTAGTCGTACGACACTCATCGCCGCCAAAATCCAGAAAAAGCTGTGTTTGTTGTGTCGTTTACTCGTTTTATGTGTGCCTTGTCCTTCCTTCCCGCTTTCACTTGCAACTCCACAGGGACGTCTTCCTGTTAGCTGCAACGTTCTGACAGCTTAATCATGCGTACGCCAATCTGACACGCCGAAATTGGAGGGACACGCGAGGAGACACGTGACACGTTGCTTCACATGGGAGACACACACCTTTCTTCTTTTCAAAGACGCCATCTTTTCATCAGTTATGCAGCAGGCGGAGGACTGGGACTCGAAGTGAAGATTGCACTGAGCTTCAGCAGCCTCGCGTGCCCTCAAGTGTTTGGCAGGTAAAAAAAAAAAAAAAAAAAAGTAAAATTTTAAATACACGGAAAAGATGATGATTTGGGATTTTTTTTTTTTTTTTGAGCCCCTTGTGTAAGGAACGGTCCGGATGTTCTTTTTTGCGTATCACTGCACACTCCGTCACTTTCTATTTTAGAAGCAACTCTTATGCAGTTTTTGTATAGTCATCATTTTAGGTGCAAAGTCAGCTCGTGGAAATAAAGCGGTGTGGGACACTTTAAAGAATGCAATCATTTGAACAGTCACCATAAAGATAACATTAGTTGGACACCTGGACATTTCAGGAAGTGAAGATTAATACCAACACTACCTATAATGCGGTTAACATTGTTTATTTTAAACATTTCTGACTGTTTGAAAACAACCACAGTTGAAAAATTTTAAGAGCTTTAGACATAAACTTGGTATGATATGGTAAAATGCTACATTAAAACAGCTGTCAACTGTTAGAATAATTGTATCTAAGTTATCACAAAAACTTTGTGTTTCAATGAGTTCCCGGCGAGAAGCCAAAACATGTCTTTGAACTTACCAAGAAGAAGGCTTGTAAAACTCCACTGCGTAGGGGGGGAAGCAACATGAAGGTGTTCTGTTACTTTCATGTATTGTAATCAACAGAAATATTTTGTCATGACCCAAGAACTACAAAAGCGAAGAGGAAGCAGGACCAGACTCCCCTCCAGGCAGCGTTCTTTGAACTGTTTTACGACCTTTCTTTTGAACTGTTCTGTAACCAAAGGCAACGCCGTTTACGACCCACGTCCCTTAGAATCAGCTGTTGCCATGTAATCAGGGAAAGTCCAAATAAAAAGAGGTGGCGTACAATCTTTCGCCAGAGCGTAATGACACTGTACAAGGGTACAGTTCTCCTCACTGAGCCAAATTGAATTCTGTCTCTGTTTGATCTTTGCTTAATAGATGTCATCAGTGTTTGAACCTGACATCAACAATCTCCATCCAGCTGTATAATCACTCGCCATACAGCAATAGATTATATTTGTCTATTACCTGACCTAAGTTAGCAACCTTTCTTTGTTTATAATGTATATTTCCTGCTGTATCTACTCTTTATTTTTATGCTGTCCTTTTTTTTGCTGCAACTGTTACATATACCGTATTTTCCAGACTATAAGGCGCACTTAGTTAGTTTTTTGTTTTTCTCAAAACTCGACAGTCCACCTTATAACCCGGTGCGACTAATGTACGGAATGATTCTGGTTTTGCTTACCGACCTCGGAGCAATTTTATTTGGTACATGGTGTAATGATAAGTGTGATTAGTAGATGGCAGTCAAACATGAGAGATACATTTAGTGTAGGCTGCACTATGATGGCAATATGACTCAAGTAAACAACACCAACATTTTAACTGTTCCATTGAAAATACAGAACATTACACACGGCTCTCAAAAATCAATCAAAATGTTTTAGTACGACTTTGGTAAGCTATGAAGCCGCACCGCTTGATGGATTGTCGTCGGCGCATTAAACATACAAGTATTATTATAGTGTGTGTATAAGGTAAGACATTATCTGCCGTGTTGTTTCACAATATTATGCAAAAGCAACTTTTCTTACCTTCTGGTACCTGCTGATCTGTATTTGGGATCTGCATAAATTCTGCAAAATTGCGCGCGTCCGCCTTTGTAGTCCGTGTCGACTCCATAGTCGATAAGCTTCTTCTTTTTCACTATCTTCTTGTTATGGGACATACATCCTCCGTTGTTGCCATTTTTAATATAAAGTATTGTAAAGTTCTTACTTATATCTGTCAGTAAACTCGCCATGAAAGCGCTAAAACATACCGGTGTAGTGAGTTTACATTATTCACCCAAGGAACTTTAGTTATTAGAGTTCCGGTCGGATGGTTTTTCACGGGACACATTTCCGGTATTGTTGTTGTTTCCGGATGAGGAGATGCTGCTCCATAATTGATTTAAGTAAAGTCTGAATGTCATTAAAACAGTTAGCTCCATCTTTTGACACTTCTTCCACAACCGTCCTTGCACGCTACACCGCTACAACAAAGATGACGGAGAGAAGACGCTGCCGAAGGTGAGTCACGTAATTAAGACCGCCCACAAAACGGCGCATCCGGAAGCGACTGTCAGAAAGCGGCTTGAAGATGATCTGTAAAACATAATCTATGCAACATTTTGACCAAAGACCCACCATTACATGTTATGTTGACCAGAAGGAAGTGTATAACGTAACTAAAGTAGGCGACCTGTGCTGCCCGGTCCAAATTGATCGCGCACCACCAGCTAGTGTGTTGTTACAGCTTAGCACAGCAGCAGAGAAAACTTAATGAAAGCCGAATTACTTGCATAAGGTGGGTAAGTGCAAGTTCAACCATTTGTGGCTCCAGAAAGTTCAATTTAATCCATTCTTGAAGCCGGAGGACGGAAATGTGTATTCAGCACCCGGATGTGGAGCCATCGAGGAGGGAAGTATTAGTAAACGTTGCGATGAAAGTGAATGGAATGATAATGTAAAAGTCAAAAATCTCGGATAAGTCTGTGTCAAAAGCTTTTGAAACACCACAAACACTTGCACGACTATGAAAAGATCAACTTAACCCCCCTAAAGAATGTCATGTAGGTGGCCAAAGTAGATCAATATGAGATGTTTACTAGTGGAATCATACTATTACATACAGGAAGCACACGCTAATTTCTCCGTGGTACTCATCGAGGGCGGACGCTCCCCTTTCCTCTCCCTTATCTCTCCTGCTTGCTTCTTTGTCTTGTCTTGTCTTAACTTTCTTGTTGCCTCTTTTTGCACTGCTCTCCAAATCTAAACATTGGAACTAATTAACTGGCCTCAACGAAATTGACAAGATCTTGGGTTTGGGGAAACCTGCTTGTCGTGACGGAGCGGTTGTTGCTGGACACACGACGGACTCTTGGGAGAAGAAGGAGTGCCGTGTGCCTGGCGACCCTTTCTGACGTGAAGATATCCACCTATTCGGAATTATGACAACAGGACATCTGCTGATTGGAGTAAGCGTTGCTCTGGTTTGTCGACAAATCTTCAAAGTACCCCAAAGCTGCCACAAATGATTGGACGATGCGGGAAGAACTATGGACACTTTGTGAATTGTATAACATTGGATTGTCTGCCCCGCAGGATGAATTTGAGGACCAGTCATAGACAATTTAGAGTGAAAAGCAAATTTTATTTTCACTCGCATACAAAACATTCTAACTTGGATTGGATTCTCTGGCTTCGAGACTCTACCGAAGGACAGTGCGGCGAAGACACAACAAACTCCCTTCTTGTCTCTCATGGACACACACTTGTTGTTGTTGTTAACTTTGGACTGACTGGCAAGAACACTGAGGCCGCGGAACAGAGACACGCGGCAGGCTGTGGCGAAGTTGGTAGAGTGGCCGTGCCAGCAATCAGAGGGTTGCTGGTTACTGGGGTTCAATCCCCACCTTCTACCATCCTAGTCACGTCCGTTGTGTCCTTGGGAAAGACACTTCACCCTTGCTCCTGATGGCTGCTGGTTAGCGCCTTGCATGGCAGCTCCCGCCATCAGTGTGTGAATGTGTGTGTGAATGGGTGAATGTGGAAATACTGTCAAAGCGCTTTGAGTACCTTGAAGGTAGAAAAGCGCTATACAAGTATAACCCATTTATCATTTATCATTTACACACACGCATGCATCCACAAAAAATATACGCCACACACACATACCCCACCACCCGTCCAACGCCCTTGACGCGAATCCCTTAGGGGTGATGGACGGCTGGGCAGCGCCTGAAGAGCTGCAGCCTGCCACCGTAGCCCCCACTCCCTCCCCTCTGTTGTAAGTCTCGAGATGTATGTTGTAATATGTATATGTGCTTAGCTATGAAGGTTTTTTTCCCACTCCAGACTGGGCCCCTGTAGGAGCCCAGTCTAGATTGTATTTTTTTACTCATTCTCCCCCAGCATTTACCTTTTTCCCATCTTTTACATGGCGCCTTGTGGCGACCCATCAGCGTTCCTGTTCTGTAACCCTGTACACTGTTTGTTTGTCTAATCTTGAACGGTTTGGGCTGAAAACAAAGTTTTGCTGTACTTGTGCAATGACAATAAATAGGTAGGTTTTTAGGTAGGTTTTTTGATTGATTGAGACTCTTATTAGTAGATTGCACAGTACAGTATATATTCCGTACAATTGACCACTAAATGGTAACACCCGAATAAGTTTTTCAACTTGTTTAACGTGGACCCCGACTTAAACAAGTTGAAAAACTTATTCGGTTTCAATAAAAGTTTCAATCAATCCAAAAACCTACATACCTAGTAGTGTACTCACAGCAGCAAAACTATAAAAAAAAAACATACGTTTATTTTATTGTTTCTATTATGTATTCTAATAATTCCAAGTCAGCTTCTCATGCCTCATTTTTTTTCCATGCTATAAATGTTGTCTGTTTGGTGTTTACACTCAGTTTTTGGTGGGGGGAGGAAAGCAAGGGAGATTTACGGATGTCATCTTGTGATGCTTAAATACAAACAAATCCTTGTTCTTTAGCGATATGTTATCAGAAAAGTCACAAAACAGGTCAAATGTATTCATGCACATCAGATACAAAATTAGCTTAGCAAATTTGAATGTTATCCACATTATTCACATCTAGGGTTGCAAAGGGGTGGAAACTTTCCGGAAATTTACCACGGGAAGTTAAGCTCGGGAAGTTTGGAAATATTAACCATTTATTGATTATTCAAAGTTGGACACCGTCCATGGGAATTAATGGGAATATATGGGAATTAATGGGGAATTACAATAATGATATATTATTGGGCACTTGTCTATATGTTGCTGCATCTTTGTGGCATTTTTGACGTAGCTCTTTGCACAGTATTTGCAAATGTACACAGCCTTTCCGCCTACATTGGTTGGGGTGAAATGTCTCCACACATCAGATGGTGTACGTGGCATTATTCTGTTTGTATTTTTTTTATTTTTTTTTTATTTTTAATTTTTTTTTTAATTTATTTTAAACAACATAAAAAAAGACACAAGATGCACGTACCATTAGTGCATCAACCCAAGAAAACCCTCCCTCCCCCATTCACACTCATCCCCACTCATTTACACAAAAGGGGCTGTCTCTTTCTGTTATTAAAAAACTTCTGGTTCCTACAATATAGAATAATACAGTCTGCAAGGGATACAGTCTTTAGAGCACACATGATTTTGTGTGGTGCTGGTCCACTAACATTTTCATTAATTACTATTTTTTTATGTAATTGTTTTTATATTGTTTTACTTTCAAACAAAACAAACAGAGGACCTTAACTTCACCAGACCGGGTTGTCAATGAAATCAGATTGTTCAAAAGGGTTCTTAAAACCAGGTCCAGTTCAGATTACGCCCAGATCGGGCTCAGCAACACACACCTTCACCCATGTACACCAAAAACCAGGGAACACAACAGGTTGCATACAATCCACAAACAAAAATAAATTTTCAAATTAAGCACCCATGTACAGTCCAGATCACATCCAAGTCGAACTCAGCAACACATACCTTCATTTATGTACACTTAAAATAGGGAATACAACAACAGATTGCATATCATATATAAACAAAATTACATTTTCAAAATAAGCCTTTGAGGATATCCAATCTTTTTTTATGTTTTTTGGCATCATTATCATTTTCAACCATATAATTTTCTAAAGTTAAAAAATACTGAATAAATGTTTTAAAGAAAGAAATACTAAGTGAATATCTGTTTTTGGCCTTAAAAATAAACCTTTTACCGAGTACTATAATTAAATTGACTAAATCATGACTGTCAATGAACTCTCCTAAAATAACAGAAACCACATCAAGCTTCATAAACAAACCAATCTTTAAACACATTTTTTCAACTTCCACCCAAAACGATTCTGTATTCTGTTTGTATTTATTTATTCTTGTAAAACACTAATGCAGTGCCACACACAGATATAAATAGTCAGCTAAACAATTGGAGTAGTCTTTAAAAATATTTTACTGATGGAAAGATTAATAGAAATCGGCTAGATGAATAAATGAACACTCAATCAGCATGCTAAATCAAACTATAACCTACATTCTTGTATGACGACAGAATGCCTAGCAGAACAGAAGGCAGAGGAAACTGCAGGCTTTGATTTAGTATTTGCTAGTTGAACTTTACAGATCACAAAAAAGGTCAATTCGGATCGCTAACTTTGTTAGTGTAGGAGTGTAGGCAGAGAAACGACGGAGATTTATTCCTCTTTGGAGAGCCAAGTAACACTCCGTTTATTTTCAGAGAGAACAACACAACAACAAACCTGTCGCACCGGTAATTACGTCAGCACCCCAGAGGTGTGTCTCAACACTTCAAAGTAAAAGCACCTTTGCACCTATGCAAGTAAACATGGGCTAGAACGCAGTGAATTATAACCGTAATAATTAATAAGTGTCCTGTGTGTGTATATCCACCACACACGTCCCCCCAGAATTCACAAGAACTGGCCCAGTGAAACGACCAGGGACCCGAATGACCCGCCCAAAGCGATTCCGAAGCTCCTGGGCAGGTGGAGGGGGGTGAAGCGGGAGGGTGACAGCCGGCTGCTGACGGCGAGCAGACGTCGGTTGGCAGTGTGGGGGTCGACCGCGACGTGGTGCCTGAGCCACCTCAACTGAACGGCCCAAATCCAGGTGGGCTGGCTTCAGCCGGTCCACTGAGACGCGATCCAGTCTGCCCCCAATGTCAATGACAAATGTCTTATCCCCAGCCTCCACAACCCGATAAGGACCGTCGTATGGTGGTTGCAAGGGCCCCCTATGGGCATCGTGGCGGATGAACACGTACCCCGCTGCTCGCAGGTCAGGGGGAATGTGCACCTGGGGCAAGCAGTGGTGCGAGGTCGGGACTGGTAGGAAGGTACGGGCAGTGTCCATGAGGCTACGCCGCTGGTCAGAAGCAGACCAGGGGACTGTAGTGCGGGGTATAAATTCACCTGGGACTCTGAGGGTCTGGCCATAAACTAACTCCGCTGAGGAAGACAGGAGGTCCTCCTTAGGCGCAGTTCTAATCCCCAGCATCACCCACGGGAGCTTGTCGACCCAGCCGTCGTCTGTGAGAGAAGCCTTAAGGGCGGCCTTCATGTCCCTGTGAAAACGTTCACACATGCCGTTTGCTTGAGGGTGGTATGCTGTAGTGCGGTGGAGTGAGACACCCAACTGACAGGCAACAGTATTCCAGAGCTCGGAAGTAAACTGGGGGCCACGATCAGACGAAAGGTCAGATGGGGCACCATACCGGGCGACCCAGGTACCAATGAAGGCCCGGGCCACATCAGCTGATGTCGTTGCCGACAGTGGGACAACCTCCGGCCAACGGGTGGTCCGGTCCACCATAGTCAGAAGGTGAGTAAATCCCCTGGAGGGAGGAAGGGGTCCCACCAGGTCAACGTTGACGTGGTCAAAACGCCTTTCGGGAACTGCAAACTGCTCCAACGGGGCCTTAACATGGCGATGGATCTTAGCGCGTTGGCATTCCACACAGGTCCTGACCCAGTCGCGAATGTCCTTCTTGAGGCCATGCCAGACAAACTTTGCTGCCACGAGACGCTGTGACGGCTTGCTGCCTGGGTGCGAGAGGCCATGTATGGCGTCGAAAACTTGCCGTCTCCAGACCTGCGGCACCACAGGACGGGGCAGGTCCAGAGATACGTCGCAGAGCAGCGTTGTGCCGGCATCGCCGAACGGGACGTCCGCCAACTGGAGGCCAGTGACCGCTGTTCTGTATGCCTGAATGTCGGGGTCCGAAACTTGGTCCACAGCCATTCGGGCATAGTCTATTCCAAGGTGGACAGCACCAATGACCACACGGGAGAGGCAGTCAGCCACGGGATTGTCTTTTCCTGACACATGTTTAATGTCCGTGGTAAATTCAGAAATAAAAGCTAGGTGGCGCTGTTGCCTGGCAGACCATGGTTCCGACACCTTGGCCATGGCGAAGGTCAAAGGCTTGTGATCCACAAAGGCAGTGAACGGACGGGCTTCCAGCAGGAAACGGAAATGACGGATGGCTAAATACAGGGCGAGGAGTTCACGGTCAAAAGTGCTATATTTCTGCTCACTGGACCTAAGTTGGCGGCTGAAAAAAGCGAGAGGTTGCCAAACACTATTGACCAACTGCTGGAGAACAGCACCAACAGCATAGTCTGAGGTGTCCGTGGTCAGAGCAACAGGGGCGTCAGGCACCGGGTGAGCCAGCATAGTTGCGTCCGCGAGTGCATCCTTTGTAGCAGAGAAAGCTGCCAACATGTCCGTGGACCAAGAAAGGGCATGCTTAGAAGTTTTTTTTACCCTTGAGAGCGCTGTATAGGGGGCGCATAAGGTCGGCAGCCCGAGGCACAAAACGGTGGTAAAAATTGACCATGCCGCAGAACTCTTGTAGAGCCTTGACAGTGTGAGGCTGCGGAAGCCCCAACACTGCCTCCACCTTTGACGGCAGAGGAATCGCCCCTGCTGTAGTGATGTGGTGGCCCAGGAAATCCATGGAAGACAGTCCAAACTGGCATTTCGCTGGGTTGATGATCAAGCCGTGCTGCTGGAGACGACTGAAGAGAAGACGCAGGTGTGATAGGTGCTCTGCCTCAGACGTGCTGGCCACTAGGATATCGTCCAGGTAGACAAAAACGAATGACAAATCACGCAGCACCGTGTCCATCAATCGCTGAAAGGTCTGGGCAGCATTTTTTAGTCCGAATGGCATCCGTAGAAACTCAAAAAGCCCGAATGGGGTAATCACCGCTGTTTTGGGAATGTCCTGAGGCTGAACTGGTACCTGGTGATAGCCCCGGACGAGGTCCACTTTAGAAAAAATAGACGCACCCGCCAGGTGGGCAGAAAAGTCATGGATGTGTGGAATAGGGTACCGGTCCGGCGTAGTGACAGCATTAAGGCGTCGGTAGTCGCCGCACGGGCGCCAACCACCATTGGGCTTTGGCACCAGGTGAAGGGGGGAGGCCCAGGGACTGTTCGACCGGCGGACGATGCCAAGGCGTTCCATGGCGTCGAACTCAGCTCTTGCGATACTGAGCTTGTGTGGGTCAAGGCGCCGGGCTTTGGCGTGCACAGGCGGGCCATTGGTGGAGATGTAGTGCAACACACCATGTTTGGCGGAGGCGGAGGAGAAGGTAGGTGCGGTGATGTCTGAGAACTCCTTGAGGAGGTGAGAAAAGTCATCAGCGGGCGAGAGGGCACTGGACAGCTTCGTCGGGGCAGTGTCACTGTGTTCACAGGGAAATGAGCCGAATGTTTCAGCATGGACGAGGCGGCGGTTCCTCACATCCACTAGAAGCTTGTTGGCAAACAAGAAATCAGCACCCAACAGGGGAGTGGACACCTTTGCTGACACAAAATCCCAGGTAAAACGCTGACCAGCAAAACTCACTGTCACAGTGCGTGTGCCAAAGGTGTGGATTGTGCTGCCATTTGCGGCCAGAAGGGGGGGGCCACACGGCCCTGCTCGAATGTCTGTGGCTGATGCTGGCAGCGCACTCATATGGGCACCTGTGTCACAAAGAAAGCGACGACCGGAGAGGGAGTCAGTAATAAACAGCAAGCCGCTGGTACGGCCGTCACCCACGGCTGCTAATAGGTGGCGGCCGGTGCGTTTCCCGACGCACTGAATGTACAGGGGGGAAGGCATTTCTTGGCTTTGTTGCCAAACTTGGCGTGGTAGAAACACAATCCTCCTGACTGCTTTGCACGTCGGGGCACAGTAGTGGTGGCAGAGATGGAGTATGGCTGGTGCATATGGTCATCACTGGTGGCAGTAGACGTGGAAGGGGGCGTGGCTGCAAAACATTTCTTCCCAGCTGAGAAAAATTTGTCCGCCTCCCTGGCCAACTGGCGAAAATCAGTAATAGATGAATTCGCAAGTGCCAAACGCACCTGTTCTGGAAGCTGCTGCAGGAATAGTTCTTTGAAAAGAAAACACGGCTGATGGTCTCCCAGCAGAGCCAGCATGTGATCCATCAGCTCAGAAGGCTTACTGTCGCCGAGACCGGGAAGTGAGAGGAGTTGGCGCGCACGTTCGGATTCAGAAAGTCCAAAAGTCTCCAGTAGATGCGCCTTCAGAGCGGCGTATTTGTTGCGTGCAGGAGGACGTTCTAGTAGACTCACCACTCTCCCCGCAGTCGAGCTTGTAAGGGACGCCACCACATGATAAAACTTTGTTTCGTCCGCCGTAATGTCTTTGATGGCGAATTGAGCCTCCGCCTGTGCGAACCACGCAGTTGCGTTCCCTTCCCAAAAGTCGGGCAACTTTAGTGTAGCAGACATGTTCAGTAAACTCTGGAAACGTCCAAGAGTAAAAAGGGGTCACCAATGTAGGAGTGTAGGCAGAGAAACGACGGAGATTTATTCCTCTTTGGAGAGCCAAGTAACACTCCGTTTATTTTCAGAGAGAACAACACAACAACAAACCTGTCGCACCGGTAATTACGTCAGCACCCCAGAGGTGTGTCTCAACACTTCAAAGTAAAAGCACCTTTGCACCTATGCAAGTAAACATGGGCTAGAACGCAGTGAATTATAACCGTAATAATTAATAAGTGTCCTGTGTGTGTATATCCACCACATTAGCATAAATTAATGGGATTTAACATAGAGAAAATTAGCATCACGGCTAACGGAGAAATATTGTCGATTCATTATGAGACTGCGGTGGTACATAAACCTAGCTAGCTAGAGATATTGGCCCCAAAATAATTTAACAAGTACAGGAACAGATAGCTAGCTTGAGTGTAAGTCTGCTGGAGTAGTCTGCAGTCATACAGTAACAAGCAATTACACCTCTATTCAACTTAAAAACCATAGATCAAATATATTTACCCCAGTAATATCATCAAAACTTACCTGACTGGATGAAGTCCTTGGGCTCAAATACTAGTGTGGCCTCAACAGCCCTGCTGTAGTGTCTAGCATGCTGGGAATTATCTGTGCATGTGATGGAAGAAGGCTCTGCACATGTGATGGAGGAATGCACAGTGCAGGGTTGAAATTCTACTGAATTTGCATTGAATCAGGTTGTTTTAGCTATGAATCATGCTGCAAGAGCTAGCGTGTTGCATTCAATGTGTATTCCCATTAATTCCCGTTAATTCCCATGGAAAGTTTCCAACTGTGAATATTCCCGGAATTTTGCAACCCTATTCACATCCGAATTCTGTTTGAGGCTTGCAAGCCTCAATCTCCTTCCTTCTTTTTAGACACTCAGTCTGTACTGTCAGTTTTTCACAACTTTCAATCAATCAATCAATCAATGTTTATTTATATAGCCCTAAATCACAAGTGTCTCTAAGGGCTGCACAAGCCACAACGACATCCTCGGTTCAGATCCCACATCAGGGCAAGGAATAACTCAACCCAGTGGGATGACAATGAGAAACCTTGGAGAGGACCGCAGATGTGGGGGACCCCCCCAATCTAGGGCGACCAGTCCAATGGACGTCGAGTGGATCTAGCATAATATTGTGAAAGTCCAGTCCATGGTGGATCTAACATAATAGTGAGAGTCCAGTCTATAGTGGGGCCAGCAGGAGACCATCCCGAGCGGAGACAGGTCAGCAGCGCAGAGATGTCCCCAACCAATGCACAGGCGAGCGGTCCACCCCGGGTCCCGACTAAGTGCAGATACAGTAGTAGTACCTTGGAATGACACTATACAGGCCCCAGAGTTCAGTTCAAAACTTAGGAGACAAACATTATTTTTTCAATGTGAAATGAATGAATGAATGAAATAAGTTTATTTCGGTCAAATAATCAACCATCAACCATTTTGTGTGATCAGTTTAACAGTACAGATTATACATATTTAGCAATCTTACACATTTACACACAAAAAGAAAAGAAAAAGAATGACCGAAAAAGGAATAGGCTGAAGCCAAAGCTTATATTTGCCTATCCTATACATTCACTGAAAATCAGATTACCTGGAACATCGTTAAAAAAATCAATGGGATGAAAGTAATCGTTGCTATATTTTATAATTTTCCATTATTTCACCTTTCACTACATGTCTTCAGCTCATCACTGAGCTTGTTGCACCATTTAACTCCTAAAACTGAAATATATTTGTATTTTATAGTCGTTCTTACTTCACCTATTTCAAAAATCCATATCCCCGTAAATTATAGTTTTTTCCTCTTAATTTAAATAACCTAAGAATACAAGCTGGAAGGCTGTTGTTCTTTACTCGAAACATAATTTCCATTGTTTTTAAAAACACAATATCTGAACATTTTAACACATTAGAACTTATAAATAATGGATTTGCATGTTCATAGTAGCACGCTTTGTGTATTATTCTAATGACTCTTTTTTTAAGTTAAATTATTGGGTCTATGTTTGTTGTATTTTAAAAAAAAATTCAATGTCAGGCTGTGACGTTGATTTGACCTTCAAAAATTGGTCATTTCCCAGCCAACAACGCGGATCAAGCGTTGGACATCAACCATGTCTTAATTTGAAAACACAACTATTTTTGCAACAATGTTTCAAAGTCAGTTTTGAAGGACACGTATGTATAATCAACGTTGCATCAAGGTCGTGTGCCTGCTGGGGTGTGTGCATATGAGAGTTTGAGCTGTCCCGGCCGCATGGAGATCATATCTGTGTGGAAACAACTGCATGTTGTGACAACAGAGGCTCACAAATGAGCATATTAAAGCCTAAAATCTGCACGGGCAACAGCTGCGAGCCAGAGCCAAGGGCAAATCTCACCTCGGCACATCTTTTATTCGCCGGCTCTCGCGGCCAGCCCCAGTAAAGACGAGTGTAATTGTTGTGGGTGCGAGGGTAATCCTTCTGCTTTTGAGCCAATTTCCAAAACCCAGAATTGGCTCGGCAAAAGGGAACGGAGGCGCCGTGAGCTGCGGGGGATTGTGTGCAAGCACCATGGGGGGGAGAGAGGAAGAGGGGCCGTCGGAAAGTGCTGAGATTTTTCGGGGGAGTCCGGGAACGGGAGAGGTAGACAACTTACAAAACGAGGCGTGGAGGAGTGCGGAGAAAGAGGAACATGTGCTCCTCGTGCATGCAAAGCGGGGCCTTGTCTCCTCTGATGTTGATGTGCACCAGCCTGGGTAAGCCTGCTTTTATTTGCTGGAAGGATTAAGGGGACAGCTCCGACACGTGCGCATTCTCGCTCTTAATGCCAGGCGGGGATGTGGAAAAAAAAGAGAAAAAAGTGGGCACAGGGCTGCAAATAAGACGAGCACATTCAACGGCTCATGCTGAAGGCTCCACCACGGGATGAGAAGTGGTAGACAAAGAGTGTTTAATATGCAGAGCGTGGAGGCTTTGAAGGCCAACACATGCTGAGGACTCTTTAGGACACATGTGATTAGTGGTGCAGACTTCGTATGCTTCCATCCTCTGATTCGCTGCTATGTTGAAATGAGGCATTGCTGGCTTCAATTCGGGTGGTCCAGGTACCAATAATTTAGTACCGGTACCAAAATGTATTTCGATACTTTTCGGTACTTTTCAAAATAAAGGCAACCTTAAAAAAAATGGCATTATTGGTTTTATTTTAGCAAAAAAAATCTTACGGTACATTAAACATATGTCTCTTATTGTCAGGGCTTGGTCAAAAATAGGACACAGATGCAGAGGTGGGGAATAATCCGGCAGGCTTTTATTTTGAAAAGTTCACTTTTCACCTCTTGAGTCAGGGCAATACAACAACGGCTATAAACTTTAACCAGGCTATTATTATTATTATTATTATTATTATTATTATTATGCATTATTGGTTTTATTTTAACAAAAAAAATCTTACATTACATTAAACATATGTCTCTTATTGTCAGGACTTGGTCAAAAATAGGACACAGATGCAGAGGTGGGGAATAATCCGGCAGGCTTTTATTTTGAAAAGTTCACTTTTCACCTCTTGAGTCAGGGCAATACAACAACGGCTATAAACTTTAACCAGGCTATGTTTTGTCAGGTTCAAACATCGATGACATCTATTAAACAAGACAAGAAGCAAGGAAATAGACAGAGACAGAATTCAATTTTGCTCAATTTGAGGAGAAACATGTCGACCTGTAACCTCTTACAGTGTCACCCACGCTCTAACGGAAAAAGGTTCACGTCTCCTCTTTTATTTGGATATTCCCTGTTTACATAATAACAGCTGTTTCTAAAGGAATGGGGGGTATGTAAACAGCCATTGTTTTCGGTCACATTAACACAAAAGAAAATGATGCCTCGGGCTTAGACTGGTCCTGGATCGAGCTTGGACTGGTCCTGGATCGAGCTTGGGCAGGTCTTGGATCAAAATAGATAACCCCTCCCATCTCCTCCCATCCTACACAATGGAATTTTACAAGCCTTTGTCTTGGTACAACAAAGACAGCCTTTTGTCTGTTCTCTGGGAACTCAGGGAAAGGAAAGTTTTTTGATAATTTACATAACATTTTTCTGACAGGTTTCACAAAATGTGAACAAACCGAAAATCACTCCAAAAAGGAGGAAACAAAAATATCTATCTCTAACTACACTAACGAGGAATATAACTATGACATTTAAACAACAAAAGGAGGGAAAAACAACGGGCTATAAAGCTTCTGCGCTGATTCTTATCTAGAGAAATAATTAACAAAAGGTCACTCAAAAATGAGGAAAAGAAGAGACGGTAAAAGTAAACTGAACTCACCCCTGCGACTTGAAAACTTAACAAACAAAAAATCACTCTGCTTAAGGGGAGAAAAGGAAAACTCAAAATACCAACTTGGAAATTCAGGATCTGGACAACAAGACGAGACAAGGCTTGGGTATGATCAGGCACGTGCACACATAGGGCCCTATGGGTGCTCGAGCCCCTGCCCTTTTTTGCCTCGTCTTAAAAAGTGCCCTCTGCCTGTGTGTGTGGGTTTTTTTTCTTTCCTTTAAACAACATTAATAAAATCCTGTCAGAGATGTAAAAAAAAACAGCGGTACAAAAACTCCACGTTTTCTTGTAATACCGGGTGAGTGAGTGAGTAAGTGAGAGGAGAGAGAGCCATAACTGCGCCCCTGAGACGTGACAGTGGAGCAACTTGAAGCTGTGAAGCTAATATGGGTAATATTGCAGAAAAACGCTGTATTATTCTATTATTCAATGTGTCAGCTTCTGTTTTTGCCGGATGTCGGAGCACGGCGCATCAATTGAGCACGGCGCATCAAGTCCGCACAGAGCAGAGCGGATCGTGCGGGACAGGAAGTAGTGAACAAAATACAAAATAAAACACCGGGTTAATTTTCAAAATAAAATGCACTGTGTTTACGGCGGATCACATTTTTCTCACAGTAGAGTTTTAGATATAAAGTTTATTGTGACTTTGCTATTACTGTGTGGGTTAACAAAATAATAATAATGATAATAATGATAATAATAACAATAATAAGAATAATAATAATGATAATGATAATGATAATAATAATAATAATAATAATAATAATAATAATAATAATAATAATTTCAGCGTTCTGGGGATATAAGATGTAGGTTATCTGTTAGGAATATTACCATCTGTATTTAAACTTGATTCATGTTGATTATACCTGCAGCACAATGCCAAAAAAAGAAAGGATACAGCCCTCTACTGGCCCCTGGTCAATATTTGTGGCCCTGTATTGCGTTTCAGTTGTTTAGTCTGAGCATTAAGTGGGAAAGACCATAAGTTACAACTTGATGGTGTTTTCATCAAGTTAAGGAAAGAAGGACAGATTTTCACATTGAAGTTTTTTCCATTTGGGTATTTATTTTTGTATTTTCTTTCAAAGTTCATGTTGCACTGTTCAATGTTCAATTTTAAAGTGCTTTAACAATAAATAGCCTAATAATAAACCAGTGTTTTGTTGCTTTTCATGTCTTCCAAGCCTATGATAATGTGAATTAACTCATTATGACCATAATTTGTTGACACAAAAGAAATGGCAATCACTTTTACCTACAAAGGACACACAGCTAAGTAGTTAGCTTCCTATTAGCAAATTTAATTTTACATTAATTTCCATATTGTGTAAAGGACCAAAAAAAAAAATTCCTGCCCTTTTCTGACTTTGAGCCCCTGCCCCTCTATAATCATGTGCACGTCCCTGGGTATGATGCTGGAGATGCACGAGACATTCTGGCACAGAACAAAGGGAGGTGTGGGCTTATAAGACACATGGGGGTAACGGGGAACAGGTGGAAACAATCAGGGATCAGGGATGAGGTCAGACTGATGACACATAAGGAAGGGCAAGTGACCTGAAACGAGAGGAGAGTTATTTTTCAAACTAAAACATGAAATTCACAAGACAAAAAAAAAACCAAGACAAGACATCCCTCACCACGGTGTGACACTTATTGCAATCGAAGAACAATTTTGTCCTTGAATAAAATTGTAAACATTTAAGACAACTTGTCTTTTAGTAGTAAATAAACAAACAAATGCTCCTAATTTGTCTGCATGTTACAACATGCATGTTGTAACATTTTGTGTCATTTCTCATTCCATTTTGACAAAATTATGAGGGACAAGCTGTAAAAATTGATTATTAATCCACTTGTTCATTTACTGTTAATATCTGTTGAGTTTAGTTGTTTATTGAGTATGTCATAGTCAGCTCCACATTATACATATATACATAATATTCATACATATCTCCAGTGAACAGTCTTGTGCTCAATGGCAATATTATTATTTCAGAAAAAAAAAGAAAAAAAAATTGAAATAGGAAAATAAAATACAATTACTACATTGGATGGATAAATTAAACTTATCTCAAAAGGGTAATGGGAAGAAGTAGGCTATGAACTTCTGGTTACTTTCTCTTTTTAACATGTTCTAGCTACACTTCTGTTAAAATGTAATAATCACTTATTCTTCTGTTGTTTGATACTTTACATTAGTTTTGGATGATACCACAAATTTAGGTATCGATCCGATACCAATTAGTTACATGATCATACATTGGTCATATTTAAGTCCTCGTGTGTCCAAAGACATATTTCCTGAGTTTATAAACATAATATACATTTTTGAAAAACGGAAGACGAGTTTTTGATGCTAAAAAATATCGTTGTAATCATAGTAGTATCGACTAGATACGCTCCTCTACTTGGTATCATTACAGTGGATGTCAGGTGTAGATCCACCCATGGCATTTGTTTACATTCAGGAACGGCGTCACTGCTACAGAGTTTAGTGAAATATGTTTAGCTATTCCTCGTCCTGCAGGGATGATACTTGTAAGAACCTTACTTTATTTGTCGCCATGTAGACGAGGATTAGTGATTTAGAAGTAGCTAAAACACTGCCGACGGACGTTAGCCGCGAGCTAGCTAGCCTTGTCTTAAAGCACCTCTTCCTGAGGACGTTTCAGTGTTATAACTTCACCTTTATTGCCACTTTTTAGGCCAAAACGCGTCCGTTCTCCCTTTTCTGTCTACACACTGTGTCTGCTTGTAAGTACTCTGTGATTGTGCGCTGCCGAACATGCTCCGCTGCTCGTAAACCAGCAATGACACGGCGTGACGACGATGTGAACGGTATTTTTTAGAGGCGTGCATAGTCCTCTCTGAAGTAAAACACCTGAAATGTAGATGACATGATTATGTGTGGTTTTCATGTGCAGATACAGTACTGAGTATTTGTGTTCTCAGTTCATGAACAATGGCTTAATGAAAAAAAATGTAAACACGTGAACGTGTGAAGAAAAAGTTTATTTCGGTTGTTATTAGCTAGCTAACTAGTTGTTGCACAGTTGTAGGGCTGTCTTCCACTCAAAATGTTCATGAGATCAGTCTATAATGTGCAAAAACTAACTGTGTATGCTACATGTAGGCTATGTAAACAAAAGTGCAACTGAAAAAAGATGCCCAGAAGTAAATAGATCATTGGCATTTTTGTTTCCACCTTAAAAAGGCTAATACACTCAGACAAAAAAAAAATAACATGACAGAGATTAGGAAGTTTCAGTAGTTGAACCGGCACAAGGATCATTACTGTTGCAGGGGGAGAGCAGCGAGGATCCCAACGGACCTCACGTCCCCGACCTCGTAACATCCTCCCAACACACCCGCTGTACGCCGAGGGGCCACGGCTATCAACTCGCCTTTCCTCCAAATCAAATTGTGGAATAGTCGACTATTCTATGACCCCTCGAAACAGTTGTTAGCCTTAAAGGCCTACTGAAACCTACTACTACCGACCACGCAGTCTGATAGTTTATATATCAATGATGAAATCTTAACATTACAACACATGCCAATACGGCCGGGTTAACTTATAAAGTGACTTTTAAAACTTCCCGGGAAATATCCGGCTGAAACGTCGCGGTATGATGACGTATGCGCGTGACGAAGTCAGAGTAACGGAAGTTATGGTACCCGTAGAATCCTATACAAAAAGCTCTGTTTTCATTTCATAATTCCACAGTATTTTGGACATCTTTTGCAATTTGTTTAATGAACAATGAAGGCTGCAAAGAAGACAGTTGTAGGTGGGATCGGTGTATTAGCAGCGGACTACAGCAACACAACCAGGAGGACTTTGTTGGAGCGCTATCCGCGCTAGTCGCGCTAGCCGCGCTAGCCGCGCTAGCCGCGCTAGCCGCGCTAGCCGCGCTAGCCGCGCTAGCCGGCGACCTCACCTTGACTTCCTACGTCTCCGGGCCGCCAAACGCATCGGGTGAAGTCCTTCGTCCTTCTGCCGATCGCTGGAACGCAGGTGAGCACGGGTGTTGATGAGTAGATGAGGGCTGGCTGGCGTAGGTGGAGAGCTAATGTTTTTAGCATAGCTCTGTGAGGTCCCGTTGCTAAGTTGCTAAGTTAGCTTCAATGGCGTCGTTAGCACAGCATTGTTAACCTTCGCCAGCCTGGAAAGCATTAACCGTGTATTTACATGTCCACGGTTTAATAGTATTGTTGATTTTCTATCCATCCTTCCTTCTATCCTTTATTTTTTGTTTCTATATGCAGTTAAAGCACGATGCTATCACGTTAGCTCGTAGCTAAAGCATTTCGCCGATGTATTGTCGTGGAGATAAAAGGCACTGAATGTCCATTTTGCGTTCTCGACTCTCATTTTCAAGAGGATATAGTATCCGAGGTGGTTTAAAATACAAATCCGTGATCCACAATAAAAAAAGGAGAGTGTGGAATCCAATGAGCCAGCTTGTACCTAAGTTACGGTCAGAGCGAAAAAAGATACGTCCATCACTGCCTCTCAAGTCCTTCACTGTAACGTTCCTCATCTACGAATCTTTCATCCTCGCTCAAATTAATGGGGTAATCATCACTTTCTCGGTCCGAATCTCTCTCGCTCCATTGTAAACAACGGGGAATTGTGAGGAATACTAGCTCCTGTGACGTCACGCTACTTCCGGTACAGGCAAGGCTTTTTTTTATCAGCGAGCAAAAGTTGCGAACTTTATCGTCGATTTTCTCTATTAAATCCTTTCAGCAAAAATATGGCAATATCGCGAAATGATCAAGTATGACACATAGAATGGATCTGCTATTCCCGTTTAAATAAATAAAAATCATTTCAGTAGGCCTTTAATGCTAGGAAGATATTCCATTTGGGGATGGTACACTGCAAAAAGTCAGTGTTCAAAAACAAGAAAAAATAAATAAAAAATTAGGGGTATTTTATTTGAACTAAGCAAAATTATTTGCCAATAGAACAAGAAAATGTGCCTTGTCAAGACTTTCCAAAACAAGTAAAATTAGCTAACCTCAATGAACCCCAAAATACCTTAAAATAAGTATATTCTCACTAATAACAACTGTACTACTATAGGAGTACGTATTTTCTATTGTTTCATTGAAAATAAAACAGCAAAGTCCGTTTGGCTGTCATCTGTTTTAAATATGAGACACAATTGTGTCAAAGTCATGATTTTTTTTTTTCATGCTTGAAATAAGAAATGATTACTTTAAAAAAGTACTTTTATACTTGTGAGTGTTGATGACACAGCTTTGCAACAGTTGATATTCTAGTTTCAAGCATGTTTTACTCAATATAGGTCATCAAATCTCAGCAACAAGCTGTAATATCTTACTGAGATCATTTAGGAGCAAAACCCTTAAAACAAGTAAAACACTCGAACATAAATTCTGCTTAGTGAGAAGAATTATCTTATCAGACAGAAAATAAGCAAATATCACCCTTATTAGAGATATTTAATCTTACTTAGATTTCAGTTTTTGCAGTGTAGTCACATCCTCTTTGAGGTTGGTTGTCACATGCACTCAAATACAGCATACAGTATATACTAGTCTATACCATGCATGATTAACGTAGATCCCGACTTAAAGAAGTTGAAAAACGTATTCAGGTGTTACTATTTAGTGTTCAATTGTACGGAATATGTACTGTACTGTGCAATCTACTAATAAAAGTTTCAATCAATCAATCAATCCATACTCACACGTATACAGTAGGCTGGCCTAAACCTTGTTTTTTTTGCTCTTTGCTAATTGTGTGTTAAGTTGCGATAAGCAAAATATTTCTCAACTTGTCCATAAAATGCAACTTTCATATGTAGTTCTGCCTTTAATAAAATAGGTTTACAATTATGTTTTTGTTTATGCCTTCCAGCTTTTCTTGGTTCTCCTTTCTCTCTCCCCTCCAGTGGTGGTCTGGGACACAGAGCACACCTGTTTGCGATCACTGCCAGCTACTTAGTCTCATCTCATTCACCTGCTGTCGCCGACCACGCCGACTTTCCGACCAATCCCTGTTTGGTATTTGGTATTTGGGATTCATATTTTGCTTTGTACCTCAATGTGCTGCATAGCCTTTCCGATGCTTTCTGGGCCTTGTGGGTTGGCGAGATCTTCCCTGCTGCACTGTTTTTCTGGTGTTTTCTCTTATAAGGCCTTTTTATCTGCACTTTGCCTGCTGTCTCTGCATCTTAAGGTCCACATAAGCACAGACCGTATCAGTTTCCTCAATAAAATAACTGTTATGATATGTTGCCCGGATCATAGTTTATTTACGTTTTGATTCACTCCATCTTCCTCGTCTCTGGCGGGCCATCCCACGGCGCCGCCCTCATCTCCAATGTCGGCGCCCCCGCGACCTCCGGCTGGCATGCCGCACGGGCGGCCATCCATTTAGTGGTTAGTTCATGGACGCCTTTTGCACCAACAGCAGCGAACTCCCATGCTGCTGATGTTCTGGCGCCACTCGGCGGACGCGGATGTAGCCGTTCCGTGGTTGCCCGCCTCGCCTGCTGCAGCGGCGTTCCACTTGCCGCCGCCACCTGACTCGTCCCCGGTGGATTCGGGAACACCTGGTCCGGTGACCCACCGCCAAGTCCTTGCGACTTTTTCTGGGTTGTTTTTTGTTTTGGGACATATAGATAGATAGATAGATAGATAGATAGATAGATAGATAGATAGATAGATAGATAGATAGATAGATAGATAGATAGATAGATAGATAGATAGATAGATAGATAGATAGATAGATAGATAGATAGATAGATAGATAGTACTTTATTGATTCCTTCAGAAGAGTTCCATCAGGAAATTTTAAATTCCAGCAGCAGTGTACAGAATTGAGATCAAATTTAAAAGTAAAAAGTAAATAATGGGGGAATAAATGGAAACAAAATAGAAAAATATTACAATAAGAATAAAAAATAAAAAGCAACAATGAGAATAAAAATATAACAGTAAAATAAGAATATAACAAGAGGAACTAGGCAGTATTGACCATGTTATGAAAAAGTATTATTATTGTTTTGCATCCCCTGTCATCCTAGTAACGTTCTCCCCCCCAGAGAGGAGTTTTACAGTCTAATGGCGTGTGGGACAAAGGAGTTTTTGAGTCTATTAGTCCTGCACTTGGGATGAAGCAGTCTAGCACTGAACAGGCTCCTCTGGCTACTGATAATGGTATGCAGAGGGTGACTGGCATCATCCAGGATGCTCACTAGTTTTTCCACAGTTCTCTTCTCTGCCACCGTCACCAGTGAGTCCAGTTTTATTCCGATCGTAGAACCGGCCCGCCTGATCAGTTTCTCCAGTCTGGAGCTGTCCCTTAATTTGTCCCTTAGGAGGGGGGTACTGTTATGATCCGTTGCCCGGATCATAGTTTATTTACGTTTTGATTCACTTGTTGTTTAAGTTCTGTTTCAGCACCCCTGTTTTGTGTCTCCTTGGTTGCTATGGTTAATCATTGTGTTCACCTGCCTCTGATTACAGTTCGGGACGCTCACCTGTTCCCGGGCACTAATCAGAGAGCTATTTAGTCCTGCCTGTCGCCTCACTCAGTCTGGTGCTATTGTTTGCTTCTATGCAACGAGTTACGACGTCTACATATTATTTTCCTGAGCTAAGCTTCGCCCTGTTCAAGTGCTTAGCATTTCTTGCTGGCTACTCCGTTAGCTTCCCGTGCTAAAGGCACGCTTGTTTTGTTTGTTTTGTATTCTGTATGCTTCACAAAGAATACATCATTCTTCTTACCTGCAAACTGCTTCCTGTCGTTCCACCACTTCCTGGAAAGACGACCTCCGGCATCAACATGCCACGACGCCGTTACAATAACATTGTCAAAACCAATCTCTTTGATCGTTAATTTAATACTTATTTGTTACAATGAGATGGAAATTAAAGACCTACTGAAACCCACTTCTATCGACCACGCAGTCTGATAGTTTATATATCAATGATGAAATCTTAACATTGCAACACATGCCAATACGGCCGGGTTAACTTATAAAGTGCAATTTAAAATTTCCCGCTAAACTTCCGGTTGAAAACGTCTATGTATGATGACGTATGCGCATGACGTCAAACGTTGAAACGGAAGTATTCGGACGCCATTGAATCCAATACAAAAAGCTCTGTTTTCATCTCAAAATTTCACAGTATTCTGGACATCTGTGTTGGTGAATCTTTTGCAATTTGTTTAATGAACAATGAAGACTGCAAAGAAGAAAGCTGTAGGTGGGATCGGTGTATTAGCGGCTGGCTGCAGCAACACAAACAGGAGGACTTTGAGGTGGATAGCAGACGCGCTATCCGACGCTAGCCGCCGACCGCATCGGTGATCGGGTGAAGTCCTTCGTTGCACCGTTGATCGCTGGAACGCAGGTGAGCACGGGTGTTGATGAGCAGATGAGGGCTGGCTGGCGTACGTGGATAGCTAATGTTTTTAGCATAGCTCTGTGAGGTCCGGTTGCTAAGTTAGCTTCAATGGCGTCTTTAGCAACAGCATTGTTAAGCTTCGCCAGCCTGGAAAGCATTAACTGTGTAGTTACCTGTCCATGGTTTAATAGTATTGTTGATTTTCTATCTATCCTTCCAGTCAGGGATTTATTTCTTTTGTTTCTATATGCAGTTAAGCCCGATGCTATCACCATAGCTCCGTAGCTAAAGTGTTTCGCCGATGTATTGTCGTGGAGATAAAAGTCACTGTGAATGTCCATTTCGCGTTCGCGCTCGACTTTTCAAGAGGATATAGTATCCGAGGTGGTTTAAAATACAAATCCGTGATCCACAATAGAAAAAGGAGAGAGTGTGGAATCCAATGAGCCAGCTTGTACCTAAGTTATGGTCAGAGCGAAAAAAGATGCGTCCTGCACTGCACTCTAGTCCTTCACTCTCACGTTCCTCATCCACAAATCTTTCATCCTCGCTCAAATTAATGGGGTAATCGTCGCTTTCTTGGTCCGAATCGCTCTCGCTGCATTGAAAACAACGGGGAAATGTGAGGAGCCTTTCAACCTGTGACGTCACGCTACTTCCGGTACAGGCAAGGCTTTTTTTTATCAGCGACCAAAAGTTGCGAACTTTATCGTCGATGTTCTCTACTAAATCCTTTCAGCAAAAATATGGCAATATTGCGAAATGATCAAGTATGACACATAGAATGGATCTGCTATCCCCGTTTAAATAAAAAAAATTCATTTCAGTAGGCCTTTAAGAGACATACACATTTCAAGCCAACACTCTAATCTTCAATTTTATGTTGGAATAATAATTGAAAGATGTTTTGATGACTAGCAAATGATACTACAAAAAATGTGTGACAACTAACCCCGTTCTTTACTACTACAAGATACCTGATTCCAAGCTACCACACCACCATATGGATGACCTTAACTGCTGGTACTACGTTGGTGGAGCAGATCGGTCATTGCTTTAACGTTTTTAAATTTAAGAAAAAAACATTTTATGGGCTCTGTACCGAGGATGTCGTTGTGGCTTGTGCAGCCCTTTGAGACACTCGTGATTTAGGGCTATATAAATAAACATTGATTGATTGATTGATTGATAGAAACATTTGTTTACCATCTTTAGTAATTTTCCTGTTGGGTCAAATGTCCTCTTATGCTGTAAAAATGATGTCATGGTTTTTCGCTGCCCAATTAGCTGAGTTTTCACTGTTCTAAGTTAAATTGCGTTACTTAGGGAAATGGACTTCCAGTCTAACACGTTTCCCTACGTCTGAGTAAGTGTTACTCTCAATTAAATCGAGACTAGATGATTTGATTAAAACAAAGATGTGAACCTGCAATGAGCCACTAAATGGCTCAGCTGACAGATGCTGGGAGAGATTCTTGGACTGCAATGTTGACACAGGCAAAGCATGATTACTCTGGTTTTATTTGAAAGCTTTTTTTCAACGCTTGGAGACAGGCTATTAGTTCAAAAATAAATACAACTAAAGTCACCAAAGTATGATTCAATTCAAATAATGGTTTGGAGTGTGCGGGGGAAAGTAGGAAGGAAAATATGGTTCTCCTTGGTCACATGTAATTTATTAGTTTATTGCACAACACAGCAGCAAAAGAATCAATGTTGTAATAGCGCTAAGGAGAAAACTGTATTAGAGACCCTGGTGGTTATTTGCTTTTGTAGATCATTCATGTGTAGTTTCCGATACAATATTTTTTTAGAACGATACGATCCGAAACGATTCAGTGGGTTGAGATCCATTTACTGTATTTTCCGGACCATAAGGCACACCAGATTATAGGGCGCATTAAAGGAGTCATATTATTATTTATTTTTTCTAAATGTAAAACACTTCCTTGTGGTCTACATAACATGTAGTGGTGGTTATTTGGTCAAAATGTTGCATAGATTATGTTTTACAGATCATCTTCAATAATGTATACTCACTACACCGGTATGTTTTAGCGCTTTCATGGCGAGTTTACTGACAGATATAAGTAAGAATTTTACACTACTTTATATTAGAAATGACAACAACGGAGGATGAATGTCCCATAACAAGAAGATAGAGAAAAAGAAGAAGCTTATCGACTACGGTGTCGACACGGACAACAAAGGCAGACACGCAGAAATTTTCAGGACTTATGCAGATCCCAAATACAGATCAGCAGGTACCAAAAGGTAAGAAAAGTTGCTTTAGCATAACATTGCGAAACAAAACGGCAGATAATATGTCTTACCTTATACACACACCATAATAATACTTGTATGTTGAAGTACAGTACAATCCATCAAGCGGTGAGGCTTCATAGCTTACCAAAGTCGTACTAAAACATTTTGATGTATTTTTGAGAACCGTGTGTAATGTTCCATATTTTCAATGGAACATATAACATTTTGGTGTTGTTTACTTGAGTCATATTGCAGTCTACACGTATCTCTTATGTGTGACTGCCATATACTGGTCACACTTGTACCATGTACCAAATAAAATTGCTTTGATAAGCATCGGTAAGCACAAGCAAAATTATTCCGTACATTGGGCGCACTGGGTTATAAGGCGCACTGTCGAGTTTTGAGAAAAGGAAAGGAATTTAAGTGTGCCTTATATTCCGAAAAATACGGTCGTAACTTTTTTATCAAAAAAAACAAGCAGCGTGACTAAAATAAATAGTGAAGACTGGACACTGCAGGTAAAGTTTCCTATATTCCTGTTATTTATTGTAAGGGAATTATGCATAAATGTATACAAACAAGCAAGTAAACAACAATTAATGGCCAATGCATTCAACCCTCCGATTGCTGGCACAGCCACTCTACCAACTTCGCCACGCCGTCCGACTTACCACGTTATACTCTTCCATATCAGTAGGTGGCAGCAGGTAGCTAATTGCTTTGTAGATGTCAGAAACAGCGGGAGGAAGCATGCAGGTAAAAAGGTATCTAATGCTTAAACCAAAAATTAAAAAAAAAAGGTGAGTGCCCCTAAGAAAAGGCATTTAATCTTAGGGAAGGCTGTGCAGAACGAAACTAAAACTGAACTGGCTACAAAGTAAACACAAACAGAATGCTGGACGACCGCAAAGACTTGCTGTGGAGCAAAGACGGCGTCCACAAAGTACATCCGAACATGACATGACAATCAGCAATGTCCCCACAAAGAAGGATAAAAACAACTGAAATATTCTTGATTGCTAAAACAAAGCAGGTGTGGGGAATAGCGGTCAAGGAAGACATGAAACTGCTACAGGAAACTACCAAAAAAAGGGGAAAAAGCCACCAAAATAAGAGCGCAAGACAAAAACTAAAACACTACACACAGGAAAACAGAAAAAACTCAAAATAAGTCACGGAGCGATGTGACAGGTGGTGACAGTACACCTACTTTGAGACAAGAGCTATATTGATGATTATGGTTTAAAGGCCTACTGAAACCCACTACTACCGACCACGCAGTCTGATAGTTTATATATCAATGATGAAATCTTAACATTGCAACACATGCCAATACGGCCGGGTTAACTTATAAAGTGCAATTTTAAAATTTCCCGCTAAACTTCCGGTTGGAAACGTCTATGTATGATGACGTATGCGCGTGACGTCACGACGGCAACGGAAGTATTCGTACCCAATGTGTCACCATACAAACTGCTCTGTTTTCATCGAACAATTCCACAGTATTCTGGACATCTGTGTTGGTGAATCTTTTGCAATTTGTTTAATGAACAATGGAGATTGCAAAGAAGAAAGTTGTAGGTGGGATCGGTGTATTAGCGGCTGGCTGCAGCAACACAACAAAGAGGACTTACTTGAAAAGCAGACATCTGTGATCGGGTGAAGTCCTTCGACGCGCCGTCGATCGCTGGAACGCAGGTGAGTACGGGTGTTGATGAGCAAATGAGGGCTGGCTGGCGTAGGTGGAGCACTAATGTTTTTATCATAGCTCTGTGAGGTCCGGTTGCTAAGTTGCTAAGTTAGCTTCAGCGTCATTAGCAACAGCATTGTTAAACTTTGCCAGGCTGAGAATTATTAACCGTGTAGTTACATGTCCATGGTTTAATAGTATTGTTGATCTTCTGTCTATCCTTCCAGTCAGGGATTTATTTATTTTGTTTCTATCTGCATTTGAGCCTGATGCTATCACGTTAGCTCAGTAGCTAAAGAGCTTCGCTGATGTATTGTCGTGGAGATAAAAGTCACTGTGAATGTCCATTTCGCGTTCTCGACTCTCATTTTCAAGAGGATATAGTATCCGAGGTGGTTTAAAATACAAATCCGTGATCCACAATAGAAAAAGGAGAGTGTGTGGAATCCAATGAGACCTTGTACCTAAGTTACGGTCAGAGCGAAAAAAGATACACCCTGCACTGCCTCTCTAGTTCTTCACTCTAACGTTCCTCATCCACGAATCTTTCATCCTCGCTCAAATTAATGGGGTAATCGTCGCTTTCTCGGTCCGAATCTCTCTCGCTCCATTGGAAACAACGGGGAATTGTGAGGAATCCTTCCTCCTGTGACGTCACGCTACTTCCGGTATAGGCAAGGCTTTTTTTTATCAGCGACTAAAACTTGCGAACTTTATCGTCGTTGTTCTATACTAAATCCTTTCAGCAAAAATATGGCAATATCGCGAAATGATCAAGTATGACACATAGAATGTATCTGCTATTCCCGTTAAAATAAAAAAAATTCATTTCAGTAGGCCTTTAAAGTCATATCCAACAATTGTGACAAGTACTTTTTATGGTCAATATCGGCTGCTGAGTTTAATTTTTTAATGTTTTCTGCTGGTGGTGTGCCTCCTCATTTTTTCAATGAAAAAAATGTGCCTTGGCTCAAAAAAGGTTGAAAAACACTGCTGTAGCTGATAGTTATGAGAATAAGAGACACAGTCGGAGATACACTGTCAGACGCTTTATTAAGCAGTAACAAACTCAGGGAGTCAACCCACTAGTATACAAGAACTGCTGTTCGCCACAACTCACGTGTAGACACTCAACACACAGACACACAAACTCTCGTGGGACTCAGCTCACTATTCTACCGCACTCGCACTTGTCACACACAACAGCACCACCTCTTAAAGGCCTACTGAAATGATTTTTTTTTATTTAAACGGGAATAGCAGATCCATTCTATGTGTCATACTTGATCATTTCGCGATATTGCCATATTTTTGCTGAAAGGATTTAGTATAGAACAACGACGATAAAGATCGCAACTTTTGGTATTTGATAAAAACAACCCTTGCCCCTACCGGAAGTAGCGTGACGTCACAAGACAAAGGATTCCTCACAATTCCGCTTTGTTTACAATGGAGCGAGAGACATTCGGACCGAGAAAGCGACGATTACCCCATTCATTTGGCGAAGATGAAAGATTCGTGGATGAAGAACTTTAGAGTGAAGGACTACAGTGTAGTGCGGGGTGTATCTTTTTTCGCTCTGACCGTAACTTAGGTACAAGCTGGCTCATTGGATTCCACACTCTCTCCTTTTTCTATTGTGGATCACAGATTTGTATTTTAAACCACCTCGGATACTATATCCTCTTGAAAATGAGAGTCGAGAACGCGAAATGGACATTCACAGTGACTGAACATGTAAATACACGGTTAATAATTTTCAGCTTTGCGAAGCTAAAAAAATAGAAGCTAAGTTAGCTACAGAGCTAACGTGATAGCAAGCTCAAATGCAGATAGAAACAAAATTTTAAAAAACCCTGACTGGAAGGATAGACAGAAGATCAACAATACTATTAAACCATGAACATGTAAATACACGATTAATAATTTTCAGCTTGGCGAAGCTAAAAAAAATAGAAGCTAACTTAGCTACGGAGCTAACGTGATAGCATCAGTCTCAAATGCAGATAGAAACTAAATAAATTAAAAAAAAACCTGACTGGAAGGATAGACAGAAGATCAACAATACTATTAAACCATGAACATGTAAATACACGGTTAATCATTTTCAGCTTTGCGAAGCTAAAAAAAATAGAAGCTAAGTTAGCTACAGAGCTAACGTGATAGTAGGCTCAAATGCAAATAGAAACTAAATTAAAAAAAACCCTGACTGGAAGGATGGACAGAAGATCAACAATACTATTAAACCATGAACATGTAAATACACGGTTAATAATTTTCAGCTTGGCGAAGCTAAAAAAATAGAAGCTAAGTTAGCTACGGAGCTAACGTGTTAGCATCAGTCTCAAATGCAGATAGAAACTAAATTTAAAAAAAAACCTGACTGGAAGGATAGACAGAAGATCAACAATACTATTAAACCATGAACATGTAAATACACGGTTAATAATTTTCAGCTTGGCAAAGCTAAAAAAATAGAAGCTAACTTAGATGCGGCGGCGGCGGCGGGCGTTGTACGCTTTTGACGACACCCCGGCCGCCATCAGAGTCGGCAAGAAACATATATTTCCCCAAAGTTACGTACGTGACATGCACATAGCGACACGCACGTACGGGCAAGCGATCAAATGTTTGGAAGCCAAAGCTGTACTCACCGTAGTGCGTCTGCTATCCAGCTCAAACACAACACAACCTCCTGGTGTTGGTGTTGCTACAGCCAGCCGCTAATACACCGATCGCACCTACAACTTTCTTCTTTGCAGTCTCCATTGTCCATTAAACAAATTGCAAAAGATTCACCAACACAGATGTCCAGAATACTGTGGAATTTGGTCGAAGAAAACAGAGGTATTTGAATTGGGTCCAAACACTTCCCTTGACCTCGTGACGTCACGCTCATACGTCATCATACCACGACGTTTTCAAGTGGAAGTTTCCCGGGAAGTTTAAAATTGCACTTTATAAGTTAACCCGGCCGTATTGGCATGTGTTGCAATGTTAAGATTTCATCATTAATATATAAACTATCAGTCGGTAGTAGTGGCTTTCAGTAGGCCTTTAAAGACACACGTGTCACAGATAATACACTATTGTCTTGTGGCGTTAGCGTTTGTTATAACCTTTTTCGACCAACGTAGATAGCCGCCTGTGGAGGGGGGCGTGGCCTGCGGGCCTGCCGCGGAACGGGGTGTGTCAGGACCGGCCTCGAAGACAGCGACAGGTGCGTAGATCACCTGTCGCCTTTATTAGCAGCAGCCGTGAGGAAACGAGTAGTTGGAGTTGGAGGTGCTGCTGAGAGACGCGGACGCAGAAAAGACTTTGCACCATTGAAGGAAAATAAAACAGTGTTAAATCCTTAATTCCTGGCAGTCTGTGGTGGTCTGAAGAACCCACTAGAGGGCAACCTCTACACCGCCATTTTTGGCGTGTCCTCATTTTTTGGTACCTAATCAAAGGGCATTCTACTTGCAAGTGGCCTGCCTTTTCTGCATCCTGGGATCACAGCAATTGCAACCATAAAAAGTAAAAGAGAAGCATAAGATTGTTGTTAACCGCCTTGTAATGTGCATTAACACCACCAGTAGGAAAGGAGGGGAACATTATAGGCAGTCAGCAGTATGTTTTCTTGCATTAACATTCAACATATTACAAAACCCAAAACCAGTGAAGTTGGCACGTTGTGTAAATCGCAAATTAAAACAGAATACAATGATTTGCAAATCCTTTTCAACTTGTATTCAATTGGATAGACTGCAAAGACAAGATATTCAATGTTCGAACTGAGAAACCTAATATTTCGGGGAAAATAATCATTAACTTAGAATTTAATGGCATCAACACATTGCAAAAAAGTTGGCACAGGGGCATTTTTACCACTGTGTTACATGGCCTTTCCTTTTAACAACACTCAGTAAACGTTTGGGAACTGAGGAGACCAATTTTTGAAGTTTTTTTCAGTATAATTATTTCCCATTCTTGCTTGATGTACAGCTTAAATTGTTCAACAGTCCGGGGTCTTTTACGCTTCATAATGCACCACACATTTTCAATGGGAGACATGTCTGGACTACAGGCAGGCCAGTCTAGTACCCGCACTCTTTTACTATGAAGCCACGCTGTTGTAACACGTGCAGAGTGTGGCTTGACTTTGTCTTGCTGAAATAAGCAGGGGCGTCCATGGAAAAGACGTTGGATGGCAACATATGTTGCTCCAAAACCTGTATGTACCTTCCAGCATTAATGGTGCCTTCACAGATGTGTAAGTTACCCATGTCTTGGGCACTAATACACCCCCATACCATCACAGATGCTGGCTTTTCAACTTTGCGCCTATTACAGTCCGTAAGGTTCTTTTCCTCTTTGTTCGACGTCCACAAAACAATTTGAAATGTGGACTCATCAGACCACAGAACACTTTTCCACTTTGCATCAGTCCATCTTAGACGAGCTTGGGCCCAGCGAAGCCGGCGGCGTTTCTGGGTGTTGTTGATAAATGGCTTTGGCTTTGCATAGTAGAGTTTTAACTTGCATTTACAGATGTAGCGACAAACTGTAGTTACTGTAGTTACTAACCTTTTGATGATATTACGGACCGTAGATGGTGAAATCCCTAAATTCCTTGCAATAGCTTGTTGAGAAATGTTGTTCTTAAACTGTTTGACAATTTGCTCACGCATTTGTTGACAAAGTGGTGACCCTCGCCCCATCTTTGTTTGTGAATGACTGAGCATTTCATGGAAGCTGCTTTTATACCCAAATCATGGCACCAACCTGTTCCCAATTAGCCTGTTCACCTGTGGGATGTTCCAAATAAGTGTTTGATGAGCATTCCTCAACTTTCTCAGTCTTTTTTGCCACTTGTGCCAGCTTTTTTGAAACATGTTGCAGGCATCGAATTCTGAATGCGCTAATATTTGCAAAAAAATAACGTTTTCCAGTTCGAACGTTAAATATCTTGTCTTTGCAGTCTATTCAATTGAATATAGGTTGAAAAGGATTTGCAAATCATTGTATTCTGTTTTTATTTACCATTTACACAAAGTGCCAACTTCACTGGTTTTGGGTTTTGTTTATCAAATAGTATGTTGTCATAAAAATGGTCATGTTTTTATTATAGTTTTGTTGCTAATTATTGTCTTTAAAGAGTGTATCGCAGCAAGAGCGTTAAAGATGAATAAATGTTGCAGGAAAACATTTTACAGTGATATATTTTTGCAAAGGAAAGTTGCTGCCAGACCCTTCGAGCCATCACTGGTATTAGTTTTGACTTTCAAGGTAATGTTAAAATACAGAGTTGGTGAGCACATAAAAATCAATGAATCCAGTTCTTTGCCTGCAGCCCTTCAGCCTATCACTACTAATGTGTGTTCATAATGCAGGAAAGCTTGCACGTTTTTTTTGTTGTTGTTGTTTTTTTGCAATTGACAATAAATCAAGCACAAAAAGAGCTCTACTCAAGCTGGTCAGCTCAGTGGCTTAATGCCAAGTTGTGATTGTGTGTATCAACAGTATTACCTCTTCAAATTAGACAGCAAATACAGTAAGTGGCTTTGCTTGATTTGGCCATGACTTCAGTGATTACAAAAAAAAAAAACATTCCAGTGGCATCACATCAAATTCTCAGTGGAAGCAGCTGAAGGCCCTCGGTTTAGTTCCTGGACTTTCACAGCGACGGCATCACCCCATGCAAAGACACACACACAAACACACACACTTTGCAAACACACTCATGACCTAGATATGAGTAACACACAGAGAAAGCTGCAAGTCTTTCAATTAAGATTCTAAACAGCTTCTGTTCAATCTTTTATTGGTGCTAATCCTCCTCTGATTAGCAGTTTTCTCTTTTCTACCCTATTCACCAACGCACCGAGGTTAAAGAAGGTTGAGTCCTCCCAAAAGAAGAGCTTACTTTAAAGGAAACAAAAAGATTCTACGATAGCGATTGCAGAGAGCTTCTAAGGTCATAGAAGCAAGAATGTGTGCTCAGTTTGGGGCCAGATAAAAAACCCTTATTACGACACACAGAAAACACAAGACTAGCATCTGGGGGGGGGGGTCGGGGGATGTGCAGTTCCATCCACCTCCACAAGGAGTTAAGCAGTGGTGAAGGTGTGGATTGGGGCTAGGTCTATGTGTGCATATCTGTGTGTGTTATATATCAGAGAAGGGAAGGAGGCGACAACCAGGGCAGGACTGCGGTTTTCAAGGTTTATTTTAAACCTTTGATGAATACGTGGCGTGTGTATGCTACTCAAAGTGAATGAGAGTTGACTATGTGTAATATTAATAATGTAAATGTTACCATGAGTTGTTGTCAGCAAATGTTGGTTGTATCTTTCGTCGTTATCCAAAGGGGCAAGGCGAAGAGGCAGTTCATGGACAGGCAAGAGGTCGTGGGCAAGAGCAGGGCAGCGTGGTCTGGTTCCGAGCAGGGAGGTCGTGGAACGGGGAGAGCAGTCAGGAATCCGGATGGGTATCGAGTGACAAGGCACGATCACGGAGGACAGGGGAGTCACTGTGGAAATACAAAAGGACATGAACCAGGAGGAAAAACACAGAGAGATAGAGCAACCACAAGGACGAGGAAATCACTGGGAAAAGGGAATGCCAGACGTGATGCTTACTGGAAGGTTAGCGACGTTCTGGCAAAGGTTCCTCGGGTCCGCTGGTCTTTATGCCGCTCCCCCTCGTCAAGTCCAGGTGCGTTGATCATTGATTGCTTGCAGGCTTGTTGCTGTGTGGGCGTGTTGTGCTCAGCACGAGCAGAGGCGTGTCTGAGCATGCTGCCAGCAGAGGGGTTAGCAGAGGTGCCTGCAGCTCCAGCTGCAGAGGAAACGTGGGTTCGACTCCGCGTCATGACAGTACCCCCCCGCCCCCTTATGCGAGGCCCCCGACGAGCGCCGGGGAGCATCAGGATTGGCACGGTACAAATCCTCTAGAAGTGAGGGATCGGCAAGGTAGGAGGCTGGCACCCAAGATCTGTCTTCAGGTCCATATCCCTCCCAGTCGACCAGATAAACGAGCCCCCTACCTTGTCGACGGACCCTGAGGATTTCCTTAACCGTCCAAACCTGATCTCCGTTAGACAAGAACCTAGAGGGTGGGGGGGCAGGGACTGGAGGGGACAGAGCGCTCTCCGCTACCGGCTTAATCTGAGACACATGGACAACTGGATGTCGCTTGACCGAGGGTGGGAGAGCCAATTTAACAGATACAGGATTTATGATCGACATGATGGAGAATGGACCAACATAACGTGGAGCCAATTTCCTTGATGGTACCTGGAGACTGAGGTCCTTAGTGAGAAGCATCACTTGTTGTCCAGGTTTATAGGATGGGGCTGGAATGCGATGACGGTTTGCGTTGCGACACATCCTCTCGGATGCCCTTTCCAAAGCTGCACGAGCGGCTCTCCACACCCTCTGACACCGTCTAATATGAGCCCTTGTTGAGGGCACAGCGATTTCCAGTTCCTGCTGGGGAAACAAGGGGGGTTGATAACCCAATGAGCACTCAAATGACATACCGGTAGTGGAGCTCTTCGAGGAGTTATAGGAAAACTCCACCCAAGGCAGAAACTTGCTCCAGGATGTGGGTTGATGATTGGCGACACAGCGGAGCATGGTCTCCAAGCTTTGATTCGCCCTCTCAGCCTGCCCGTTGCTTTGGGGATGGTATCCCGATGTGAGGCTGACCGAGGCCCCGATTCCCTTGCAGAAGGCTCTCCAGATTTGTGACGTAAACTGAGGGCCACGGTCAGAGACGATATCCACCGGGATACCATGTTGCTTGACGACGTGTAGAGTGAGGAGATCAGAAGTCTCTGAGGCAGAAGGTAACTTGCGCAGCGGAATGAAGTGGGCTGCCTTGGAAAAACGGTCAACAATAGTTAAGATGGTGGTGTTACCTCTAGAGGCTGGAAATCCTGTGACGAAATCCAGGGCAATGTGTGACCAAGGACGGGCAGGAATGGAGAGAGGGTGAAGGAGACCAGCGGGAGGCCTGTGTGACGTCTTGCTACGGGCACAAGTAGAACAAGCAGCGATGAACTCATGAGTGTCCTTGGCCATGGATGGCCACCAAAAACGTCTTCGCAGCAGTGATAGAGTTCGTTGAAAACCTGGATGGCAAGAGAACTTATCCAACAGTATAGCGTGGTTAACGGTGTCAAAGGCCTTCTGAAGGTCCAGCATGACCATGCCGCAGTATTTGCCCGCGTCCACCTCATGTTTGATGTGGTCGGTCAGATAGAGAAGGCATGTGTCAGTGGAGTGGTTAGTTCTGAAGCCGGATTGGAATTTGTACATGAGTTTATTAGTGGCAAGGTAACTATCGACCTGTTCATTAACTATTTTCTCCATTACTTTCGAAATGGAGCTGAGAATAGAAACAGGTCGGTAGTTGCCAGGTTCCAATTTGCTTCCTTTTTTAAAGAGGGGAGTTACTCTTGCTATCTTAAAATCTTTTGGTACTTGGCCTTGTGTAATTGATAGGTTTATTATGTGCGTGATGATCGGGGCAATGATGGAGGCAGAGTCCCTGAGGAATCTGGAGGGAATATTATCAAGGCCGGTGGCCTTGTTAGGGTGGAGCGCGCTCAATTTTTTAAACACCTCATCAGCTGTGACCATTTCTAATCATTGTTGGATACTCCTAGCTTTCTGTAGAAGGCTTTAATGTGTTCTACACCAAAGCGACCAGAGTGGTGGGACAGCTTGTTGACAAGAGTTGCAGCTATGCTGGTGAAAAAGGCGTTAAGTCTGCTAGCTACCTCCATTTTGTCTGTAATGAGGGAGTCACCCTCCTTGATGCTGATGTTGGTGAGTCTTGTTTTAAGTTTCTGGCTGCAACCAGGAAGCTGGTTGTTGAGAATTTTCCAGAGCTCACGTGGCTTATTCGTGTTTTCCTCTATTTTGTCGTTAATGTAATTTTTTTTTAAGGATTTAGTCAGGTTGGTTGACTTATTTCTTAATTTATTGCATTGCCTTTTGAGAGTTGAAAGGAGTAATTTGAGGTTGATATTATTGGGTTGTTTATCTACTTCTGTTTTACATTTTTGGTATTCAGAGTATTTCCTGTCTCTGTCTTTTATGGCAGCTAATAGGTCCGGATTCATCCATGGTTCCGAGCGGGCTTTGATCCTGACTGTTTTCACGGGAGCCATGTCATTTAGTATCTTTAGGAACGCCGTTTTGAAGCGATCCCAAGCGACATCGACCAGGTTGCTCGCGAGCACAGGGGACCAGTCCCACTCATCTAATTTTAAATTGAAATTGTCATTGGAGTATTTTTTGAGGGATCTGGATTGGGCTGTTATGTGGCCATTGGCTTTAGGTTTAGCTATTTTACGGGTGCAGAAGGTTAGATAGTGGTCGCTAAGACCACAGATCATGACCCCACTATTTTTTATTTTAGGCCGGTCTGAAGTGAGAATGAGATCTATGGTTGATTGGGTGGAATCACACACCCTTGTGGGTAGCGCTATTAGCTGGGAAAGACCGTGCAGATTACAAAACTTGCTGAAGGATCTGAAGACAGGCGCATCTTTGCGTTGAATATCTGTGTTCAGATCCCCAGTTATAATTTTCTCCATGTTGTCTGTCCCCGCCAAGCATTCTTCCAAAGCCCCATAGAAATCACTCTGATTAGGGGGTCTATAAACAGTCCCTATTAGTACCGGCTTAGCATTTTTAAATTTGATTTCCGCCCACACAGATTCCAGGTTATTGTGGTTAAGATCAGTGCGAGTTATGTATTTAATATCCTGGTGAATATACATACAAACGCCCCCACCGTGTTTATTCCTATCCTTTCTGATAACCGAAAAGTTTTGTATTTCTATCTCTGAGTCAGAAATACTTTGATCAAATTTGGTTTCCGAGAAACACAAGATTTTTACCTTCGTGTTGAGGAACATTTCTCTGATTTGGTCGAGTTTGGCTCCAGAGAGGCTGTTCACATTAAGGTGGATGATGTGTAGTCCACTGGAACCAAAAAGAGCATCAGAGTCCGCTGTGTTGTGGTACTGACCAGAAAAATTGTTGGTTATTATTGCTGTTGCAGTTGAAGAGCAAGGAGAGAGAGGAGAGAGAGGCATATTGATCGTCCTCCAGGTGAAGGGGGAGGGAGAGAAAGGGGGAGGGGAGGGAGAGGGAGGAGGAGGCCAGGTAGGGTTGCTGGGGGATGGGTTGGGTTTCCTTATGGCGGGCTTTTTTGAAGACAAAGAGAAAGAGAATAACGAAAATGTTTGTGTAAAGGCGCCTCTAAATCCTGTGTATGGCGCGTCCTCGGCCGTCCGGGACCGGGGAGAGGTCGCGTGGACCCCCGCCATCTCGTGCAGTTCCCCGCAATCACCGATGTCTGGGTCGCCGTCCACCGCAGCCGCCGCGTCGTTCACCGCCGCTGAGTCGCTGCCTTCTCTGATGACTGGGTCGTCCTCCACCGCCGCCGCCGAGCCTCCGACCGTGTCGATGAACGGGGCGAAGTCCTCCGCCGAGCCGCCGACCGCAGGAGCACAGGTGAGCCTGAGCTGAGACGAGCCGGTAGCCGAGTTAGCTTCGATGGCGACGCTAGCAGTAGCATTGCTAGTCTTCGCCAGTCGGGACAACATTAACCGTGTTGTTGCAGGTCCAGGGTTGAGTTCAGTGTCTCCTGATAGTAGAAGTAATAGTAGTATTATTGACTTTCTGTCTATCCTTCCAGTCAGGGGCATGTTTCTTCTGCCTCGATGTGCAGACAAGCACGATGCTAACACGTTAGCTCCGAAGCCAAGGTGCTTCGCCGATATATTGTCGTGGAGATAAAAGTCACTGTGTATGTCCATTTCGCGTTCTCGACTCTCATTTTCAAGAGGGTAGAGTATCCGAGGAGGTTTAAAATATAAATCCGTAATCCACAGTAGAAAAAGGAGGAAGTGTGGGATAATCCGAGCAGTTGTTTGGATTCCCGATCGGGAGCGAAAGAGGGTGCGACCGCTCATCTCGGCGTCTCAAACAATAAGCTTGTGGTTACCAGAAATGGTCATGGAAAGGGGCTCTGTGCGGTACTTGATGGGGCCCAATGGCCGTCCATCCAGGGCCTGTGCTGACAGCGTTTTGTCCAGGGAGATCAGGGGAATGCCCATCTGCCGGGCGAATTTGTAGTTCAAAAGACTTTCGTCAGCTCCAGAGTCCACAAATGCCTGTACTTGAATGCTCCTCTTGTCCCAGGCCAGAATAGCGGGTAGCAGTATGTCGGGGTTTTCTTCATTACGGGGGAATAAAGTATGGCTCATCAGGACTGCCATAGATGTACTAGGGGAGCGGTCTGGTTCCACTTCTGCCTTGAAGGTAGGCAGAGTTTGGCTCCTAGAGGCAGCTCTCTGGTCCCGCTCTGCTGCTCGCTCACAAAGTCTTAGGTCAAATTGGAGGGCCAGTTCGATGAGATCTCTGCAGGACGTGGGTCTGTCCCTCAGTAGATTTCCTCAGAAAGACCGCGACGGAATGCGCTTTGGAGCGCCTGGTCACCCCAACCGCTGTCTGCCGCCAAAGTCCGGAACTCTAAGGTGTAGGCTGCCACTGAGCGGGATCCCTGCGAGATGGAGTGCAGACGTCCGGCCGCGTCCCCCCCATCCTTGGGGTGATCAAAAACAGCCCGAAATTCAGCACGGAAGGCAGAATAGTCGGAGTTAAGCCCAACGGTCCTGTCGACTGCAGCTGTAGCCCACTTGAGAGCCGGACCGGAAAGTAAGGAAATAATAAATGCTATTCTGGCGCCGTCGGAGGAATAACGGGAGGGCTGGTGACGGAAAATGAGGTCACATTGAACCAAAAACCCTCTACAAAGTTCAAAGTCCCCTTCAAAGGGTTTAGGGCTGGCAATTCTGGGCTCACGTGCCAAAATGCTGTTTTCGGGTCCAAGGACTGGAGAAGCACGAGGAGGTACCACCAGTCCAGGACTGGCCCCGGGGAACATGTTGTCCAGCCTGGAATATAGTCTGGTGAAGGCTCTCTCTAGATGATCCTCAAGGGCAGTAAACCGAACCTGATGTTCGCTAACAACAGAGCTAAGGATAGCTAGGTCGGAAGATATGGCTATCTGGGCCTGGGGCTTGCCGTTGTCGCCTGGTTCCGACATGTTGTTGGCCAGAACGTACTGTTATATATCAGAGAAGGGAAGGAGGCGACAACCAGGGCAGGACTGCGGTTTTCAAGGTTTATATTAAACCTTTGATGAATATGTGGCGTGTGTATGCTACTCAAAGTGAATGAGTGTTGACTATGTGTAATATTAATAATGTAAATGTTACCATGAGTCGTTGTCAGCAAATGTTGGTTGTATCTTTCGTCGTTATCCAAAGGGGCAAGGCGAAGAGGCAGTTCATGGACAGGCAAGAGGTCGTGGGCAAGAGCAGGGCAGCGTGGTCTGGTTCCGAGCAGGGAGGTCGTGGATCGGGGAGAGCAGTCAGGAATCCGGATGGGTATCGAGTGACAAGGCACGATCACGGAGGACAGGGGAGTCACTGTGGAAATACAAAAGGGCATGAACCAGGAGGAAAAACACAGAGAGATAGAGCAACCACAAGGACGAGGAAATCACTGGGAAAAGGGAATGCCAAACGTGATGCTTACTGGAAGGTTAGCGACGTTCTGGCAAAGGTTCCTCGGGTCCGCTGGTCTTTATGCCGCTCCCCCTCGTCAAGTCCAGGTGCGTTGATCATTGATTGCTTGCAGGCTTGTTGCTGTGTGGGCGTGTTGTGCTCAGCACGAGCAGGGCGTGTCTGAGCATGCTGCCAGCAGAGGGGTTAGCAGAGGTGCCTGCAGCTCCAACTGCAGAGGAAACGTGGGTTCGACTCCGCGTCATGACAGTGTGTTGCAGTTCATTAGTGTGCTTGTGTGTGTTATGTCTATAGCAGTGGTTCTTAACCTTGTTGGAGGTACTGAACCCCACCAGTTTCATATGCGCATTCACCGAACCCTTCTTTAGTGAGAAAAAAAATGTTTGTTTGTTTTTCAAATTCAAGACAAAGTTATATGTTTTTGGTAACACTTCAGTATGGGGAACATATTCTAAGTAACAAAGACTTAATTTAGAGTTATTTGGTTAGGGTTAGGGTTAGGAGCAGGGTTAGAGGGTTAGGGTTATAATAAGGCCATGCCGAATAAGGCATTAATAAGTATTTAATAATGACTAGTTAAGAGCCAATATGTTACTAATTTGTATGTTAATAAGCAACTAATTAATGGTGAATATGTTCCCCATACTAAAGTGTTACCATGTTTTTTTACTGGTGCACAAAATGAAGCGTGCATGAACATCACCTTGTTCAAAGAACAAAACCAACACAGTGCATAAACTCACAACAAATTACACACCTGCAAATCAGTCCGACTTCTGCTGTTGCCGTATACGTAATACGCCGATAGGGAGAAGTTTTTATTTACACGATGAGTCGGGTGTGTTTTGACCTCCGCCGAACCCCTGAGGCCGACTCACCGAACCCCTAGGGTTCGATCGAACCCAGGTTAAGAACCACTGGTCTATAGGCCTTGGGTTGACGAACAGAGTTCAACTTTCCAGGTGTTCATGTAAAAGAGGGGAGGGTTCAGAGTGACTATTACTGTGCTGGACTCACTGGGATGTTTACCCAAGGCCATTTGCAGAGGGAGTCGAGTTGTAGTTAAGGATTGTTGTCGTTTCTGGCGAGCAGACACATTCAAATGGTTTGTCTGAGCTTAATGATCAGTTCGGTCTCTCAAATTGATACATTTTTGCATTTACTGTAGGAAAGCCTCTCCGAGATGTAATCAAGTTTGCGAATAAATTCAGAGATCGCCGCAGTCTGTGTGCCCACGGCTTAATCCATTCCATCCACGGCGACGGGCAGCCTTTGGGCTTTTTGAGCAGCTGCCATCGTCTTCCGAATTTGTCGATACACCAAAGCAAGGCTCAATCCAATCAGCACATTATCACAGTTCCAAATAGATCGATATTTTCCACTTCATTAACGGAAAACATTGTCAGGCAAATGACTCGCCGTTTTTCCACGCGTCCCTTGTGTAATCCGGCAGCAATCGTTCTATCAGGATAGGCAGGTGCTGGATGTTCCATCCCCATCGTTTGGGTCACTGCAGGTGGGGAGAGTGGTTCCCGTGGCCCCGTGCTGGACAGTTCTGCTGTGGCCGACTTGTGTGGGGCCCGTTTGCTTATGGGGCAGAGCTGTCTTCCCGTCCAGCTGCGGGGAGTCTCTGGTCCCCCGGGGCGGGGTCTGTCCCGGGTGTTGTCTCTCGCTATCTGTCTTCTGCTTCTTCCGTGCCTTGTCTACGGCCTGCCGCTGGCATGCCAGGTGGCACGTTGGGCCCAGTTGACTGACCTATCGCTGACTGACCTGCCTGCGTGGGGCCCTTTGTCCCTTGGTCCCTGGGTACCACACCTCCTGTTTTGGGTTGGACTCTCTGGGTGGCTGGGGCCGTACTTTGGCTCCCGCACATACTGGGAGACAAATATATGCTACATACTATATTAACTGTGTTACCCCCAGGGGAAACTGGGTAAAACCAGCACACTGATAAAGCTTAACCTATTTTTACTATAACAATCTACAAGGTTAATACAGTTTGCTTCTCTTTCTTCCCCTCTATGTATCTGCTTTCTTTTTATCACATATATGTATTGTTGCATTTGAAACAACTGTATTGTTAATAATTGAGGTAATTATTAGTATTATTCATTATCAATAGGGCTATTTCTATTGGAATTTGTATTGCTCCATTTGTAGTGCAATAATGTTCATTGTCATTTCTGTGTTATTATCTACTTCACTAATTGGCTCTTTGATGTCATTTTTCGTATCATATTTGAACATATCGTCTTTGCTGATGTTGTTCTGTTGTTGTCGTTCCTTTGTCTTATCCCCCTATTCCCCCCGCAATTTCCACCTCTGTCGTACTTTTTTCCCCCCCTCCTGCTCCCGTCACATTCATTAATCAATTCAATAAAAGTCAAATACAAATAAGGCAACAAGAGAAGTATCCCACACTTCTCTTTTGTAAAGTGAATCTATACAGCAGAAATGGGCATCTACATCAACAATGTGTTTCTCGGTAGGTGCGTTTAAGCGTGTGCACGTGTCATTCTTTCCGTGCTGGTTTTCTTTCCGTGCAGGTTGTGCCGAAAATCACGTACGAACATAATGTATTTTTATTGCGAGTAAAGACTGAAACACAAATAAACGATGATGTTTTTAAATCACGGTTATTCGTAAAAAAAAAAGGTTAATCGTTGCATTGCTACTCGCGGGCCACAGACAGCCGATAAATGCTTCTCAGATATTTTATTTTTATAAAAAGTGTCAGAAAAATTGTATGTAAATTATCAAAAAACTTTCCGTTCTCTGAGTTCCCAGTGAACAGAAAAGAGGCTGTCTTTGTTGCACCAAACCAAAGGCTTGGAAAATTCCCCTGTGTACGATGGGAGGAGACGGGAGGGGTTATGTATTTTGATCCAAGACCTGCCCAAGCTCGATCCAGGACCAGCCCAAGCCTGAGGCATCTTTTTCTTTTGTGTTAATGTGACCGAAAACAATGGCTGTTTACATACCCCCCATTCCTTTAGAAACAGCTGTTGTTATGTAAACAGGGAAAGTCCAAATAAAAAGATGTGGCTTACAATCTTTCACCAGAGCGTGCTGGAGACTTTACAAGAGTACAGTCCAAACGTTTCTCCTTAAATTGAGCCAAATTTAATTCTGTCTCTGTTTAATTCCTTGCTTCTTGTCTCGTTTAATAGATGTCATCAGTGTTTGAACCTGACAAAAAGGTGTAGCCATTAACATGACTTATACTAATATTATGACTAAATTGAGGGGCACAAGAAAGGTGCATGGTGACTGGTAACTCAAAATTTTCGTTATGTAAATCCCACATCCTTTATGCACACATTATGGGTGTCTTATTCAGTAAAAAACTTTTTTAAGGTAAAGTGAATTATATTTATATAGCGCTTTTACATAGTGAAACCCAATATCTAAGTTACATTTAAACCAGTGTGGGTGGCACTGGGAGCAGGCGGGTAAAGTGTCTTGCCCAAGGACACAACGGCAGTGACTAGGATGGCGGAAGCGGGGATCGAACCTGGAACCCTCAAGTTGCTGGCACGGCCACTCTACCAACCGAGCTATACCGCTATAGGTGGTCTGTCGATGTTTTTAGCATTTGTAAATATATAGATAGATAGATATTTACACACACGCACACATCATAATATATAAAACATTTTAACCCAATGTGGCACTCGGGTCAAAAAGTTTGCACACCCTAGGGTCACAAAGTTTTCCCACTCCTGGCCTATAGGCTGTGGTCAAAATGCTTTTTAAGGTATGCTAGCCTACGTACATAATACATACATGATACAGATATCCTCAAATTTTAAATAGATAAATGATCAATGACTTATGAGCAATTAGATGCTAAGTCCCGCCTCTGCCCCTGCAAAGACGTCATGTTTTTCAACCTATCCCACACAAATTTTACAAATATATGCTGAAAAATGTGTGAAAACTGTGTGAAGGATATGAATTATATATTTCCAAATCACAGTTTTTATCTCCTCCTGCATGCAGATATTAACACCTACACACAGCTGGAACATTGGAAGGCAGTCGGTAGAGTGCACACCTCTACCAGCACAGACCAGCTTTTTAGTACAAAAACAAAATGTACAGTAATCAGAATGCGACTGAGAGAAAACCTTACAGAGAGTGCTACACGCGCTAAGGGAGAAAACTGGAGTTCAGTGAAGTATCCTTTTTCTTAACAGATCATGGTAGCCGCTTGTCCTACTTCCATCAATCGCAGGCCAAGGGAAATCATGCATACATGAATAAAACAAAGAGGATCAGTTCCATTATGGTTTGATTAGCCTCCAAATTAGTCAAGTCATAATATTGATGTACATTATGACTTTATATTAAAGAGGGTCCTATTATAACCAACTTTTCTTACCTGTTGGTCCCAAAAATGTGAAATCGAATCATGAAGGTATCCTGCGAGATATGTATAAAACAATCTTGCCTTCTTCCAAATTTGCTTCTAACGATCCGTTTAGAATTTGAGACTTTAGTGACGTGTTTTGTCTTAGTTATGTCAGAGGATAGCTCCATATATGATAGAGCAGGGGTCACCAACGTGGTGCCCGTGGGCACCAGGTAGCCCGTAAGGACCAGATGAGTAGCCCGCTGGCCTGTTCTAAAAATAGCTCTAATAGCAGCACTTACTAGTGAGCTGCCTCTATTTTTTCAAATTGTATTTATTTACTAGCAAGCTGGTCTCGCTTTGCTCGACATTTTTAATTCTAAGAGAGACAAAACTCAAACAGAATTTGAAAATCCAAGAAAATATTTTAAAGACTTGGTCTTCACTTGTTTAAATAAATTCATTATTTTTTTACTTTGCCTCTTATAACTTTCTGAAAGACAATTTTAGAGAAAAAATTATTTTAGGATTTTTAAACACATATACCTTTTTACCTTTTAAATTCCTTCCTCTTCTTTCCTGACAATTTAAATCAATGTTCAAGAAAATTTATTTTTTATTGTAAAGAATAATAAATACATTTTAATTAAATTCTTCATTTTAGCTTCTGTTTTTTCGACGAAGAATATTTGTGAAATATTTCTTCAAACTTATTATGATTAAAATTTTTAAAAAATTATTCTGGCAAATCTAGAAAATCTGTAGAATCAAATTTAAACCTTATTTCAAATTCTTTTGAATTTATTTGAAAAAATTTTGTTCTGGAAAATCTAGAAGAAATAATGATTTGTCTTTGTTAGAAATATAGCTTGGTCCAATTTGTTATATATTCTAACAAAGTGCAGATTGGATTTTAACCTATTTAAAACATGTCATCAAAATTCTAAAATTAATCTTAATCAGGAAAAATTACTAATGATGTTCCATAAATTATTTTTTTAATTTTTTGAAAAAGATTCGAATTAGCTAGTTTTTCTCTTCTTTTTTTCGGTTGAATTTTGAATTTTAAAGAGTCGAAATTGAAGATAAACTATGTTTCAAAATGTAATTGTCATTTTTTTGTGTTTTCTCCTCTTTTAAACCATTCAATTAAGTGTAAATATCATTAATTATTAATACTAACATAGGGTTAAAGGTAAATTGAGCAAATTGGCTATTTCTGGCAATTTATTTAAGTGTGTATCAAACTGGTAGCCCTTCGCATTAATCAGTACCCAAGAAGTAGCTCTTGGTTTCAAAAAGGTTGGTGACCCCTGTGATAGAGGTTAACTGGAAGAGCTTTGCCCGAGTCCGCTATTTTTATTAAGTTGTAGTCCAAAGACGCAGCACAGTGGAACAGGGGTTAGTGCATGTGCCTCACAATACGAAGGTCCTAAATTCAATCCCAAGCTTGGGATCTTTCTGTGTGGAGTTTGCCTGTTCTCCCCGTGACTGCGTGGGTTCCCTCCGGGTACTCCGGCTTCTTCCCACCTCCAAAGACATGCACCTGGGGATAGGTTGATTGGCAACACTAGATGGTTCCTAGTGTGTGAATGTGAGTGTGAATGTTGTCTGTCTATCTGTATTGGCCCTGTGATGAGGTGGCCACTTGTCCAGGGTGTACCCCGCCTTCCGCCCGAATGCAGCTGAGATAGGCTCCAGCACCCCCCACGACCCCGTAAGGAACAAGCGGTAAAAAATGGATGAATGTAGTCCAAAGTAGTCAGAGTAGCTAGAGCTCATTGTGAAATTGTACTGTTTTAATTGATTATTACTAATAATAATAATTACAGAAAGAAACAAGATCAAAGTCTTTCTTATTGCCCACTGTCTGCTCTGTCCTCCACATGTTGCAGACATTCTTTTTGTTTGTTTTACGCTTGAAAGGCCTTTGACTGTTCAGAGACTTGTTGAATTAGAAAATGGAATGAAATTGGAAAATGGAACCCAGATCTCCCCAATCTCCTGACAGTGTGGCCTAAATTTGTCCATTTTTGTATACACAAGAAACAAAGTTTTGATTAGACCGTTGAGGAGCGCGTTTGAGTGCCGCTCGGAGACATATTTGCCAAAAATGACTTCCCTGCAAAATGTGCAGGGAAGCGAGTTTTGGACAAAGTTGCAATGCCTCACAGAATTAGCACAATCGCGACATCGCTTAATCATGAAGCGACTGGTTATTGTGCGCTTTATCCTCTTTTTACATAAACACTGTAACTCAACCCAATGTAATGCAGTAGCAATATATCACAAACATAACACTAAAAAAGTGGAACATAGCTATGTGAGCTACAGTGCTAACAGTACAATCACTTTAACAGCAACATCATGCTTGGTTAGCCTGTTTGCCAAAGAAAAACAAAATGATCAAACTAACGTAAGACCAATAGTTGGCTTTATTTTCGGGTGTGTAGCATGTTTGCTTCAAAGGAGTCCTCAGTGAATTGGTGGGCTGATACATGGGGCAGACTCATTGAGCTATGGGCGGGATAACACGATTTCTTTATCCTTGTCAATCAATCAATCAATGTTTATTTACATAGCCCTAAATCACAAGTGTCTCAAAGGGCTGCACAAGCCACGACGACATCCTCGGTTCAGAGCCCACAAAAGGGCAAGGAAAAACTCACAACCCAGTGGGATGTCAATGTGAATGACTATGTGAAACTTTGGAGAGGACCGCCCCCCCATCCCCCTCCCCCTCTAGGGGAGACCGGATGCAATGGACGTCGAGTGGGTCTAGCATATTGTGAAAGTCCAGTCCATAGTGGATCTAACATAATAGTGAGAGTCCAGTCCATAGTGGGGCCAGCAGGAGACCATCCCGAGCGGAGACGGGTCAGCAGCGCAGAGATGTCCCCAACCGATGCACAGGTCCACCCCGGGTCCCGACTCTGGACAGCCAGCACTTCATCCATGGCTACCGGACCTGTACCTCCCCTCCACAAGGGAGAGGGGGCAGAGGAGAAAAGAAAAGAAACGGCAGATCAACTGGTCTAAAAAGGGGGTCTATTTAAAGGCTAGGGTATACAAATGAGTTTTAAGATGGGACTTAAATGCTTCTACTGAGGTAGCATCTCTAACTGTTACCGGGAGGGCATTCCATAGTACTGGAGCTCGAATAGAAAACGCTCTATAGCCCGCAGACTTTTTTGGGGCTCTGGGAATCACTAATAAGCCGGAGTTCTTTGAACGCAGATTTCTTGCCGGGACATATGGCATACTTGCCAACCCTCCCGGATTTTCCGGGAGACTCCCGGAATTCAGCGCCTCTCCCGAAAACCTCCCGGAAGAAATGTTCTCCCGAAAATCTCCCGGAATTCAGCCGGAGCTGGAGGCCACGCCCCCTCCAGCTCCATGCGGACCTGAATGGGGACAGCGGCGACAGTCTGTTTTCACATCCGCTTTCTCACGATATAAACAGCGTGCCTGCCCAATCACGTTATAACTGTAGAATGATCGAGGGCGAGTTCTTGGTTTCTTATGTGGGTTTATTGTTAGGCAGTTTCATTAACATCCTCCCAGCGCGGTAACAACACACAACAACAGCAGTCACGTTTTCGTCTACCGTAAAGCAGTTTGTCTGCCGTAAACAGCAATGTTGTGACACTCTTAAACAGGACAATACTGCCATCTACTGGATAGCCTCTGGAACACTGAAATTCAAGTATTTCTTTTATTTATATGTATAATAAAATAAATATATATATACAGTATATATATATATATATATAGCTAGAATTCACTGAAAGTCAAGTATTTCATATATATATATATATATATATATATGAAATATATATGAAATACTCGAGTTGGTGAATTCTAGCTGTAAATATACTCCTCCCCTCTTAACCACGCCCCCAACCACGCCCCACCTCCCGGAATCGGAGGTCTCAAGGTTGGCAAGTATGACATATGGTACAATACAATCGGCAAGATAGGATGGAGCTAGACCGTGTAGTATTTTATACGTAAGTAGTAAAACCTTAAAGTCACATCTTAAGTGCACAGGAAGCCAGTGCAGGTGAGCCAGTATAGGCGTAATATGATCAAACTTTCTTGTTCTTGTCAAAAGTCTAGCAGCCGCATTTTGTACCAACTGTAATCTTTTAATGCTAGACATAGGGAGACCCGAAAATAATACGTTATAGTAATCGAGACGAGACGTCATCATGAAAACCCCAAAACACAATTCTAGCTCACAAACAGGTTCTAGTAATGCATTACGGTCATACTGTGTGATAGGTCACCTTTAATTTACCATATCGTATTTACAGGAACTGAGTTGTATCATATATATATTGGTCAAGAGTGCCATTTATCCCTCATTGGAAAATGGTGTGCCTAATGACCTGGCTCTGAATGAAACATACTAAAGAATACAGAGACTTGGGCAGATGTCCGTAAAACCCTGTCGTAATGAGCATGTTTTTCCTAGGCTTTATCAACACATTTACAGTCTCTCCAGCTTGCCCAGTTTTAGGAGCCTTTGGGGCAGTTTGTGGGGGTATTTAGTGAGCGCTGCAGAGGACGAATCCTCTTATTAATGCAACTCTCATTGCTCGTCTAATCCCTGAGTCAAGCGCTTGTCAAAACAGGAGCTTTTCGCATGAACTTGCAAAAAGCTTGGCTAGAAATCAGCGCCAGGCACACAAAGGCCGTGGCGTACTTACTGGAGCAAGACACTGGCCCTCGATTAAGGGCTTTGTAGAACAGGGAAAAAGACAACGTGGATTTTCCAATGGGAGCAATACATCCCATCAAATTCCCAATTCACCATTTTTTTCTCCATTGAGCCTTTCAGCCAATAATATTGACTTTTACTCCCCTTTGGCCTCCTCTCTATTGACAGTCTAGGTCAGTGTTTTTCAACCTTTTTTGAGCCAAGGCGCATTTTTTTCATGAAAAAAATCCGGAGGCACACCACCAGCAGAAATCATTAAGAAATGAAACTCAGTAGACAATAAAAAGTCGTTGTCGCAATTGTTGGATATGACTTTAAACCATAAGCAGGCATGCATCACTATAGCTCTTGTCTCAAAGTAGGTGTACTGTCACTACCTGTCACATCATGTCGTGACTTATTTGGAGTTTTTTGGTGTTTTCCTGTGTGTAGTGTTTTAGTTCTTGTCTTTCGCTCCCATTTTGGTAGCTTTTCCTGTTTTTTGGTATTTTCCTGTTGCAGTTTCATGTCTTCCTTTGAGCGTTATTCACCGCATCTGCTTCGTTTTAGCAATCAATACTATTTAAGTTGTTTTTATCCTTATTTGTGTGGACATTGTTGATTGTCATGTCATGTACGGATGTACTTTGCCGTCTCTGCTCCACATGCTGTAAGTCTTTGCTGTCGTCCAGCATTCTGTTTTTGTTTACTTTGTCGCCAGTTCAGTTTTAGTGTTGTTCTACATAACCTTCCCATGTTCTTAGGGGCACTTACCTTTTGTTTATTTTTGGTTTAAGCATTAGCATACTTGCCAACCCTCCCGATTTTCCCGGGACACTCCCGAATTTTAGTGCCCCTCCCGAAAATCTCCCGGCGCAACCATTCTCCCGAATTTCTCCCGATTTCCACCCGGACAACAATATTGGGGGCGTACTGTCTTTAACGTCCTCTACAACCTGTCGACACGTCTGCTTTTCCTCCATACAAACAGCGTGCCGGCCCAGTCACAGAATATATGCGGCATTTACACACACATAAGTAAATGCAAGGCATATTTGATCAACAGCCATACAGGTCACACTGACGGTGTCCGTATAAACAACTTTAACAATGTTATAAATATGCGCCACACTGTGAACACACACCAAACAAGAATGACAAACACATTTCAGGAGAACATCCGCACCGTAAAACAACATAAACACAACAGAACAAATACTCAGAATCCCTTGCAGCACTAACTCTTCCGGGACGCTACAATATACACTCCCGCTACCACCAAAAACCCGCCCCGCCATCTCCGCCCACCTCAAAACCCCCTCCCGATTTCGGAGGTCTCAAGGTTGGCAAGTATGAGCATATGAGACACATTTTTACCTGTACACTGCCTCCCGCTGTCGTTTGCATATTGTGATCACCAGAAACCGACATCTACACAGCAATTAGCCACCTGCTGCCACCTGCTGATATGGAAGAGTATTACACGGTTACGCTGACGAGCTCTAAACAGCACCGACACTCCACAACACATACTTTGCAGACTATAATTACTGGTTTGCAAAAAATACTTTTAACCCAAATAGGTGAATTTACATAATCTCCCACGGCACACCAGACTGTATCTCACGGCACAATAGTGTGCCGCGGCACAGTGGTTGAAAAACACCGGTCTAGGTTATATCAGTTTGTAGCACCGCATCAGCAAACCATAAAGTGTTTTGTAACTTAGTACAGTATTGCAGAATAGAACTAAGCTGACGTCAATGTGTAGAAGTTGCTTTAGTTGAAGCTCACTATGTACTTCTTACAGACAACTTTATAGCTGCAGAGACTCACCAATAAATATATTCATTTTAGCAGCCATGCAATAACACTACTCATTTATTATTTATAAAAGCCTTGAGGTGTTATTCATTTTTGCATGTTTGGGCTAATAGACCATTACGACTGAAATGACACCAAAAAGCTGAGGTCAACGTCAGAATGACCACAAATGCAGTCTGTAGATTTAGTTCCCAGAATGAATGCCTAAAAATGTGTTTTTGAGAGTGTGGGGGTTGATAGCAGAAAAGGGGTTGATGCCATGACTAAAACAAGCCCCCAGGGTTCTCCAGATGCCTCATCTGAATAAATGAGTCCTTTTAATCAATAAGTCATCTGCCCTCTGTGAGGAAGCTTCACAAACAACCATGATAGCGAGTCAAGTCTCAAGTAAACAGCACCCGGAGAACTGTTTTAACCATCTTCAAATTGCTGTCTTATTGTCATGTTATCAAACACCAGGGGCCCAATTTACTAAAGGTTTGCGTGTATCAAATCACACGCACAGCTGATCTACTAAGTTCGTGCACTGAGGGTTTTGTTTCTTTAATGAGCAAAATAGAGAGTGCAAATATAGTCAGTAAGCATTTTTACAAATTAAATTAAAAATAACAAATACAAATAATTAAATAAAATAAAGTAAATAATAAAAATTATTTTTTTAAAAATAGAATAAAAAATAAATAAATAAATATATATATATATACATATATACATACACATACATACACATACGCATACACATACATACATACACACATACACACATATATATGTATATATATATATATCAGTCAGTAAGCATTTTTAAGACTGCGGACAGAAGGAATGTACGTGCAAACTACCAGTTACACATAAATGGCTGTAAGAAGGCGATTGTGTTGCAATGACAGACATGGGGGGGGGGGAATCATCTGTCCATGTACATGTCAACATAGGACAAATGTATTTGGCCACCCATCCAAATGATCAGAATCAGGTGTCCTAATCACTTGGCCCGGCCACAGGTGTATAAAATCAAGCACTTAGGCATGGAGACTGTTTCTACAAACATTTGTGAAAGAATGGGCCGTGATTTCCAGCGTGGACCTGTCATAGGATGCCACCAGTCGAACAAATCCAGTCGTGAAATGTCCTCGCTCCTAAATATTCCAAAGTCAACTGTCGGCTTTAGTATAAGAAAATTGAAGAGTTTGGGAACAACAGCAACTCAGCCACGAAGTGGTAGGCCACTGTGGAGGGGGGCGTGGCCTGCGGGCCTGCCGCGGAACGGGGTGTTGCCAGGGCCGGCCTCGAAGACAGCGACAGGTGCGTAGATGGCCCAGGTGGGCCTTGTTATCTAATCACCTATCGCCTTTATTAGCAGCAGCCGTGATGAGACGAGTAGTTGGAGTTGGAGGTGCTGCTGGGCAGACGCAGAAAAGACTTGTTGCTGGGAAGCAAAAGGCTCGCACCTCGTGAGAACGAAATAAAACAGTGTTATACCCTGAATTCCTGGCATTGTGTGGTGGTCTGAAGAACCCACTAGAGGGCAACCTCTACAGCCACGTAAACTGGCAGAGAGGGGTCAGCAGATGCTGAAGCGCATAGTGGAAAGATGGCACCGACTTTCTGCACAGTCAGTTGCTGCAGAGCTCCAAACCTTCCAATTAGCCCACGTACAGTACGCAGAGAGCTTCATGGAATGGGTTTCCATGGCCGATCAGCTGCATCTAAGCCATGCATCACCAAGTCCAATGCAAAGCGTCGGATGCAGTGGTGTAAAGCACGTCGCCACTGGACTCTAGAGCAGTGGAGACACCTTCTCTGGAGTGATGAATCACGCTTTTCCATCTGGCAATATGATGGACGAGTCTGGGTTTGGAGGTTGCCAGGAGAACGGTACATTTCGGACTGCATTGTGCCGATTGTGAAATTTGGTGGAGGAGGAATTATGGTGTGGGGTTGTTTTTCAGGAGTGGGTTTGGCCCCTTAGTTCCCGTGAAAGGAACTTTGAATGCTCCAGGATTCCAAAACATTTTGGACAATTCCATGCTCCCAACCTTGTGGGAACAGTTTGGAGCGGGCCCCTTCCTCTTCCAACATGACTGTGCACCAGTGCACAAAGCAAGGTCCATAAAGACATGGATGACAGAGTCTGGTGTGGATGAATTTGACTGGCCTGCACAGAGTCCTGACTTGAACCCGATAGAACACCTTTGGGATGAATTAGAACGGAGACTGAGAGCCAGGCCTTCTCGACCAACATCAGTGTGTGACCTCACCAATGCGCTTTTGGAAGAATGGTCGAAAATTCCTATAAACACACCCCACAACCTTGTGGACAGCCTTCCCATAAGAGTTGAAGCTGTAATAACTGCAAAAGGTGGACCCACATCATATTGAACCCTATGGGTTAGGAATGGGATGGCACTTCAAGTTCATATGTGAGTCAAGGCAGGTGGCCAAATACTTTTGGCAATATAGTGTATAAAAATATTATACATGTCATATATTCAGCAATTACATTCAGCTGCTGGATGGCTTTAGGACTGATTTCAAGCCAGCTGACACCCAAATGTATTCAATTGATTTGGTGTCCGCTGGCATTTTTCTTTTTTAATGGCTTTCGCTTTTTCATTTATGAAAAAACTTCTTGCAGTGTGCATTTTCTTGTGCCAGATCATGCCAGCGCACCATCGCAGTTATTGCCAGTGTTTTACCGCCGTCTCCCAAAAGCACACCTTCTGCATGCTAAAAATAGGTTATGTTGTCTAGATTACACTTTTGTACAGCCCAAAATAGTGGCGCAGATTATAGTTGTGTGCCGCATGTTCCACAACATAGCAAAACATCCCAGGTTGGAGCATGATACTACGGAGCCCCTAAAGGGACATGGGGGACATTTTTTTATTTTTATTTTTTTTTTTTTTTTCAGACATGTATCTTGTGCGCACGAGAAATTTTCTCGTCCCCACGAGAAACTTTTTATAAAGTTATTAAAAAAATAAAAAATAAAATTGTAATTTTTTTTTTTAAATTTTTTTTAGACATCTCGTGCACACGACAAACTATCTCTTGCACACGCGAAACTTTATCGTGCACACGAGATACATGTCTAAAAAAAAAAAAAAATTTTTTTTTTTTTTTTTTTTTTATAACTGTATAAAAACTTTCTCGTGCACACGAGATAGTTTCTCGTGCGCACGAGATACATGTCTGAAAAAAAAAAAAATTTAAAAAAAGGATTAATTAAAAAAAATTCCTTTAGGGGCTCCGTATGATACCATGGGTGTGAGAGGCACTATCGATTCTGTCTCAATTAACGTTCGGCGTGTTTGAAGATAGAGTTTGGTAAAAACGGGTCTGGAGATTTATACATGCAAACCAACTCCTGTCTTCCATAGCTTGTCTTTCCGTCGCTCACACACACCAATTTGATTTTATTGTTTTGATTTTGGACGGTGTCCTTGAGTGCCCAGAAAGGCGCCTTATAAGTAAAATGTATTATTATTATTATTACTAGTAGGGATGTGAATCTTACAAGGTCTCACAATCCTCGATTCAAAACGATTTGCACAATATATTATTTGGTATAAAAATGATAATAAAACATTTACAGGTTACAAAAGCTCCTCCTGACTATATGATCAAAAATATTGTGTTAAAAATCCCTGTAAATTCGAATGAATTTGTTTGAGCAAATCTACACACCAGTGACTTGGAGAGATGCAGTCAAAACAGTGCTTCAATAGGTTGGGCAGGGTAGAAAACCGGAGTAACGAGACTATTACTGTTTTTTGTTGTTTTTTTAGCTTAAAAAACAGGTCTTGAAAAAGAGTGGTGGTGTGATGATCCGTTGCCAGGATCATGTTTTATTTATGTTTAGGATACCCTTAGTTCTGTTTCAGCACCCCATTGTTTGTGTTCCTGATTGCCATGGGTGCTGATTATGTTCACCTGCCTCTGGTTAGTGGTCGCGACGCTCACCTGCTCCCGGTCACTAAACAGAGAGCTATTTATTTCTGCCTCTCGCCACACTGTCTGGCTGTTTTGTTTGCTTCATGCAACAAGTTACGTTGCATATATCTTTGCTTCTAGTTCCTGTGCTAGGTTATCTTTCGCTAAGCTTTAGCTTTCCTGCTTTGTGTTCTTGCCTGATTTATTTATTAAAATACCGTATTTTCCGGACTATAAGGCACACTTAAAAATCTTTTTTTTTACTCAAAACTCGACAGTCCGCCTTATAGCCCGGTGCGCCTAATGTAAGGAATAAGTTTGGTTGAGCTTACTCACCTCGAAGCTATTTCATTTGGTACATGGTGTAATGATAAGTGTGATCAGTAGATGGCAGTCACACATAAGAGATACGTGTAGACAGCACTATGATTGCAATATGTCTCAAGTAAACAACACCAGCATTGTATATGTTCCATTAAAAACATAGAATATTACTCAAAAATCTATCAAAATGTTTTAGTACGACTTTGGTAAGCTATGAAGCCGCATCGCTTGAATGATTGTACTGTGCTTCAACATACGAGTATTATTATGGTGTGTGTATAAGGTAATATCTGCCGTTTTGTTTCGCAATATTATGCAAAAGCAACTTTTATTACCTTCTGGTACCTTTTGATCTGCATTTGGGATCTGTAGATGTCCTGAAAAATTGCATGCGTCCGCCTTTGTAGTCCGTGCCGACCCCGTAGTCATAAGCTTCTTTTTCTCTATCTTCTTGTTATGGGACATCCATCCTCCGCTGTTGCCATTTCTAATATAAAGTAGTGTAAAGTTCTTACTTATATCTGTCAGTAAACTCGCCATGAAAGCGCTAAAACATACCGGTGTAGTGAGTTTTCAATTATTCACCCAAGGAACTTTGGTTATTAGAGTTCCGGTCGGATAGTTTTTCATGGGACACATTTCCTGTGTTGTTGTTTCCGGATGAGGATATGCTGCTCCGTTATTGATTTAAGTAAAGTCTGAATGTCATTAAAACAGTTAGCTACATCTTTTGACACTTCTTCCACTCCCGTCCTTGCACGCTACACCGCTACAACAAAGTAGCCACGCAAAATAAGTCCGCCCACAAAATGGCGCATCTGGAAGAGACTGTCAGAAAGCGGCTTGAAGATGATCTGTAAAACATAATCTATGCAACATTTTCACCAAAGAACCACCATTACATGTTATGTAGACCACAAGGAAGTGTTTTACCTTTAGAAAATAATAATAATAATATGACTCCTTTAAAGGCCTACTGAAATGATTTTTTTTGTTTAAACGGGAATAGCAGATCCATTCTATGTGTCATACTTGATCATTTCGCGATATTGCCATATTTTTGCTGACAATTCCCCATTGTTTACAATGGAGCGAGAGAGATTCGGACCGAGAAAGTGATGATTACCCCATTAATTTGAGCGAGGATGAAAGATTCGTAGATGAGGAACGTTACAGTGAAGGACTTGAGAGGCAGTGATGGACGTATCTTTTTTCGCTCTGACCGTAACTTAGGTACAAGCTGGCTCATTGGATTCCACACTCTCCTTTTTTTATTGTGGGTCACGGATTTGTATTTTAAACCACCTCGGATACTATATCCTCTTGAAAATGACAGTCGAGAACGCGAAATGGACATTCAGTGACTTTTATCTCCACGACAATACATCGGCGAAATGCTTTAGCTACGAGCTAACGTGATAGCATCGTGCTTTAACTGCATATAGAAACAAAAAAATAAACCCCTGACTGGAAGGATGGATAGAAAATCAACAATACTATTAAACCGTGGACATGTAAATACACGGTTAATGCTTTCCAGGCTGGCGAAGGTTAACAATGCTGTGCTAACGACGCCATTGAAGCTAACTTAGCAACTTAGCAACGGGACCTCACAGAGCTATGCTAAAAACATTAGCTCTCCACCTACGCCAGCCAGCCCTCATCTACTCATCAACACCCGTGCTCACCTGCGTTCCAGCGATCGGCAGAAGGACGAAGGACTTCACCCGATGCGTTTGGCGGCCCGGAGACGTAGGAAGTCAAGGTGAGGTTGGCGGCTAGTGCGGCTGGCGCGGCTGGCGCGGCTGGCGCAGCTAGCGCTCCAACAAAGTCCTCCTGGTTGTGTTGCTGTAGTCCGCTGCTAATACACTGATCCCACCTACAACTGTCTTCTTTGCAGCCTTCATTGTTCATTAAACAAATTGCAAAAGATGTCCAGAATACTGTGGAATTATGAAATGAAAACAGAGCTTTTTGTATAGGATTCTACGGGGTACCATAACTTCCGTTACTCTGACTTCGTCACGCGCATACGCCATCATACCGCAACGTTTCAGCCGGATATTTCCCGGGAAGTTTTAAATGTCACTTTATAAGTTATAAGTGTATTGGCATGTGTTGCAATGTTAAGATTTCATCATTGATATATAAACTATCAGACTGCGTGGTCGGTAGTAGTGGGTTTCAGTAGGCCTTTAATGCGCCCTATAATCCGGTGTGCTTGATATATTAAAAAAGATCAAAAATAGACCATTCATTGGCAGTGCGCCTTATAAACCGGTGCGCCCTATGGTCCTGAAAATACGGTAAACCATCTTTCTCACCTGCACATTGCTTCCGGAGGTCCATCTGCATCTTGGAGAAACAATCAGCGCTGTCACATTGAGTTGTTGACGAACCCCAAGATGCAGAGAAGGCGGCAGGCATTGTGCGGAAAAACATTATTTAATGTCCAAAAGTAAAAATAAAGAAAAGACACAAACCAGGAACTAGGAGCCAAACTGGAAAACGAGAAACAGGATCCAGCAAACAGGAACTAGGAACAAAAAACAGCACGCTGCCAACAGTTACAGGATTCAGGTATAAACGACAAAACTGGTAGGAGCTACAATGACAAGTATTACAATGACAATAATCCAGCCCTGACTGGAGGGGAAGGCAGGTTCAAATAGCGTCTGGCTGATTGACACCAGGTGTGGCCCGGTGCCAATCAGCCACAGCTGAGGGGAAAAAGCACTCAGGGATACAAGCAGGAAATAAAGACAAAATAAAAGCACTGATAGGAAACTAAGACAAACTCAACCAAACTGTCAGGGGCAATCCTGACAAGCGCATTACAATGCGACCCCCCTAGTAACAGCATGACGACAGCTTTGGCAAGTTTAGCCACCTATAGGCAGAAATATTTTGATCAATACAACACTGTCATTGAAACAGGAGTGCAGAACATTCAAAGAAAGATTCATTTTCTTCAATCGCTCAAGGTAGTCTAGTCAGAATCCAATCCTTCTTGCGACGTATTGCTGAAAAGCCAATCTCTTGATGTGAATCCCTTAGGGCAGTGATCCCCAACCTTTTTTGCACCACGGACCAGTTTAATGTAGGCATTATTTTCAGGGACCGGCTTCCCACTTGTGAAAAATACAACTCACTATAATGCTGAATTAGTGGGAGCCCTGGGCGTGTTTCTTTGCAATGAGATGCAGATGGAAATCAGTCTTTGGCTACAATCTGTCACATTTATATTTGATATCTTCATTAATGTGCATTGTATCATGTCACAAAGTTATAACAAATGGCAACTTCCTATGAGGAGTTTTATTGCACATCTATAAACAAGCTCATTGGTGTGTCTAGTGCACAGGTGTCAAACTCAAGGCCCGTGGGCCAGTTCTGGCCATCCACGTCATTTTATATGGCCCGCAAAATTCTGGAAATAATATGTGTCATAAAAAATACCTTATATTCTTTTTCTTTACTTTATTATTTTCTTACTAAAATATATTAACTTTGTTTTCTAGTTCGACAGGGGGGGAAATAGTGTCTATTATTGCAACATATATTATATTATCTAACGTTGTTGGTCAAAATCCAAATAAATACTTAAATGTCTGCTTAACTTATGGTTTCGAAGCAAGTTAAAATAAAGAAAAAAAATGTAGGGAGGTTTTTTTTTACAGCATATTACTGTAAATCGAGAAAAAAACGACCAATGTTTGTTTTTTTACAGCAAAATTCTGTCGACTGAGCTGTCAGTTTTTTGTTTTGTTTTTTCAAATCCACGGTTGATGATTTTATGGTATCACATTTTATCATTCATTTTTCATTTTTCATTCATTTATTTATTTCAGGCAATGACATAAAAAAGTACAAAGTTGACAACACATAATAATATAAATTAATATAATGCAAAACATTAGCTCAACAGTGTGGACCAGATGGGGGGATTACATCTCCTCTCTGGCCTGGGAACGCTTCGGGATTCCCCAGGAGGAAGTCGCAAATGTTGCTCTGGAGAGGGAAGTCTGGGGGTCTTTGCTGGAGCTGCTGTCCCCGCGACCCGATTCCGGATAAGCGGTTGAAGATGGATGGATGGATAATGCAAAAGGTCATGTATAGTATGTAATGCATGATTGTCCAGTTTTGCCTGAAAGGGAGTGGGAAGAAGATAACTTATTTACTCCCACCCCCAGTTCTCCATTCAGTGATAATTCACATGAGTTCACTGTTACTTTGTTCAAAGATTATAATACAGATGTTGTATCATAGTGGTATTCCCACAGGTAACAATAATTATTACACTGTAACAATAATTTGTATCAACAATGTAGGAATAATGAATATACCAACAATGGTAATAGACAAAATGCCAACAATGGTAATAGACAACATATCGATAATGGTAATAGACAACATAGCAATAATGGTAAGGAAACATTGAGCACATGTTAACACTTTGAGACAGAGTACTACAGCAAGTCAAATTAAAGACCCTCATCTCTATATTTGAACCAGACCCCATGTTTGTATAATAGTTTAAATCGATTAATAGTTTGGCATTGCTTGTGTTGTAAGTCCAGTTTGTTCAATGGTTTTACTCCGCATACAGATCATAGCATAGCATCATGGTAAAAAACTGGCAGCTGAGTTGCCAAAATAAAATTAAACAGCGGTACTGTATTTCTATTTACAGTAATATGTTGTAAAAATAACACCATTTCGCAGTAAAAGTCCGGCAACTAAGCTGCCAGTTTTTTTCTGTAAAAAAACAGTGGTCAAATCCACAGATTTGTTTTACTCTTTATGTAAAAAGAATGTAAAATATTTAAATTCATAGGCAAATTCATTAATTATTTACTGTTACAAGCGGCCCTCTATTGGCAGCCATGACTGCGGTTTGGCCCTCAATGAAAACTAGTTTGACACCCATGGTCTGGTGGGCAGGGGCGCCGCTAGGGATTTTGGGCCCCATGAAAAGAATCTTTAATTTCATCATCATTAGGGGCCTCTCTGGGCCCCGCTCCATCATGGGCCCCTAGAATCCGTCTCCTCTACCCCCCCCCCCCCCCCTTTTCGGTGCCCCTGCTGGTGGGACAGGACAAAGTTAAGTCGGAGAAAGTGCAGTCCTTTATAAATTATTTAATGTTTCTCTCCCGGCCCGGTAGCAAATTCTTCACGGACCGGTGGTTGGGGACCACTGCCTTAGGGGTGATGGACGGCTGGGCAGCGCCTGAAGAGCTGCAGCCAGCCACTGTGCCCCCCCCCCACTCCCTCCCCTCTGTTGCTAGTCTCGAGATATATGTTGTAATATGTGCTTTGCTATGGAGTTGTACTTGTGCAATGACAATAAAGACCTACCTACCTACCTCTGGTATAGCTCGGTTGGTAGAACGGCCGTGCCAGCAACTTGAGGGTTCTAGGTTCGATCCCCGCTTCCACCACTAGTCACTGCCGTTGTGTCCTTGGGCAAGACACTTTACCCACCTGCTCCCAGTGCCACCCACACTGGTTTAAATGTATCTTAGATAATGGGTTTCACTATGTAAAAGCGCTTTGAGTCACTAGAGAAAAGCGCTATATAAATATAATTAACTTCACTTCACTCTGTATTCTTTTGCCACCAAGTTGGACTGGGAAGGCTAGCGTGAAATGGATTCAGCCAAGGATAGACTGAAGGTAAAACTGTGTCACGCAGACAAGTTGACAACCTTGACACTAATGCTGCTGTTAAAGCACTTCAAAATCTTTGCTCGTCCACCTTGTAGCTTCAAAGTCCCCCCTCTCCCCCGTGCATTGAATTCACCTTCAGTTTGTCAGACGCCATGCTTCCGAGTCTTTTTTTATATTTTAGTTATGAAGAAAGCGCCTGCAGCCTTTTTTGGGTGACAGCTGCCACATGAAGAGAGACTAGCGAGAGGAAAGAGGGAAAGAAGCGGCCCGAGACAGTTGGAAAGTACAGTCCGTTCAAAGAGCCAACAGGTGCGACGAGAGAGTCGGCAGGGCGTGCCGAGCGAAGGCACGGGCAGCGTCGAGATGAGGAAACTGTTCCTAGCATCTTTATCTCACTCTCGTTCACGCCCTCCCTCTCAAAACGATTGCTCTCTAAAGTCATGAATATTTCATTCTCATATTTTTTGAAGAGAAGTATGCAGTTTGTACTTGCGCTCCTCTGCATACTAACGACCTTCCCTTCCACCCCCCCTTGGTTTTGAGGAGCGCAGGGCGGGACGTGTTGAGAAATGAAGATGTAGGGATGGAGGCTGGGGAGCCTTATCATGAAAAATCATATTCTCATTCCATACCTCACATTAAACAACTTTACAGTTTTAGTAGACGTAAAAAAAAAAAGACCAAAAACAAATAAGTGTCGCATTGACGTCATTGGACAACACAAAAATAACCACATTCATTCATTCTCACATTCACTGACATTTGTCACTTTAAAATGTGATAAGAATATGATGCATACTGCTTATTATTTTGCTTTTAACATCCATCCTCTTCCGCTTATCCGAGGTCGGGTCGCGGGGGCAGCAGCCTAAGCAGGGAAGCCCAGACTTCCCTCTCCCCAGCCACTTCGTCCAGCTCCTCCCGGGGGATCCCGAGGCGTTCCCAGGCCAGCCGGGAGACATAGTCTTCCTAACGTGTCCTGAGTCTTCCCCGTGGCCTCCTACCAGTCGGACGTGCCCTGAACACATCCCTCGGGAGGCGTTTGGGTGGCATCCTGACCAGATGCCCGAACCACCTCATCTACTACTCATTTCGTAGTTCAATCAATCAATGTTTATTTATATAGCCCTAAATCACAAGTGTCTCAAAGGGCTGCACAAGCCACAACGACATCCTCGGTTCAGATCCCACATCAGGGCAAGGAAAAAGTCAACCCAGTGGGATGACAATGAGAAACCTTGGAGAGGACCCCCCCCTCACCCCATCTAGGGCGACCGGTGCAATGGACGTCGGGTGGATCTAGCATAATATTGTGAAAGTCCAGTCCATAGTGGATCTAACATAATAGTGAGAGTCCAGTCCATAGTGGGGCCAGCAGGGGACCATCCCGAGCGGAGACAGGTCAGCAGCGCAGAGATGTCCCCAACCGATGCACAGGCGAGCGGTCCACCCCACGTTCCGACTCTGGACAGCCAGCACTTCATCCATAGTTAAGCAAGGTTACACAAAAACTGATATTAGCGTCTTCAGATTCAGATTCAGAAGTACTTTATTAATCCCAGAGGGGAAATGGAGTTTTCAGCACAATTCCATTCAAGATCAGACAAACATTGCAGGGATACGGGTCTCTGACGGGTCTGCCCACTTCCGGCGCCCCTTACAAAACAAAAAGGTGATGAACAGGTAAACGTTGGGGAGGGGGGTGGGGAGTAAAAAATATTCAGTCAAAGGCTGGACTCCAGGGAGGGGGTCCAGTCTGAGGCCAAGGAAAAAAACCTCATAGCCACCCATTGCACACATAAACAAGTTACATAGAATCAACAAAACTTGCAACAGAGGGAAGGGAGTGGGAGCTACGGAGGACGGCTGCTGCTGTATAAGCGCAAGGCAGCCATACATCGCCCCTAAGGGATTCAAGCGTCGAGAGCGTTGGATGGGGGGTGGGGTATGTGTGTGTGGCGTATATTTATCGTGGATGCATGTGTGCGTGTGGGTGTGTGGGTGTCAGGCTTGGTCAAAAGGATAGGACTCAGATGCAGAGTAGGGAATATTTTGGCAGGCTTTTATTTTGAAAGCTTCTTTTCACCTCCAGAGTCAGGGCAATTCAAAATCTACAATAACTTAACTAGTCGGCAAAAAAAGGTTCCAAAAAAAAAGGAACAACCAAAAATCACTCCGAAAGGAGGAAAACACAAAAACAATGACGAACTATAATTGCCGACGTATATTCTAAGAAACGTATATAAACACAAAACGCTCCAACAGGAGGAAGAAACAATGGGTATAAAAATTCTACACTTTCTCTAATCTAATGAATGTTGACAAAAAAATGTCACTCAAAAATTTGAGGAAAGAAAGAACTATAAGAAAAACTGAAATCTAACCACTTCGGCTGTAAAACTAAATAACACAAAATCACTCTGCTGAGGAGGAGAAAAAGAAAACTCAAAATAGCAACGAAGGAATTCAGGATCAAGGTATACAAACGTGAGACGAGGCAAGGCATGGACAGGATGCTAGAGAGGCACGAATATTCGAGACAATCTGGCACAGAACAAAGGGAGGCGTGGGCTTATAAGACACATGAGGGTAATAGGGAACAGGTGGAAACAATCAGGGAACAGGGATGACGTCAGACTGATGACACAAAAGGGAGGGCAAGTGACCTGAAACGAGAGGAGAGTTACTTTTCAAACTAAAACATGCAATTCATAAGACAGAAAAAACCAAAACAAGACATCCCTCACCGCGGTGTGACGGTGGGCCTGCAATGTGTCTCTGTTCCGCGACCTTGGTGTTATTGCAGCCGTCAGTCAATCCAAATTAAACAACAACAGGTGTGTGTCCATGAGAGACAAGAAGGGAGTTTGTTGCGTCTTCGCTGCACTGTCCTTCGGGAGAGTTTCGAAGCCAGGGAAACAATCCAAATTAGAATGTTTTTGATGCGAGTGAGAATATAATTTGCTTTTCACTCTAAATTGTCTATTACTGGTCCTCAAATTCACCCTGCAGGGCAGACGGTCCAATGTTATCCAAATCATGGTGTCCACAGTTCTACCCGCATCCTTTAATTATTTGTGGCAGCTTTGGGGTACTTTGAAGACTGCCAGCAACTTCAAAGACAAAGAGGCGAGCAGGAGAGATAAGGGAGAGGAAAGGGGAGAGTCCGCCCTCGATGAGTGCCAATGAGAAAAATCATTCTATTTGAACCAAAATGTATTCTGTTGACTGGCATATGGACTCGACACTGAGACAGACTAAAATAGGATAATGCTTTATGATTTCTTTTACCATGTATTTTTTAGAGGATTTTTTTTCATAACAGTACCAAAAAAATGGCAAAGTTGTGTCGCCTTACGTCATCCTCTTTAAAGCAATAAGATTCAACCTAACTAAGAAATATAACAATATGAAGCTTTCATATCACGGCTATTGCGACCAAAACTATCACAACACTGTTGAATATGCTCAAAAACTAACCCGGTTTAATTTTATAAAATAAAAAAAACACAACATACTTTCTTGGAAGACGAAACATTAAATCAGGTAAATTCAAATAAATTGTTTTGGGTGCCAAATTTCCAGAAAGCTAAGGACAGTATTCACTATTAGCTTTTTTTTGTACAAAACCCAAAACCAGTGAAGTTGACACGTTGTGTAAATCGTAAATAAAAACAGATTACAATTATTTGCAAATCCTCCCAGATGCTGGCTTTTAAACTTTGCGCCTATAACAGCCTGGATGGTTCTTTTCCTCTTTGGTCCGGAGGACACAACGTCCGCAGTTACCAAAAACAATTTTAAATGTGGACTCGTCAGACCTGTTGGAAGCATATCCATATTTAAGTGTTACTTCTTTCTAAAAACTCCTATAGTCATATTTACATCAGCTAATGTCTCGTGTGGTACAAAGTGCTTGGATTCGAGTGTCCTTGGTTAGAATCAGAGCGCTGTCTTTGTTGAGACTGCCATTACATTCCTAAGATAAGGAGCACAGCTAGACTGGGAAAACAGCAGGTGGGGGGGACAGGAGAAGGAGGAAGTAGACAGGAGTTCCGGGGTTTTGGTAGACCGATCTGGACCGGGCTAGGGAACGCTTGGGTGCTGGGTTGGTCTCAGGTTTGTCCTCTAAGTGTTAGGAACTCGCATGGCTGCTGTTTGTGTGTCCCCAAGATGCAAGAACCCGGAGGAGGATGAGCAGGTAAGATGATTTTAATTATCATCAACAGGGAAATGTAGCAGTCTTGCATACAACAGTTCCAAACTTAAAGAGTTTATCATCGAGCACTGAGGAGTGCTCCAGCGAAAACATAAATAGACCTATGCTGATTGGCAGCAGGTGTGGACCGGCTGCCAATCAACGGCAGGTGAGGAGAAAACAGTGCTCCGCGGAACAGGAAATTTAACAAAATAAGAGCACTGACCGGAAGTAATACAAAAACCAAGGAGACAAACAGAAATGAAGTGACCGATCGTCACAGGATCCCCCCTCAAGGAACAGATTCCAGATGTTCCCTGGAAACAAGAATGGAAAAAAGTCCAAAACTGACGGGAGGGTGGAGGGAGGAGTTGGTGGAGGGTCGCCAGGCCAAATGTCCTCGCAGCCAGCGAGGGAGAGTCAGGTGGCGGCGACGCGTTGAACGCCGCTGCCACTGGCGAGGTGGGCGACCACGGAACGGCCACATTAGTGGCCGACAAGGAGGAGGTCGCGCAGCTGGCGGCGACGATGATGATGACAGCGTCGTCGGTGGATCCGCTGCCGACGAAGAAGATGGCGGCACCGTGCAGAGTCCCGCCGGTGACGCGGAAGACCTCCGCGCCGTGAGAAGGCGCGCCAGAAAAGATGTCATCGTGGGCGGAGTCGTCGACGATGAAGCTGGTGTCATGGGCCGAGTTGTCGACAATGATGACAATGAAGATGGCGGCGCCCTGCAAAAGCCCGCCAGAGATGTGGTCGTGGGTGGATCCGCTGCCGACCAGGAAGATGGCGGTGTCGTGCGGAGTCCCACCAATGATGGAGATGGCGGCGCCGTGCGAAAGCCCGCCAGAGACGATGATGTCTCCGTGGGAGGAGACGATGGCGGGGATGACAGCGGCGTGTGCTTGGCTGCACCGCTGCTGGTAGTAGCCCCCCCTCCAGTAGGCGGATGCCAGACGCCGTTCACCACTGGGAGAAGGAGTTCCGGGTTGTTGATGTCCCCCGGTGCGAAAACCAGGGACGGGCGGTAGGGGGCCAGGAGGAGGGAAAAAGACACGTCCCTAGCCGAGTCCCAGCAGGAGGCCAGGAGGGACATCATGGTGGGCTCCACTGGAGCCTTCGCCGGACTGGCAGGACGAGCGGGTGCTGGAATGGATAGCAGCCGTGGTGCAGCTGCTGGAAGCTGCCTAGGAGGAGGAACGGGTGCTGGGCGCTCAGCCGGTGTTGGTCGTCGTGGCGCCGCGACCGGCGTAAGACGCGGGGCTGCGACCGGCGTGCGACGCGGTGCGGGAACCGGAGGTCGACGCGCCGGCACAGGCGATTGCCGTGGAGCCGGGACAGGACGCACAGCAGGCGACGGGGAAGATGGCGGCGGTGGCCGCGCCGGTCGGAGAGCCGGAGCCGGCGGCCTAGCCGGGAGGAGGGAAGGCGGCGGTGGCCGCGCCGGTCGGAGAGCCGGAGCCGGCGGCCTAGCCGGGAGGAGGGAAGGCGGCGGTGGCCGCGCCGGTCGGAGAGCCGGAACCGGCGGTCGAGGCGGAGGGAGAAGGTCCGAGCCTGCTGTGGGCTGGGACCGCACAAACCTGGCTTTCAAGTCCTCTATGAATTGTGTGGTCCAGAACGTCGGCTGTGCGTCGCCGACAGGGGTTCTCGCGAGGACACAGCATTCTGGCTCGATGATACTGTTAGGAACTCGCATGGCTGCTGTTTGTGTGTCCCCAAGATGCAAGAACCCGGAGGAGGATGAGCAGGTAAGATGATTTTAATTATCATCAACAGGGAAATGTAGCAGTCTTGCGTACAACAGTTCCAAACATAAAGAGTTTATCATCGAGCACTGAGGAGTGCTCCAGCGAAAACATAAATAGACCTATGCTGATTGGCAGCAGGTGTGGACCGGCTGCCAATCAACGGCAGGTGAGGAGAAAACAGTGCTCCGCGGAACAGGAAATTTAACAAAATAAGAGCACTGACCGGAAGTAATACAAAAACCAAGGAGACAAACAGAAATGAAGTGACCGATCGTCACACTAAGCTTTGAGAATAAACTACAAAATACCAACTATTGCCTGGAGATTGAATATAAACATCAGCGTATTGCCATAAAAAGAATCTGGGAGAGACTAGCAATTTGAATTCCCCATTGGAGGAATACTGGTCAACGCAACAGACCACAGAACACTTTTCCACTTTGCATCAGTCCATCTTTGATGATCTTGGGCCCAGCTAAGCTGGCGGCATTTCTGGGTGTTGTTGATAAATGGCTTTCGCTTTGCATAGTTCAGTTTTAATTGCACTTACAGGTGTAGCGACGAACTGTCGTTACTGACAGTGGTTTTCTGAAGTGTTCCTGGGCCCATGTGGTGATATCCTTTACACACTGATGTCGGTTTTTGATGCAGTACCGGCTGAGGGATCGGAGGTCCGTAATATAATCGGTTATGTGCAGTGATTTCACCAGATTTTCTGAATTATTTTTATTTTTTCTAAATTAAAAGGCCACCACAGGCAGCAACCGCAGTTGACATACTTCCCACAAAGGTCGCAATGTCTCCGTAATTGTTGGTCCAAATCTAATGAGGGTAATACATTAGAGCAGGGGTCCCCAAACTTTGGGATTTTTGACACTGGCAAGCCGGATCCAGCCCGCGGGCCGTAGTTTGGGGACCTCTGCATTAGCGTGTTAGGGAGTCACTAAACCCTGCATGAAAGTATACATCAAATACGGCCGCTAAATTATATTTTGACGAAATAAAAGCATGTTTTATTGTAAGTTTATGAGCTGGAGTATGTTTAAAATCATATATACCGGTAGACGTATTATTATGGTTTATTTTGTCAGGAAAACTAACGACCGCGATGCATGCTTCCGGGCATAGCCGCACACTTCCTTGGTAGCAAACACGACGCCTATTTTTTAGTTGGCCATACGCTCTTCATACGCGACTCTGCACAAAGCCTCTCAATACCGCTCCTTTTGGTCAAAGGAAATATAGATCGCCAAACACAAACAGCACCAGAATAAATTCATAAGAAATATTTTCGTAAGAGCCCTAAATAAACAATAACAATATTTTTACCTGTGATTTATGAGTCATAAAGGAATCGCATAATTAAAGAAGCTGTTTGCTAAAATAATGAAGGACAAGCATAAGCACAATTCACTTTTTGGTACTTTAAATTAAGGCAATGGAGGTCATCTCTCGATTAATCTAGCAATAAAATAGAACATGCATGCCGGTGTGTGTGTGTGTGTGTGTGCGTGTGTGTGTGTGTGTGTGTGTGTGTGTGTGTGCGTGGTGTGCTGCTGAGGCCCAAATCTGTCTCTAACACTTAATTAAACCCTGGGCTCCAGTGGCGCCAACCTATTAAAGACCCACACACACACAACACATTAAGTAACATCCACACACACACACACACACACACACACACTTCTTCCAAGCACACATTATCCCACCTTTGAGCTACAAATGATTTAATGCACCTCAATATTTCACCTTGTGCTGCTCCTTAGTGACCTACTTGTGGAGAAGAATTATTTCCAAGCAGCTTTAGCAGGATCGCTACTGATTATAGGGGTCCTAAAATAGTCCTATCAGAATAAATGTCATTTTAAAGCAAAAGGAGCATGAAACAAACGTACAGCTAGTTAGGTTGGTTAGTTAGTTAGGTCGGTTCAAATGTGGGTCGACTGTCACACTACCATCAGAACCTTACTGTGGATACACAACTTACTGTGCATACTATTTAATATTGTGTATGCCTTTTCCCTTGTTTACTATGGCACTCAAAACTGAATTTAATTTGGCAAGACAATTAAAATGAAAGTGGCTGTTTAAGTTAAAGTTGCTCAACGTTTCATTTTTCAAACTAAAAAAATATAACAAGAACATCCCCAGGTAACTTATGTCACCATTAAAGGCCTACTGAAATGAAATGTTCTTATTTAAACGGGGATAGCAGGTCCATTCTATGTGTCATACCTGATCATTTCGCGATATTGCCATATTTTTGCTGAAAGGATTTAGTAGAGAACATCGACGATTAAGTTTGCAACTTTTGGTCGCTGATAAAAAAAGCCTTGCCTGTACCGGAAGTAGCGTGACGTCACAGGTTGTGGAGCGCCTCACATCTGCACATTGTTTACAATCATGGCCAGCAGCAGCGAGAGCGATTCGGACCGAGAAAGCGACGATTTCCCCATTAATTTGAGCGAGGATGAAAGATTTGTGGATGAGGAAAGTGAGAGTGAAGGATTAGAGGGCAGTGGAAGCGATTCAGATAGGGAAGATGCTGTGAGAGGCGGGTGGGACCTGATATTCAGCTGGGAATGACTAAAACAGTAAATAAACACAAGACATATATATACTCTATTAGCCACAACACAACCAGGCTTATATTTAATATGCCACAAATTAATCCCGCATAACAAACACCTCCCCCCTCCCGTCCATATAACCCGCCAATACAACTCAAACACCCGCACAACACACTCAATCCCACAGCCCAAAGTACCGTTCACCTCCGTAAAGTTCATACAGCACATATATTTCCCCAAAGTTACGTACGTGACATGCACATAGCGGCACGCACGTACGGGCAAGCGATCAAATGTTTGGAAGCCAAAGCTGCATACTCACGGTAGCGCGTCTGCTATCCAACTCAAAGTCCTCCTGGTTGTGTTGCTGCAGCCGGCCGCTATTACACCGCTTCCCACCTACAGCTTTCTTCTTTGCTATCTCCATTGTTCATTAAACAAATTGCAAAAGATTCACCAACACAGATGTCCAGAATACTGTGGAATTTTGCGATGAAAACAGACGACTTAATAGCTGGCCACAATGGTGTCCCAATATGTCCGCTACAATCCGTGACGTCACGCGCAAACGTCATCATACCGAGACGTTTTCAGCAGAATATTTTGCGGGAAATTTAAAATTGCACTTTACTAATCTAACCCGGCCGTATTGGCATGTGTTGCAATGTTAAGATTTCATCATTGATGTATAAACTATCAGACTGCGTGGTCGGTAGTAGTGGGTTTCAGTAGGCCTTTAAAGGTTTAACAGAACATATATTTTCAAAGTCTGCATAAAAATTCAATACTATATAAATTAAATAAATAATCAAATACAAATTGCTTGTTGGTGCAAGGAATTTGTCTAAGCAGTCCAAGCAAAGAACCGAACAATTTGCAGTCATGTTGTTGTAGGGTTGTCCCGATACCAATGATTTTGTACCGGTACCAAAATGTATATCGATACTTTTCCAAATAAAGGGAACTTTGAAAAAGGGGTCAATTTTGGCTGTATTTGAACAGAAAACCTTGCAATACAATAAACATATGTTTCCTATTGCACTCAAAGAATAATTCTAGAAGGTTAAAATATAAATTAAAGGGCATTAAACACATTGTGTTTTTCTTGTTACACTCATATATTACATATAGTATGTCATAATCAAGGATTAGATTAGAATGTAATAAAAAAGCTTTATTTACATTATATTAAATGCTTCATGATTCATGGTTGCCAATCCTGTTATGTGCTTTAAGAAAAATACAATTATTAGTAAATTCTTAAAACCAAACTATGGATAAATGTACCCAGATAAGCCATGTAGCAGGTAAAACACACTGTTGTGTGTACCAATTTGTTACCAAATTCAGTCATTTTACTTGCACTGGTTGAGTTAGATGGGCGGTCCAAGCCAAGCCAAGCAGCTACGTCTACGTATCTACGTATTATGTATACACTTGTAAATATTATGTATTCATCGGCGGTCACTCGAACGAGTATGACGATCCTCCTGGTAGGGGTGTATCCCTTTAAGGAGGATGCCTGTGCGTAACTTTGTTTTACGTGGGGAGACTGGTGCATAGACAGTCACCACACGACCCTCGACAGAATCGGGTCAGGGTCCAGTGGCATGGAGTCCAAGACGACTGGGGACCCTTTTCTGCTGCAGCCTTCTTCCGCCGTTGTGGTAGTTCTTAAATCTACCGTCTTCCGCCTACTCCGCCGTTGAGGTCTTCACCGTATCCCTGGCTAGGGGGCAGTCAAGTACTAGGCCTTTTCCAAGGGCCACCTGGGGTAACAGTAGTAAAGGGGTTAACCTCCTAGTGCCCCAAGACCCCATAGAGGAGCCGCCACTGCCGGATGCACTTTAACGTCATGCCCAGGACATGTATACACATGTGCACAACAGGGGTGCTGGTTAACTTATGAGAGTAGTGTACAGTATGTGTGTTTGTGAGAATATCAACGTGTTGGCTGAGTGACGTCAGTGAGTGAGTGGGCGAGTACAGAGAGACAGGAGCGCACGCACTGCACAGTAAAGTGATGAATGGGTCCGGTTGTGCCCTGCAAAACTAATAATAAAGCAACCAGATCCAGACAAGCAGCAACAATGGTAGAAACCCCAGCGTGTAAGTTTCATCACAAAACTTGGTCAAACATTTGTAAGTAGATATCATTTGTGCATAAATGTTTAGTTTGGTTTGTGATTTATTTTGTTAGGAGTCGTGTCGTTTTTTTGTCCGAGAGTAACTTTGGCGATCAGAGCTTGTGTAATAAATTTGAGCAGTACAGGGCGATAACACACCTTGGGCTTAATACTTGTGATTAGTCAATGTGTGAAATATTGTATAATTTATATATGTGTCAACATTTGTAGTTTATTGTGTGAATGTATTAACGCTAAACCCATTTTATTTATGTAAAATACACAATTGACGTTATACTTTTTTTCGGTTTATTTTTTTCAGTCTTAAAAACCCATATGAAGGAAGAATTGTAAAGAAATAATCATTCAAAAGGAGGAACATCAATGCTCAAAACTTCTGAAGCTGCACACGCTGGAAAGGAGTAGCAAAGGCAAAATAATGAATTTATTGACAGTGGCGTGTGAAAGACGTTGTGTTTACCGTATTTTTCGGACTATAAGTCAGTGTTTTTTTCATAGTTTGGCCGGGGGTGCGACTTATTCTAAGGAGCGACTTATGTGTGAAATTATTAACACATTACCGTAAAATATAAAATAATATTATTTAGCTCATTCACGTAAGAGACTAGTCGTATAAGATTTCATGGGATTTAGCGATTAGGAGTGACAGATTGTTTGGTAAACGTATAGCATGTTCTATATGTTATAGTTATTTGAATGACTCTTACCATAATATGTTACGTTAACATACCAGGCACGTTCTCAGTTGGTTATTTATGCGTCATATAACGTACACTTATTCAGCCTGTTGTTCACTATTCTTTATTTATTTTAAATTGCCTTTCAAATGTCTATTCTTGGTGTTGGGTTTTATCAAATACATTTCCCCAAAAAATGCGACTTATACTCCAGTGCGACTCATATATGTTTTTTTCCTTCTTTATTATGCATTTTCGGCCGGTGCTACTTACATACTTGCCAACCTTGAGACCTCCGATATCGGGAGGTGTGGGGGGGGGGGGGGCGGAGTTGGGGCGGGGGGCGTGGTTGGGGGCGTGGTTAAGAGGAGAGTATATTTACAGCTAGAATTCACCAACTCAAGTATTCCATATATATATATATATATATATATATATATATATATATATATATATATATATATGTATTAAATACTTGACTTTCAGTGAATTCTAGCTATATATATATACATATGTATATATATATATATATATTTATTTATTTTATTATACATATAAATAAAATAAATACTTGAATTTTAGTGTACCGGAGGTTATCCAGTAGATGGCAGCATTTTCCTGTTTAACTTCTCCGTTCATGAATGAGTATATCATTTCGGCCACCGTGTTCAATGGAGAAGTCTGTTCTACAAAATGTACAGGCAACATACATACCTCTTCCCCTTCGAACTGTCCTGGATGAACTGAAATTCTTGTTTCCATTCGTTTTGGAACTTGCAAGTGTATTTCTTCATCTTGCTCGTCGACGGCGTCGCCATGTCTGTAACTTCCTCGTTCTTCTGCTTTGTCTCCTTGTTGTGTGCGCAGTTGTGCACTCTACTCTCTAAAAGCCCTAGATGTTATGACGTCATTGGGCAGGCAAGCTGTTTATATTGTGGGAAAGCGGACGTGAGAACAGGCTGTCCCCACTCAGGTCCGCATTGAGCTGGAGGGGGCATGGCCTCCAGCTCCGGCTGAATACCGGGAGTTTGTTGGGAGAAAATTTATGCCGGGAGGTTATCGGGAGAGGCGCTGAATACCGGGAGTCTCCCGCTAAAAACGGGAGGGTTGGCAAGTATGGCGACTTATACTCCGGAGCGACTTATACTCCGGAAAATACGATACTTTGCATTTAAGTAAACGCAGTCTCACTGACGAAACATCAGCATTACGGGCCCCTGAGCCCTCTTCATTATGTAGTTGAATAGCCCTGTTTTAAAATGGGCAAAAGTTCAATAGAGATATTATTTTGTAACAGCCTAATGAGCAACGCAGTTACAGTATAAATAAATATTTCTGAATGAAGTAGTCATTTTTATCGCACATGCATGAAATATCTCACGCTGAATCTAAAAGCCGATGGATAAATTAAAGCCACTTCATAATCCTTTCAGTCGACTAATCTCTAAGATAGTCGATGACTAGTCGAGTATCAAAATAGTCTTAAAGATTTTTTATTTTTAATTGGGGACCAATTGAATTTTTCCAGGGACCCACTCAAAGCACTACCTTTAGGTCCTGGTGTCAGGTGCGGGGGGTCGCAGCTCGCTGCGAGGTTCGTTCCCCCGGGATGCAAAATGACCACTCCGGACAGGACGTGCAGGTAGGAACATAATTTATTCTCAAAAAGTCAAACAAGTACCAAAACCTGAAAACAAGCCAGAGGAAAAATGTGCCGATCGCACTCGAAGCAAACGCTAACACTTAGCATGGGCAAAAAGACAAGGAACACTCACGTAACTGTAGCATAAGCAAACAAAGAAGCCAGGCCGACTGACCGGCAAAGGCAGGTTTAAATAATGCCTCTGATTAGTGCTCGGGGAACAGGTGAGCGTCCCGAACACCAATCAGAGGCTGGTGAAAAAAATAAGTAGCCAAGGTAACTAAACAAACTCAAGGGTGCACAACAACAGGAACTCAGGGAGTCCAAAACCAACAGAAAATAACAAAAATATGATCCGGGCCACGGATCATGACACCTGGGGACTCCCTACAAAAAAAAACCATGGGTACACAGTGGATCACCAGGGGGAGGACTGAGAACCGACAGGAAGAAGATGGGAGACAAAAGATGGATGCAAATTGGGAAAACTGTGTATGGATTAGCCATTTACCGCCGTATGCGTGTGTGTGTCAGAGCTGGAGGAGACATTTGCACTGTAAAGAGGCTGCACAGATTGGTGTGAAGCGAGAAGCCAGCTCAGATCTGCTTAGCATCGCCGTGCGTGTCACATTGAATCAGATGGGGCTCGGTTATAAGGGGAAACAACATGGCCGTCACATTTAACAACCAGCCTGTGACAAATTCCGACGCCCCCTTCTATCAGCAACACCAGAGGTTGAACCTCTGCTGCAGCATGCTGATGTTGACACTACATAAAAGGTGGGGAATTGCGCTAATACATGAATAGTTTGCATTGTAAGACAGAACATTTGGGATAAACTTGGAAAAAGAATTTGAAATTTTTACAAAACCCAAAACCAGTGAAGTTGGCACGTTGTGTAATTTGTAAATAAAAACAATAATTTGCAAATCCTTTTCAACTTGTATTCAATTGAATAGACTGCAAAGACAAGATACTTAATGTTTGAACTGAGAATTTTTTGTTTTTTTGCAAATAATCGTTAGCTTACAATTTATGGCAGCAACACATTGCAAAAGAGTTGGCACAGGGGCATTTTTACCACTGTGTTACATGGCCTTTCCTTTTAACAAGACTCAGTAAACATTTGGGAACTGAGGAGACCAATTTTTGAAACTTTTCAGGTGGAATTCTTTCCCATTCTTGCTTGATGTACAGCTTAAGTTGTTCAACAGTCCGGGGTCTCTGTTGTGATATTTTAGCCTTCATATTGCGCCACACATTTTCAATGGGAGACAGGTCTAGACTACAGGCAGGCCAGTGTAGTACCCACACTCTTTTACTATGAAGCCACGCTGTTGTAACACGTGGCTTGGCATTGTCTTGCTTAAATAATCAGGGGCGTCTATGATAACGTTGCTTGGATGGCAACATATGTTGCTCCAAAACCTGTATGTACCTTTCAGCATTAATGGTGCCTTCACAGATGTGTAAGTTACCCATGCCTTGGGCACTAATACACCCCCATACCATCACAGGCGTCCACAGTTTCCAAAAACAATTTGGAATGTGAACTCATCACACCACAGAACACTATTCCACTTTGCATCAGCCCATCTTAAATGAGCTCGGGCCCAGCGAAAACAGGCAGCATTTCTGGGTGTTGTTGATAAATGGCTTTCGCTTTGCATAGTAGAGTTTTAACTTGCACTTACAGATGTAGCGACGAACTGTAATTACAGACAGTGGATTTCTGAAGTGTTGCTGAGCCCATGTGGTGATATCCTTTACACACGCTTTTGGGTGCAGTACCGCCTGAGGGATCGAAGGTCCGTAATATCATCGCTTCGATTTCTTCAGATTCTCTGAACGTTTTGATGATATTACGGACCGTAGATGGTGAAATCCCTAAATTCCTTGCAATAGCTCGTTGAGAAATGTTGTTCTTAAACTGTTCGACAATTTGCTCACGCATTTGTTCACAAAGTGGTGACCCTCGCCCCATCCTTGTTTGTGAATGACTGAGCATTTCATGGAAGCTGCTTTTATACCCAATCGTGGCACCCACCTGTTGGCCTGTTCACCTGTGGGATGTTCCAAATAAGTGTTTGATGAGCATTCCTCAACTTTTCAGTCTTTTTTGCAATGTGTACCAGCTTATTTTAAACATGTTGCAGGCATCAAATTCCAAATGAGCTAATATTTGCAAAAAATAACAAGGTTTTCCAGTACGAACGTTAACTATCTTGTCTTTGCAGTCTATTCAATTGAATATAAGTTGAAAAGGATTTGCAAATCATTGTATTCTGTTTTTATTTACCATTTACACAACGTGCCAACTTCACTGGTTTTGGGTTTTGTAATATATTATATAACGCATGCAGAAATTGTGCATTTTTGTCCGGCCCTACATGAGCAAGTCGGCATCGGAAATCCCTCACTCTGAAGGGCTAGATTCACACCCCTTACTCCTCGTTATGCCCACTACCCCTACATGCAAAGAGCCATTGGGACACCACTCCCCTCACGGGAACGCGCACAATGTAGGGATGGGGCTAAAAAGTAGGGTGAACCCCTTTATTTCTCCCCGCAGAAGTTGTATTTAGCAACACTGCATGACACATTTATGAAATTGCCTTCAAGGGTTGGGATAAATTTAGAGATGTATACATTTAGTCATTTAGAGGGGGGGAAAAGCAAGGCTGGGAAATTATGACGCAATTATGTGAAAATCTCAAACCGTCGATCACAGCTGCAAGATTTTAGAGGGGGAGGAGGTTGAGTGATGAAAGCGAAATCAGGAAACAAGGGGGCTGGCGGGTGTATGGTTGCTTGCACGTTGTTGTGCTGACTATTCAGATATGGACAGTAAAAGTTATGGAATGTGAGATTCAGAAATGAGGCAACGGGCTACTGCTGCAATGCGGTGGAAAGCCGGAGAAGGAAAGCTAAGTAGTCATATTGAGTTCTGCAGACCAGTGGTGTGCCGACAGGGCCAGCAAGCCCTTCTCTGCTGGCCTAACATGACCAGAAATCATGATCATAATTAAAGATAAAAGTCTTTTTTTTTTTATTTCCCTAAATATCTAAAATTATTCATATTATCTTCATGTCATATTATGCTCCTTCCAGTGCTGTTGTTTTTAGGTTAGAGTTTTTATTCAATCAGTATTCAGCTAGCTATTGTTGTCATGCTGTACCAAATCTGCTCCCGGGGCCTTCAGAATCAACAATGGTAGATGGCCTCACGTTGAACGTGACATTTACGCATCCTGTGATTGGACAACTTGTGATTGGATACTCACTTGGGACTCCCAAGTGAGTACCGTAATTTCCGGACTATAAGCCGCTACTTTTTCCCCTCGTTCTGGTCCCTGCGGCTTATACAAGGGTGCGGCTTATTTACGGCCTGTTCTTCTCCGACACCGACGAAGAGGATTTCGGTGGTTTTAGTACGCAGGAGGAAGACGATGACACAATGATTAAAGACTGACTTTTCATATACCGGTAGGCTGGTTATTTTGATAACGTACAGGCGAGCACTTTGTATTACTTTGCACCGTTGTATTATTTGTACTCTGCACGAATGCTGGTCGCCATGTCAAAGATGTGAAAGTTTGATTGAATGATTGAAAGATTTATTGTTAATAAACGGGACGCTTTGCGTTCCCAAACAGTCATTTTTGTCCCGACAATCCCCTCCGTGGTAGCAGGAACCCCTATATACTACGGTAATTACACATCAAAACCCTGCGGCTTATAGTCGGGTGCGGCTTATATATGGAGCAATCTGTATTTTCCCCTAAATTTAGCTGGTGCGGCTTATAGTCAGGTGCGGCTTATAGTCCGGAAATTACGGTATCCAATCACAAGTTGTGAAAACAGGAAGTGGCACCGTAGCCATAGAAAGCCACAGAAAACTTACCGGTACTCACAAAGAAGGACAGAAAAAAGTTGATTAGGTGGCAGATATACAGTCGCGATCAAAAGTTTACATACACTTGTAAAGAACATAATGTCATGGCTGTCTTGAGTTTCCAATAATTTCTACAACTCTTCTTTTTTTGTGATAGAGTGATTAGAGCACATACTTGTTGGTCACAAAAAACATTCATGAAGTTTGGTTCTTTTATGAATTTATTATGGGTCTACTGAAAATGTGACCAAATCTGCTGGGTCAAAAGTATACATACAGCAATGTTAATATTTGGTTACATGTCCCTTGGCAAGTTTCACTGCATTATTTCAGAGCTTTTGGTAGCCATCCACAAGCTTCTGGCAAGCTTCTAGTTGAATTTTTGACCACTCCTCTTGGTGCAGTTCAGGTTGTTTTTCTGACATGGACTTGTTTCTTCAGCATTGTCCACACGTTTAAGTCAGGACTTTGGGTAGGCCATTTTAAAACCTTAATTCTAGCCTGATTTAGCCATACCTTTGCCACTTTTGATGTGTTTTTGGGGTCATTGTCCTGTTGGAACACTCAACAGCGCCCAAGACCCAACCTCCGGGATGATGATTTTAGGTTGTCCTGAAGAATTTGGATGTAATCCTCCTTTTTCATTGTCCCATTTACTCTCTGTAAAGCACCAGTTCCATTGGGAGCAAAACAGGCCCGGAGCATAATACTACCACCACCATGCTTGACGGTAGGTATGGTGTTCCTGGGATTAAAGGCCTAACATTTTCTCCTCCAAACATGTTTCTGGATATTGTGACCAAAGAGCTGAATTTTTGTGTCATCTGACGTCACATGGACAAAGATATGACCTTCTGGAAGAAAGTTATGTGGTCAGGTGAAATAAATTGAGCTGTTTGGCCACAATACCCAGCAATATGTGGTATTGTATTTTCTCAGTGGAGAAAAGGTCTGTTAATTAGGGCTAGGCAGACAAACATCCAAAAGTGCACCATCAATTTTAGTCAACCTACCAGCGTCGCAAGGAAGGCGACAGATAAACCCTCCTGATTAGTGATTGGGGACTGGTGAGCCACCTGATTACTAATCAAGGGCAGGTGAGGAACCAGAGGTAAAGTGGATGAGAATGAGGGCAGACAGGAATTGGAACAAAAAAACAGTGCTGGACAGGAAATAATACCAAAACCTGCCATGGCAGCTGCGTTGGCAGGGTGTCTCTCCTCGGTCTTAGTGGCAGTCAGTGGCGTGCGACTGTTTCTAGAAGCCTCACATTCTCCACAGTGTTGGTTGGGTGTGGAATTGAAGTTGTGGCCCCCCATTTACACTGCAAAAACTGAAATCTAAGTAAGATTAAATATCTCAAATAAGGGTGATATCTGCTTATTTTATGTCTGATAAGATAATTCTTCTCACTAAGCAGATTTTATGTTAGTGTTTTACTTGTTTTAAGGGTTTTGCTCCTAAATTATCTCAGTAAGATATTACAGCTTGTTGCTGAGATTTTATGACCTATATTGAGTAAAACATGCTTGAAACTAGAATATCAACTGTTGCAAAGCTGTGTCATCAACACTCGCGAGCATAAAACTGCTTTTTCAAAGTAATCATATCTCATTTCAAGCATGAACAAAAAAATCATGACTTTGACACAATTGTGTCTCATAATTAAAACAGATGACAGCCAAATGGACTTTGCTGTTTTATTTTCAATGAAACAAGAGAAAATACGTACTCATATAGTAGTACAGTCGGCACAGTACAGTAAACGGACAGTTAATATTTCAACATTTAACATGTGACATTTCAAACTATTTTGAACAGAAATAGTTCATGCACATTCAGGTCAATTATTCAAAATTAAAATAAAAAAAAATGTGGCTGGGGGCCAGGCTGTATATACTGTGTATATATATATACATATATATATATATATATATATATATATATATATATATATATATATATATATATATATATATATATATATATATATATATATATATATATATATATATATATATATATATGTTATGTTTACTAAGGGGAGGTGACGGCAAACAGACACCAGGGGACAGTATGTACAATTATTTATTATTTATATATAAATATTCAATATATATAATAATAACAAACAATACTAATTTAATAAACTAAGGAAATGGAGTGTGAAGTAGATCCAAGGTGTGTATGGTGTAAGACTATGTGTGTAGTTAGCTGTTGTATATTACCGTGATGTTGGATGAGAGCGAAGGAGGCAGTCCATGGGGCAGGCAGGTGATCAGGGGCGAGAGAGAGACGTCTGAGTCCAGGGGCAAGCGAGGAGTCGGGAAACGGGGAAGGTAGTCCAAAAACACCGGGGAACAAAGGGAGATCTCAGAGAGGGAAGACTCGGAAAGGCACTGCGGGAGAGCAACAAGGACGTCAGAATAACAGAGGGAAAACAACAACAGCAAGAGAGCATCAAGCCTCGCTTACGGATCACCAAATGAGAACTAAGTTCCCGCAAGGATCCCTGGGTCCACTGGTCCTTTAAGCGGCTCGCCCTCATCAGTTGCAGGTGTGTCGATTGCCAATCGTCAGCAGGCTTGTAGCTGCGTGGGTGTGGTGCTCTCAGCGCGAGCATGGGCGTGTCCAAGCGCGCTGTCAGCGGATCCTCCAAGTGCTCCCGCAGATGAGGGAGACGCAGACTGCGCGTGCGCCATAACAATATATATATATATATATATATATATATATATATATATATATATATATATATATATATATATATATATATATATATATATATATATATATATATATATATATATATATGTCTTGATTGGTTTATCCAAAAAAAATAAAAATAGTGCTCGATACCGTGGTAGAGCGTAATATGTATGTGTGGGAAAAATCACAAGACTATTTCATCTCTACAGGCCTGTTTCATGATAGCATGCTGATACAATTTCGCTGCGCTTGTTGAGGGATGACAAGTCTGGACTGTATATAATAAACAGTTTCTCTTTTAAGCATAGGTTGCATCTTTTATTACCACTGTTGTAAGGTGTGCTGGATGCAAGAATTTGCCATGTTATCGAATATTCAACATTATTGTCTTTGAGATTCCAAATGTGTTTACTGAGTTCTGTAGTGTTCCGCAGGCTTTTGCATCTGAAAGAAGCTTTGTGATTGTTCCATCTGGTTTTGAATTCTCCCTCAGTTAATCCTACATATGTGTCGAATGTGTTAATGTCCTTGCGTGTTACCTTTGCTTGGTAAACGACTGATGGTTGTAAGCACCCCCCGTTGAGAGGGCAATCGGGTTTCTTGCGGCAGTTACAGCCTTTGTCGGTTTTGGAGTCGTTCTGCCTGGTGGTGGACGGCTCTTTTTCAATTGCTTTATTGTGGTTTGCAATGATTTGTCGCATGTTGCTCATGCAGCTGTAGCTCAATTTAATGTTGTTCTTGTTGAATACTTTTCTTAGGGTGTTGCCTTTGGGGAAGTGTTTGTCGATCAGGGTGAGGAATTTGTGGCCAATATTAGTTGAGACGTTTTTGCTGTATGGGGGGTTGTACCAGATAATGTTGTTTCGTTTTCTGCTCCTTTTTGGTTGGTTTCCTGGTGTGGGTTCGTAGGTGAGGGTGAAGTTGTATCCGCTTTCATCAAGTGCTTTTTGGTACGGGGGGGTTGCTTTGTCGAATTCAGCTTTGCTAGATGACAGCATCGATAGTCTTTTATTAATACCGGTAGGTATTCTTTCCGTGGTGGTGGGTGGGTGGTTGCTTTCATGGTGCACGTATTGGAGTGCACCATGTTGAATATTCGATAACATGGCAAATTCTTGCATCCAGCACACCTTACAACAGTGGTAATAAAAGATGCAACCTATGCTTAAAAGAGAAACTGTTTATTATATACAGTCCAGACTTGTCATCCCTCAGCAAGCGCAGCGAAATTGTATCAGCATGCCGTCACAGAAGGAAACACCTCCTAGGTAACACATGAGCCAATCACCACGCCCCTACGCCTGCCTGTACCCACCCGCTCTGTGCCCTATATAAACCATGGTATGTGAAAGCTTCCATTAAAATCTCCTGATGATTGAGGAAACACTCATGAAACAGGCCTGTAGAGATGAAATAGTCTTGTGATTTTTCCCACACATACATATATATATATATATAAACCCCGTTTCCATATGAGTTGGAAAATTGTGTTAGATGTAAATATAAACAGAATACAATGATTTGCAAATCATTTTCAACCAATATTCAATTGAATATGCTACAAAGACAACATATTTGATGTTCAAACTGATAAACTTTTTTTTTTTTGCAAATAATCATTAACTTTAGAATTTGATGCCAGCAACACGTGACAAAGAAGTTGGGAAAGGTGACAATAAATACTGATAAAGTTGAGGAATGCTCATCAAACACTTATTTGGAACATCCCACAGGTGGACAGGCAAATTGGGAACAGGTGGGTGCCATGATTGGGTATAAAAACAGCTTCCCAAAAAATGCTCAGTCTTTCACAAGAAACGATGGGGCGAGGTACACCCCTTTGTCCACAACTGCGTGAGCAAATAGTCAAACAGTTTAAGAACAACATTTCTCAAAGTGCAATTGCAAGAAATGTAGGGATTTCAACATCTACGGTCCATAATATCATCAAAAGGTTCAGAGAATCTGGAGAAATCACTCCACGTAAGCGGCATGGCCGCAACCAACATTGAATGACCGTGACCTTCGATCCCTCAGACGGCACTGTATCAAAAACCGACATCAATCTCTAAAGGATATCACCACATTAGCTCAGGAACACTTCAGAAAACCACTGTCACGAAATACAGTTTGTCGCTACATCTGTAAGTGCAAGTTAAAGCTCTACTATGCAAAGCGGAAGCCATTTATCAACAACACCCAGAAACGCCGCCGGCTTCTCTGAGCTCCGAGATCATCTAAGATGGACTGATGCAAAGTGGAAAAGTGTTCTGTGGTCTGACGAGTCCACATTTCAAATTGTTTTTGGAAATATTCGACATTGTGTCATCCGGACCAAATGGGAAGCGAACCATCCAGACTGTTATCGACGCAAAGTTCAAAAGCCAGCATCTGTGATGGTATGGGGGTGTATTAGTGCCCAAGGCATGGGTAACTTACACATCTGTGAAGGCACCATTCATGCTGAAAGGTACATCCAGGTTTTGGAACAACATATGCTACCATCTAAGCGCCGTCTTTTTCATGGACGCCCCTGCTTATTTCAGCAAGACAATGCCAAGCCACATTCAGCACGTGTTACAACAGCGTGGCTTCGTAAAAAAAGAGTTCGGGTACTTTTCTGGCCCGCCTGCAGTCCAGACCTGTCTCCCATCAAAAATGTGTGGCGTATTATGAAGCGTAAAATACGACAGCGGAGACTGTTGAACGACTGAAGCTCTACATAAAACAAGAATGGGAAAGAATTCCACTTTCAAAGCTTCAACAATTAGTTTCCTCAGTTCCCAATCGTTTATTGCGTTTTGTTAAAAGAAAAGGTGATGTAACACAGTGGTGAACATGCCCTTTCCCAACTACTTTGGCACATGTTGCAGCCATGAAATTCTAAGTTAATTATTATTTGCAAAAAAAAAAAAAAAGTTTATAAGTTTGATCATCAAATATCTTGTCTTTGTAGTGCATTCAATTGAATATGGGTTGAAAAGGATTTGCAAATCATTGTATTCCGTTTATATTTACATCTAACACAATTTACCAACTCATATGGAAACGGGGTTCTGTGGTCATGAAGTCCTTTGAGCGCTTGGTCCTGCCCCACCTCAAGGACATCACCGCCCCCCTCCTGGACCCACTGCAGTTCGCCTACAGAGCCAACAGGTCTGTGGATGATGCAGTGAACCTGGCCCTCCACTTCATCCTGGAGCATCTGGACTCCCCAGGAACCTACGCTAGGATCCTGTTTGTGGACTTCAGCTCTGCCTACAACACCATCCTCCCTGGACTGCTACGAGACGAGCTCTACCAGCTCAGCGTGCCCGACTCCCTCTGCAGCTGGATCAATGACTTCCTGACAGACCGAAGACAGCACGTGCGGCTGGGGAAGATTGTCTCGGACAGTCGAACCACGAACACTGGTACTCCTCAGGGCTGTGTACTCTCCCCCTGGCTCTTCTCCCTGTACACAAACTGCTGCACCTCCAGTCACCAGTCCGTAAAACTGCTCAAGTTTGCGGATGACACTACCCTCATCGGGCTCATCTCGGCTGGCGATGAGACCGCCTACAGGAGAGAGGTGGACCGGCTGGCGTCCTGGTGCAGCCTCAACAACCTGGAGCTGAACGCCCGGAAAACAGTGGAGATGATCATGGACTTCAGGAAAGTCACAGCCCCACCATCCCCCCCTCACCCTGATTGACTCTCCCACCCCCGTTTCCATTGTGGACTCCTTCCGTTTCTTGGGCACCACCATCACCCAAGACCTCAAGTGGGAGCCGACCATCAGCTCCCTCATCAAGAAGGCCCAGCAGAGGATGTACTTCCTGCGGCAGTATATATACTCCTCACGCACTAATGACTGAAAGACTGGCGCGATGATGTCATGTTATCAATGGGAAAATGCCTTTTTAGACCATATGATTAGCCTGAGCGGCTCGTAGACCCCGAGAGTAACAAGCGGTTGCCTTGTTGCCTTTCCATTAAGAAAAATAAACTAGTTTTTAGTATAAGTTTGCTGGTTTCAAGAAATGTAATGCCGAGCGCATTCATTATGTCAAGATAATGGCACTAGTATTTACCTAATTTAAGAATATTTTTCAACATATTGATAGAAAAAAGGTCTCTTTTTTTTTTTCTATCAAGAAAAGTGCACTTCTTGTTAGTGAGAATATACTTATTTTATAGGTATATTGGGGTTCATTGAGGTTAGCTAATTTTACTTGTTTTGGAAAGTCTTGACAAGCCAAATGTTCTTGTTCTATTGGCAGATAATTTTGCTTAGTTCAAGTAAAATATTTGTATTTTTTTTTCTTGTTATTGAACACTGACTTTTTGCAGTGTAAAAGTGGTAGAATAGAAGTCCACCTGTCATGTGGAACATGACCACAAAACTGTTTTGGATGCGCAGTTGTGCCGTTTACGCATGGAACCACGTTGCATTTACAATATCTGCAAAATCTCTCATTGCTTAAATCAGTGTTTTTCAACCACTGTGCCGTGGCACACTAGTGTACCGTGAGATATTGTTTGGTGTGCCATGGGAAATTATGTGATTTCACCTAATCGGGTTAAAAATATTCTTTGCAAACCAGTGATTATTGTCTGTGCGGTCAAGAGAGTAATACTTGTCCATGTCAGTAGGTGGCAGCAGGTAGCTAATTGCTTTGTAGTCGTCAGGGACATGATTTGTCGTGATCACAATATGCAGACGACAGCGGGAGGCAGCGTGCAGGTAAAAAGGTATCTAATGCTTAAACCAAAAGTAAACAAAAGGCATTGAAGCTTGGTGATGGCTATGCAAAAACGAAACTAAAACTGAACTGGCCGCAAAGTAAACAAAAACAGAATGCTGGACGACAGCAAAGACTTACAGCGCGTGGAGCAGACGGCGTCAACAAAGTACATCCGTACATGACATGACAATCAACAACAAAATAGGAGCGCCAGACCAGAACTAAAACACTACAGCACAGGAAAACACCAAAAAAACTCAAAATAAGTCACAACGTGACAAGAGCTATAGTGATGCATGCTTGGCTATGGTTTAAATTCATATCCAACAATTGCGAGGACGACTTTTTACTGTCAATATCGGGCGCTGAGTTTCATTTTTTAATGTTTTCTGCTGGCGGTGTGCCTTGGGATTTTTTCAATGAAAAAAATGTGCCTCGGCTCAGAAAAGGTTGAAAAACACTGGCTTAAATGATGACCAAACCATGTTATGTTTCTGATGACGTTGGCGATTAAAAGCCGCTATAATCGTTCGAGTTTATTTGAAGACCTGCAGTCGGACAACATCCGAGCTCTAGCACAGATGAGCTTTCTCACTTCGCTCTTTGCTAAACTTCCAAGAAACCCTGGAGAGTTAATTAATGTTCCTTCCCCACCCCACCCCCCCCCCCCTCCTGCTGGCTTGAGCCGGAGCGCACCTCCTCGCAAATGCAACCTTGCACATATATAAAAAAATTAAAAAAAAGACGGGTGAGGCGCACGGATGAGCACGCTGGTGGATTCTCATCAGCATCAACGCAAGCGTGTGAGTCAGTGGCTGAGTGTGTACCTGAGGAAGTTAAACGCCGCCTGTCGGGGTTAGTCACAACATCATCACGCAGCTCTTGTTTTCCTCCCGGCGCGTAAACACCACCAGAGGATAGACGCGGTATAAGAGGGGACAGTTGTCATATTAGCGCCACCTGAGAGAGAAACATGTGGTGTTATTAATCTCAAAGCCGGAGTTTCTTCCCCTTGCATCTGTCTCCTGCACCCCTCGCTCTGGCCTCCTCCAGTGGAGCCTGGCTGAATAATTGAACAGCGAACACAAGATTCATGAAAAGCTCAGCTTGCCAGAGCGCTCGAGGGGGGGGATGGAGGAGGCCAAAAATGCTCAACAGTGTTCTCCACAAGCAATAAACTCATCCATATTTTCTATCTCATCACATTTGCTTCATAGTTCGCACGCCGGCGCAGCAGGGAGGGATGTGCAACTTAGAAGTCATCAGAATTGATAAATAATTTGTTGAGGATAGGGGTATTTTTGGATGGTGTGTTTTTTCCCAGTTTTCAACAAACTTGGTGGAGAGTACTGAGGAAAAAAAAAATATCACAGAATCTCATAAAAGTGAGTGTATATTCTTCACATGTCAGCGACCATTTTATTATACTGTGTCTCCTCAAGGTAGGGATGGGCGATACCACACTTTTAGGATTCGATACGATACCGATGCTTTTTCTTGCATTTTTTTTTTATTTTTTTTTTTTATAATGTCCTGCCCAGCTTCTCGGGCAAATCATATAGCAGATGTAGATGCCCATATCGGCTGTTCAGATTTACTTTACCAAAGAGAAGTGTAGGATACTTCTCTTGTTGCCTTACTTGTATTTTGACTTTATTAAATGTATTTATATTATCATTTGGTGCAGCCGGGCCGGAGCAGGGGGGGATAGAAAGAGAGAAAAAGGAAGACAGAGGGGGGAATTGTGGGGACAAGAGGGGGATTAGACAGAGAGACAAAAAAAACAACAACAACAACAGAGCAACATCAGCAAATACGACATGTACAAATATGATGGTAAAAGTAATAGCAAATAAGCAGTTAGCGAAAATTAAAAAAAAAATAAAATAAAATAAAAAAATAAATAAATAAAAAAAATTAAAAAAAATACAGAAATGACAATGAGCATTATTACACTAAAAATGGAGCAATATGAATACCAATAGAAATAGTGCTATTGATAATAAACAATACCAGTACTTTACCTTTATTATCAACAATACAATTGTTCAAATGCAACAATACATATACGTAACTTGAGATACGAAAGAATGCAGAAAAATGGAGGGGAAGAAAGAGAAGCAACCTTAACCTTGTAGATTGTTATAGTAACAATAGGTTAAGCTTTGTCAGTGTGCCATGCCTTTTTCTTGCATTTTCATCGATACCGATACCGATACCATTAATTTCTCATTGGCAATTTTTGTCCGTCAAAAATATTATTACTATTGTTATTATTTAAGACAAATCACAAGACAAATACAGACCATTTATACCACATTTATTATGGTCAATATATAATAAAAGTAAAATTAACATAAATAACATAAATATGAAAAATGAATTAAATATAAACAAAAATATGCACATTTTCATTTTTCTTATTTCTCAAAAAAAAGTCTTGGTAGAAAAAGCTTAAAAAAACTATTATTCATAGCAATGTTATGTTTCAAACCTCTTATAACACTTCTCTGAAGCAAAGTCAATAATTTCCTTATCACAATAAACTAGGATTTCCTTGTCCTATAAACCTGCATACGAAAGCCAGTTCCCTGAGAAAATGAACTTGGAAAAATGATCTACAAAAATGTCTGACACCATCACACCTTTAGTGTACTCGAGATATGTCGTCACACGTCACACTTTACTGAAGTCTCAGATTGCCGTTCAGGAAAAGTAACAACACTGTCGGCTGGCTGTGTGTGTGTTGCACGTTGACGACGCCCATTCGCTGTCTCCTGTGACGTGACTGGGCCAGCTCTATACTCTGCCAGGTACAGGGGTGTCCCAGCACACAGTTAAGTAAGTAATCAAAAACATCTGAAAGTGATGCTCGCACCCACCACACGCCGTTTTTGGGTTTATATCGATACTTTTTTCAGAAAAGTGATGCCAAATGAGTAGCGTGTGAGTATCGATATATCGATACCACAGGATCGATACGCACATCCCTACCTCAAGGGAGTAGTCAGTGTAAAGCTTGTACAGCAGTATCTGTCATGTTGGAAAACTGCCATCTGGTCCAATGTCATACACTGCAAAAAGTAAGTGTTCAAAAACCAGGGAAAAAAATACAAAATTAAGGGTATTTTACTTGAACTAAGCAAAATTATCTGCCAATAGAACAAGAAAATTTGGCTTGTTAAGACATTCCAAAACAAGTCAAATTAGCTAACCTCAATGTGTCTTGTCTTGGTTTTTTCTGTCTTGTGATTTGCATGTTTTATTTTGAAAAGCAACTCCTCTTGTTTCAGATCATGGGACCTTCCTCTTGTGTCACCAGTCTGACGTCATCCCTGACCCTTGATTGTTTCCACCTGTTTCCCATTACCCTCATGTTCCATATAAGCCCATGCCTCCCCTTGTTCTGTGCCAGATTGTCTCAAGCTTTCGTGCATGTCTAGCCTCCATGTTCATGCCCATGCCTTGCCTCGTCCCACGTCTACCTCCTTGTATCTAGAAATTCCCACGCCGTAATTTTGAGTTCACTTTTTCTCCTCCCTCAGAGCGACTTTTGTTATCTAGCTTTTTTTCAACCGCAGTGGTGAGTTATGATTTTTTCCTAATGATCTTTCCTCAAAGTTTTTGAGTGATCTTTTGTTTACATTTATTAGAATAAGATTAGAGTAGTAATTTTTATAGTCATTATTTTCTTCCTCCTGTTGGAGCGTTTTTTGTTAAAGTTGTTGATTGCAGATACAGTGCTAATTATAATTTGTCTTTATTTTTGTATTTCCTCCTTTTGGAGTAATTTTCGGTTTTTCCCTTTTTGGAACCTTTTTTCACTGTCTGTTTTTGTGACTCATAGTAATTGAATACTCTGCTCTGGAGGTTAAAGAGTTTTCAAAATAAAAGTTTTATTTAGAATTCCATCTCTGCATCTGAACCCCTTCCTTTGTCCAAGCCTGACACAATGAACCCCAAAATACCTTAAAATAAGTATATTCTCACTAATAACAAGTGCACTTTTCTTGATAGAAAAAATTAATGAGCCCTTTTTCTCAGTATGTTAAAAAATATTCTTAAATTAAGTAAATGCTAGTGCCATTATCTTGACATAACGATATGCGCTCGGCATTACATTTCTTGAAACAAGCAAACTTATACTAAAAACTTGTTTATTTTTCTTTAATGGAAAGGCAACAAGGCAACCGCTTGTTACTCTCGGGGTCTACGAGCCGCACAGGCAAATCATATTGTCTAAAAAGGCATTTTTCCATCGATAACATGACATCATCACGCCAAGTGCGTGCTCTTTCAGTCAATTAGTGCGCAAGGAATATATATATGTATGTGTGTATATATATATATATACACTACCGTTCAAAAGTTTGGGGTCACATTGAAATGTCCTTATTTTTGAAGGAAAAGCACTGTACTTTTCAATGAAGATAACTATAAACTAGTCTTAACTTTAAAGAAATACACTCTATACATTGCTAATGTGGTAAATGACTATTCTAGCTGCAAATGTCTGGTTTTTGGTGCAATATCTACATAGGTGTATAGAGGCCCATTTCCAGCAACTATCACTCCAGTGTTCTAATGGTACAATGTGTTTGCTCATTGGCTCAGAAGGCTAATTGATGATTAGAAAACCCTTGTGCAATCATGTTCACACATCTGAAAACAGTTTAGCTCGTTACAGAAGCTACAAAACTGACCTTCCTTTGAGCAGATTGAGTTTCTGGAGCATCACATTTGTAGGGGTCAATTAAACGCTCAAAATGGCCAGAAAAAGAGAACTTTCATCTGAAACTTGACAGTCTATTCTTGTTCTTAGAAATGAAGGCTATTCCACAAAATTGTTTGGGTGACCCCAAACTTTTGAACGGTAGTGTATATATACATATATATTTACAATAAAGTACTATCTATCTATCTATCTATTTAAAGCCCGGCCCCCGGCCAATTTTTTTTTAATTGTAATTTTGAAGAATTTATCTGAATGTGCATGAACTATTTTTGTTCAAAATTGTTTGAAATGTTAAATGTTTAAATTTTAACTGTCAGTTTACTGTACTGTGCCAACTGTACTACTATAAGAGTACACATTTTCTATTGTTTCATTGAAAATAAAACAGCAAAGTCCATTTGGCTGTCATCTGTTTTAAATATGAGACACAATTTTGTCAAAATCATGATTTTTTTATTTCATGCTTGAAATAAGAAATTATTACTTTGAAAAAGTGGTTTTATACTTGTGAGTGTTGATGACACAGCTTTGCAACAGTTGATATTCTACTTTCAAGCATGTTTGAGTCAATATAGGTCATAAAATCTCAGCAACAAGCTGTAACATCTTACTGAGATCATTTAGGACCAAAACCCTTAAAACAAGTAAAACACTCTAACATAAAATCTGCTTAGTGAGAAGAATTATCTTACCAGACAGAAAATAAGCAAATATCACCCTTAATTGAGATATTTAATCTTACTTAGATTTCAGTTTTTGCAGTGTGGCATTGTTGTGTGTGGACACGGATAAGGTTCGGTGGGATTTACCCTGGATAACCGGTAAACGGGGCTTTAGAAGATCCACCTCCACCACTCTAATAAGACTAATTTACATAATGTGTGATATGCTGTATATGAAGTTGACCTTTTCATATTGAAAATGTTCAAATATAAATAGTTTTTATTTTAGTGGTCAAAGGTCAGCATTAAGTGAGTGTGCACCATCATTTATAAATTCAAATGCAGGGGATGACATATTTTTTTGCTAGTTTGGATAAAAATGGATTTTATGACACCAAAGCAAACCTCACCTCACTGTAATTCAGTGCTTACTCTCCTATACGATGTTCTATAGGGCCGGATTGCTGTGGAAGGCAAACATCTCCAAGGCACGCTATTCTGTTTACCCATTCTGTTTGTTGTATTTTCCAATCCAGTCCCCTCCACAAATGCCGCTTTCTCGCCTCCTTTTTTGCGTCGCAGTCGTGAGCACACTCGCTATTATTTGATCAATTCGGCGTGTCTTTTCAGTAATTGTATTGTATTCATCCGTCGCCCTCTTTTTATGGCATGAATGAGGCCGTCAGTCACCACCACACGACAATCACGACGGGCTCTTTTGTTGCTTCTGACAGACTGAATTCATCTTGTCTTTTTGAAGACAAACATCAATCCCTGCTGTTTGGATGCAGGGAGGGAAGTATAAACAGCTATTAATTCAGATAATCTGAACATAACCACGGGCCTTTTTCTACACCAAGAAAAATAGAAACTGGTGACTTGGGTTGCAATGCGGTGGAAACTTTTTGAATACTTTGAATGGATCTTTTACAGAAACTTGGAAATATTCAATTGCAAAGAAAATTAATTTCCAATGAGGTTGTTGTCATTTCCAGATGCAGCGTGCGGGTAAAAATAATGTAATAACGAAACAAACAAACGTGCGAGTGTAACTAGGAAATGTTTTGAAAGCACGGGGGAAGCTATGCATGAAAAAATACTAAACTAAACAGGCCGCAGAGTAAACGTAAACAGAATGCTGGACAACAGCAAAGACTTACGTTACTTGTGGAGCAGAGACGGCTTCCACAAAGTACATTCGTACTTGACATGACAAGTCACAATTAATAATGTCCCATCAACAAAAGACAGCATCTGCACAACGTACCGTATTTTCCGGCACATAAGGCATACTAGCCAACCCTCCCGGATTTTCCGAGAGACTCCCGGAATTCAGCGCCTCTCCCGAAAACCTCCCGGAAGAAATGTTCTCCCGAAAATCTCCCGGAATTCAGCCGGAGCTGGAGGCCACGCCCCCTCCAGCTCCATGCGGACCTGAGTGGGGACAGCGGCGACAGTCTGTTTTCACGTCCGCTTTCCCACGATATAAACAGCGTGCCTGCCCAATCATGTTATAACTTTAGAATGATCGAGGGCGAGTTCTTGGTTTCTTATGTGGGTTTATTGTTATGCAGTTTCATTAACGTCCTCCCAGCGCGGTAACAACACACAACAACAGCAGTCACGTTTTCGTCTACCGTAAAGCAGTTTGTCTGCCGTAAACAGCTATGTTGTGACACTCTTAAACAGGACAATACTGCCATCTACTGGATAGCCTTCAGAACACTGAAATTCAAGTATTTATTTTATTTATATGTATAATATATATATATATATATATATATATATATATATATATATATATATATATATATATATATATATATATATATATATATATATATATATATATATAGCTAGAATTCACTGAAAGTCAAGTATTTCATATATATATATATATATATATATATATATATATATATATATATGTATATATATATATATATATATATATATATATATATATATATATATATATATATGTATATGAAGTACTCCAGTTGGTGAATGCTAGCTGTAAATATACTCCTCCCCTCTTAACCACGCCCCCAACTACACCCCCGCCCCGCCCCGCCCCACCTCCCAGGACCGGAGGTCTCAAGGTTGGCAAGTATGACATAATGTGCACCAGATTATAAAGCGCGCTGCTGATGAATGGTCTATTTTTTATCTTTTTTCATATATTAGGCACACCGGATTCTAGGGCGCATTAAAGTAGTCTTATTATCATAATTTTTTTTCTAAATGGAAAACATTTCCTTGTGTTCTACTGTGGAGGAGGCATATGTGTTTAAGAGTTCTTTCTTTTTACATAGTAATGTTTAGAGTAGCTAGTACTTTTCCTTTGGATATTCTACCAGTTTTTTTAGACATTTCAGATGCCTGGTTAGTGTCGTAAACCTTGTAATGTGAATACCTCCCCCATTGGTTTCTTATCAGTGTTGAGATGGGGGCTTTCTGTGTTTGAAAAGAGTGTGTTTTTCCCTTGGAATGCCAGATCAACTAGAGCAGCCGATATGAATGTATTGATTAAGTTGATCTCCTAAAGCTTTGGTATAAACTTGAAAATATTCCAATTCTGCCTTGATGGTCCTTCTTACTCAGCATATATGTCATCGAAAGAAATTGGGATTGATCAGTAACTTAGATTCCCTGGGAGGACGAACTGGTCCGCTGAACACTAAGTAACATGTAATGGTGGTTCTTTGGTCAAAATGTTGCATAGATTATGTTTTACAGATCATCTTCAAGCCACTTTCTGACAGTCGCTTCCGGATGCGCAGTTTTGTGGGCGGTCTTATTTACGTGGCTCACCTTCGGCAGCGTCTTCGCCCCGTCATCTTTGTTGTAGCGGTGTAGCGTGCAAGGACGAGAGTGGAAGAAGTGTCAAAAGATGGAGCTAACTGTTTTAATGCCATTCAAACTTTACTTAAATCAATAACGGAGCAGCATCTCCTCATCCGGAAACAACCACCGGAAATGTGTCCCGTGAAAAACTGTCCGACCGGAGCTCCTAATAACCAAAGTTGCTTGGGTGAATAATGTAAATTCACTACGCCGGTATGTTTTAGCGCTTTCATGGCGAGTTTACTGACAGATATAAGTAAGAACTTTACACTACTTTATATTAGAAATGGCAACAGCGGAGGATGAATGTCCCATAACAAGAAGATAAAGAAAAAGAAGAAGCTTATGGACTATGGCAATTTTTCAGGATTTTTGCAGATCCCAAATACAGATCAGCGGAAACCAGAAGGTAAGAAAAGTCACTTTTGCATAATATTGCAAATATTGCAAAACAAAACGCCAGATAATGTCTTACCTTATACACACACCATAATAATACTCGTATGTTTAATGCGCCGACAATCCTTCAAGAGGTGCGGCTTCATAGCTTACCAAAGTCGTAATAAAACATTTAGATAGATTTTTTAGCGCCGTGTGTAATGTTCTATATTTTCAATGGAACATTTAAAATGTTGGTGTTGTTTACTTGAGACCCATCATAGTGCAGCCTACACTTATCTCTTATGTTTTACTGCCATCTACTGGTCACACTAATCATTACACAATGTACCAAATAAAATAGCTTTGAGGTGGGTAAGCTCAACCAACCGTATTCCTTACATTAGGCGCACCGGCTTATGAGGCGCACTATCGAGTTTTGAGGGGAAAAAAGGATTTTAAGTGCGCCTTATAGTCCGGAAAATATGGTAAATAGTCATGATTGAAAACAGAAAACAGTTGTGCGGATTAGTGCTCAGAGATTAGCTGGGTGAAAACACAAAAAGTAAGTACGACCGAAAACAAAAGCACAGGACAGGAACTAAAGCACTAAACACAGAAAAACACTAACAAACTCAAAATAAGGCATGTCCTAGCGCAGGGTTTGGCAACCCAAAATGTTGACAAAATACAAAAAGCCACAAAACATTAAACGCCTTATATAAGTGTTATAATAAAGGCAAAACATGATGTAATTGTCTACATTAGCTATACTAGCCTACTATCAAAATGATCTTTTTGAGAGAAATGTTGAAATTTAATATTTATTCTGCACATTTTTACAATATTGGAAAACATATGTAAAACGGAGGTGGAGAATTTCTGGGAATGACTGGCTTAGAATGGCCAAAGGTATATGTGTGTGTCCAAGAAGAAGGAAACGGCAGGCTGCTTGACGAATGGTCTCATCAAGGTTTGTATATTTTGAACACAATATAAAGTGCTATACAGTACTGTATGTTAAACAAACATAACAAGGGGGTGACGGATCAACGATCTCTTTATTACCAGGCCAAACACCAAAAAGCGACAAACTCAACTGCCCTTTATGAGCTGCACACGCAAAGTCCCTTTGGTGCCCTCACAATTGATCAAAAATCCCAAAATGTTTAACTTTAACAACCATATTGCTACAATAAAAAACATTTAAAAAGGCAAAATCAACTTTAAGTTGTCATCGGCAAATGAGCAGAATAAGGAGTAGACAGAGGGGGAGAAGGAAGGAGAGTGGTAGACGGGTCCGTGTGTGTGTGTGTGTGTATGTGTGTGTTTGTGTGTGTGTGTGTGTGTGTGTGTGTGTGTGTGTGTGTGTGTGTGTGTGTGTGTGTGTGTGTGTGTGTGTGTGTGTGTGTGTGTGTGTGTGTGTGTGTGTGTGTGTGTGTGTGTGTGTGTGTGTGTGTGTGTGTGTGTGTGTGTATTTGTGTTTTTGGAAGAGACGCAGCTAAACAAGAGATAAGTGTCTTTTCCTCCGCTATAAAATAAGTACGCTTTGGCATATTTTTTTCGGAAAAGTTCAGTCTTATCAAAGTTAAAAACTTGCTCTGGTACGAAGCCCGCTCCGTCAATCTCGTTAGCACGAGCAAGCACAAAACGGCTGCCAGCGAAACACAAAATTAATGAATGAAGCGTTCGCACACATAGGCATATTTGGCTCGATATAATAGTACTAAATCGAAAAACAGGGCTTGGTAAATTGAGGTTCCACTGTAGTGGAAAATTATTCCAGATATTTGCATTGCATTAGTGCAGTGCATTGGGATCTAATCCCAGCTGTTGTTGTATCTGGGAGATATGCAATGTTTATGTTTTAATTAGAGCTGACAAAAATAATGAGTTAACTCATGCGATTAATCACAAGAAGTATCGCATTTATCATGTATTTACGCAGATTAATCACACAATTTATTTTGGCCACACACACTTCTTTAGCTCAACCATGGAACTTGACAATAAAATTGCATTTGTGTCCAAATAATGGGGTCGTTTAAAGGCCTACTGAAACTCACTACTACCGACCACGCAGTCTGATAGTTTATATATCAATGATGAAATCTTAACATTGCAACACATGCCAATACGGCCGGGTTAACTTATAAAGTGCAATTTTAAATTTCCCGCAAAACTTCCGGTTGAAAACGTGTATGTATGATGACGTATGCGCGTGACGCCAATGGTTGAAACGGAAGTGTTCGGACACCATTGTATCCAATACAAAAAGCTCTGTTTTCATCGCAAAATTCCACAGTATTCTGGACATCTGTGTTGGTGAATCTTTTGCAATTTGTTTAATGAACAATGAAGACTGCAAAGAAGAAAGCTGTAGGTGGGATCGGTGTATTAGCGGCTGGCTGCAGCAACACAACCAGGAGGACTTTGACTTGGATAGCAGACGCACTATCCGACGCTTGCCGCCGACCGCATCGACGATCGGGTGAAGTCCTTCGTCGCTCCGTCGATCGCTGGAACGCAGGTGAGCACGGGTGTTGATGAGCAGATGAGGGCTGGCTGGCGTAGGTGGATAGCTAATGTTTTTAGCATAGCTCTGTGAGGTCCCGTAGCTAAGATGGCTTCAATGGTGTCGTTAGCAACAGCATTGTTAAGCTTCGCCAGCCTGGAAAACATTAACCGTGTAGTTACAGGTCCAGGGTTTAATAGCATTGTTGATTTTCTGTCTATCCTTCCAGTCAAGGGTTTATTTCTTTTGTTTCTATCTGCAGTTAAGCCCGATGTCTATCCTTCCAGTCAAGGGTTTATTTCTTTTGTTTCTATCTGCAGTTAAGCCCGTAGCTAAAGTGCTTCGCCGATGTATTGTCGTGGAGATAAAAGTCACTGTGAATGTCTCGACTCTCATTTTCAAGAGGATATGGTATCCGAGGTGGTTTAAAATACAAATCCGTGATCCACAATAGAAAAAGGAGAAAGTGTGGAATCCAATGAGCCCTTTTACCTAAGTTACGGTCAGAGCGAAAAAAGATGCGTCCTGCACTGCACTCTAGTCCTTCACTCTCACGTTCCTCATCCACAAATCTTTCATCCTCGCTCAAATTAATGGGGTAATCGTCGCTTTCTCGGCCCGAATCGCCCTTGCTGCTGGTGTAAACAATGAGGAAATGTGAGGAGCATTTCAACCTGTGACATCACGCTACTTCCGGTACAGGCAAGGCTTTTTTTTATCAGCGACCAAAAGTTGCGCACTTTATTGTCGATGTTCTCTACTAAATCCTTTCAGCAAAAATATGGCAATATCGTGAAATAATCAAGTATGACACATAGAATGGATCTGCTACCCCCGTTTAAATAAAACAATTTAATTTCAGTAGGCCTTAAGGCAATTTAAATTATACAAGCAAGTAATAACCTGTGCCTTATCATGATTAATGCAAATTCAAAAGTGATTAATCATTTGTCAGCACAAGTTTTAATTATGTTTAAATTGCACTAAGAAAATAAATGAGTGAACAATTTTCCTGTACAAAACATGCCTCAAACTACATAAAAAAACAACAAAAAATAAATAAATGTTTGTTTAAAGAAGTATAAAAATCGTTTCACATAAATAAAAAAATTGTAAACAAATTTTGCAATGGTAGTGCTTAAAATAAAATTCTGTTTCGGGCCCCAATTTATCCAGCGGTGAGGCCCTGGCCGTTAAAGCAACAAATAGTTGCGATATTGCTACATAAAAACTGCAAGGCCACGCATAATTCGCGGGGATCGGTTGAATTTGCATGATCACGTCATTACAATTTCCTGGAGTGTGTCAAAGGTTTTATGCTGGTGACAGTTCATTTCACTTTACATTATTTCCTACGGGAAAAAAACATGTTTGGGAATTAGAATGACTTGGAAAATCAACCACTCACTCCCATATAATCGAATGGAACGCTTTCTGCAATTCTGCAACCTCGGTGTTGATTATTAATATTGAAAGCATAGACGACAGCCTCCCTCCAAGTCCATTTTATACGACGTATGTTCATGTCTATCGTAGCCATGGTTGGAGTCTTAATATTGATGCAGTTTCCTAAGAGCTACAGAATGATTAAGTTATAGTCATAATTGATGCACATGCCATTAGGGCCATCTTAAGGCATCCAAACACATCACCATGGAGACGTGATGCACTCCATCAAAGGTTGTCATCTTTCCTTTTACATTAATGCACAGATCCCTAATCATATACAAGTAATAGTTGCAAACTGAAGGACATTCCACCAGCATGGGGCCTTTCTTTAAAGCAGTGTTTTTCAACCTTTTTTGAGCCAAGGCAAATTTTTTGCGTTGAAAAAATCCGGAGGCACACCACCAGCAGAAATCATTAAAAAACAAAACTCAGTTGACAGTAAAAAGTCGTTGTCGCATTTTTTTTCATATGAATTTAAACCATAACCAAGCATGCATCACTATAGCTCTTTTCTCAAAGTAGGTGTACTGTCAGCACCTGTCACATCACGCCGTGACTTATTTTGAGTTGTTTGCTGTTTTCCTGTGTGTAGTGTTTTACTTCTTGTCTTGCGCTCTTATTTTGGTGGCTTTTCCTGTTTTGTTGGTATTTTCCTGTTGCAGTTTCATGTCTTCCTTTGAGCGATACTTCCCGCATCTACTTTGTTTTATCAATCAAGAATATTTCAGTTGTTTTTGTCCTTCTTTGTGGGGACATTGTTACTTGTCATGTCATGTTCGGATATACATTACTGTGTCTTTGCTCCACAGTAAGTCTTTGCTGTCGTCCAGCATTCTGTTTTTCTTTACTTTGTAGCCAGTTTAGTTTTAGTTTTGTTCTGCATAGCTTTCCCTAAGCTTCAATGCCTTTTCTTAGGGGCACTCACCTTTTGTTTATTTTTGGTTTAAGCATTAGACATCTTTTTACCTGCACGCTGCCTACAAATGTTTGGTTGCAGCTAGCTGCAAGGTTTGTTCTCCCACGAGGCAAACGGACTATTCCGGACAAATGCGTGCAGGTAAAAACATGATTTAATCCTCAAAACTCAAAAAGGTACAAAAACGGAAAACAAGGCGAAAGCACAACGCGCTGATCGCACTTGGAGTTAAAGTAAATACTTAGCATAGACTTAGGACATAGAGAACTTATGAAACTGTGGCATGAAATAAACACAATTTACGTAGTCCAGGCATGAGACAAACAATGACGCCAGGACGACTGACTGGCAAAGGCAGCTAGATTGGAAACAGGTGCGCGTCCCGAACACCAGAGGCAGGTGAAAATCGAAAGTCGCCATGGTAACTAAAACAAACAAGGGTGCACAAAAACAGGAACTATGGAGTCTAGAACTAACAGAACATAACAAAAACATGATCCGGACCACGGATCATGACAACAAAGCAATTAACTACCGGCTGCCACCTACTGATATGGAAGAGTATTACACGGTTAATCTGCCGAGCTCTAGAGAGCACCGACACTCAGCAACAACACATCATTTGCAGACTATATAACTACTGGTTTGCAAAAAATATTTTTAACCCAAATAGGTGAAATTAGATAATTTCCCACGGCTGTGTCTGCACAGTGGTTGAAAAACGCTGCTTTAAAGGATCATTTTTTCGGCCCATTTATCCTCCACCGAGCATCTCAAATAAGTTGTTCGCTCTCAAAGTGACAGTGCCGGCAGGAAAGCGTGTTCAGACACATTTGCATTAGTAGCCGTGGAATTATCCCCTTTGAAGAAATACTTTTGAGTGCAAAGTGATGAGGAAGGGAGATGTCTGTGGTGAAGGTTCACTTTTTTTTTTTTTTATCCGCCGCTCACGTTCTTTGTGTCCTTGCATCTGATTTGGCGGGGAAAAGGGGAGCGTGAGGGGCGGCGGGGGTTGTTGGGGGGGCGGATAGAGGGCTTCAGGGGGGCTTTTTTTCCATTAAGAATCTCATTCGTTTTAGCGCACTGTCACATCCTCCCTGGAAGTGCAGGCTGACTTCAAAGGTGTTAGTGGAAACGCACTTAACGGGGTTCTATTCTTGGCCTTGCTTGCCTTGGCCGTTTTATGCAGCTGCGGCACACTTGAATGTTTTGTTCTCATTGTGAATTGTGTCTTGTGTGTTTGTATGTAGAGGGGCAACACCCAATTTTAGAAGCATTTAAGTCCCATCTTAACCTATAAAGACCTTAGTGGCTACATGCGTGGACAGCACCTTTTAGCTCTTATTTCCAAAATTGTGTACACTACTGAATTGGGGTCTTATGCCGACATATGGACACTTATACTGCCATCTGGTGGTGTCAGAAGAGTATAACATGCAATGGAATTTGGAGAAAAAAAGTGTAAAAATAAAAATTAGCATGTCACTACACATGAAGTACACGTTTGTGTACTTATGGACTAAGTACATCATATAAAAAGATGATTTTTCGTTTTTACTCTAATTAGGGTCCAATAAGCCCAAATAGCAAAGTAAAATTTAAAAAAGCATGTAAACAAACAGCTTGGGCCTTAAGAGGTTAAAACTCATGTGTATACACTAGCCTTTAAATAGACCCCCCTTTTAGACCAGTTGATCTGAAGTCTCTTTTCTGCTCTGCCCCCCTCTCCATGCAGGAGGTCACAGATTAGGTGACCACAGGTGTGTCGCTAGCTGTTCAAAGTCGGGACCCGGGATGGACCACTCATCTGTGCATCAGTTGGGGACGTGTCTGCGCTGCTGACTTGTCTCCACCCAAGACGATCTCCGGCTGGCCCCACTATGGACTGGACTCTCACACTATTAACTAGATCCACTATGGACTGGACTCTCACACTATTAACTTGATCCACTATGGACTGGACTCTCACACTATTAACTAGATCCACTATGAACTGGACTGTCACACTATTAACTAGATCCACTATGGACTGGACTCTCACACTATTAACTAGATCCACTATGGACTGGACTCTCACACTATTAACTAGATCCACTATGGACTGGACTCTCACACTATTAACTAGATCCACTATGGACTGGACTCTCACACTATGAACTAGATCCACTCGACGTCCATTGCATCGGTCGCCCAGGTGGGGGTGGTCCCCACATCTGCGGTCCCCTCCAAGGTTTCTCATTGTCATCCCATTGGGTTGAGTTTTTCCTTGACCTGATGTGGGATCTGAGCCGAGGATGTCGTTGTGGCTTGTGCAGCCCTTTGAGACACTCGTGATTTAGGGCTATATAAGTAAACTTTGATTGATTGATTGATTGATTGATTGATTGATTGATTGATTGATTGATTGATTGATTGATTGATTGATTGATTGATTGACTTTAATGAGCCTGTAAAATTCAGAAGTGTTTTTTGTGCATTTTTCAAATGCGGCTAATGCCATCCATGGGTTCATTAAAAAACAATAAAAAATCAGAAATGTGTCTACAGCCACACACTGTTGGCGTTAACGCACTTTTTATGTCTTTTTACGCATTGAAATCTGAAAGGACGAGCATTTCCGGAAGTCCTCGCAATTTTTAATTTTTTTTTACCGACCCTGCCTTCTCCGGGTCAAAACTCCGGTTTACTTGTTTTTTTTATCGATTATCACTTTCCGCCGGTGTTTTGTTTTGTTTTGTTTATATGTGCCGAGTCAAATTTCCGTCCCCGTTTATTGCGTTTTTATCGGTCAACTTCAAAGTAAGGCACTTTCCGGTACAATTTCTTAAATGTTTGATTCGCCGAAAGCTTTATCAATCACAAATACTGCATTTCCGGTATTAGGACTCCCGCGTGTTATTGTTTTCGTCATGATGAGCAATAAACCCAAGAAGCGAAGCTTCAATGAAAAGTGGCTTATGACGATGGAAAGATGTTTTGCACGCCATGTAAACGGGCTAATAAAAAGAACACCTTTTCGACCAGGTGCAATGATTTTCAAAGATTCAGCCTCACCAGGCACCAAGAGACATCATGTTACACCTTTCCTGCTTGTCTGCTCCCAGACCGTGGTCGAGGAGCGCAAGGGAGACGTTCCCTCCAGGGCCGATATATTATCGGGGGTAACACCCTCCACTTTACCCGGCAGTGGGTCCCTACGGATCCGCTCTTTGGTCGGAATGACGAGGCCGTCGATTTGTTACAACTCTTTATTTACAGTATGTTTTCCACCATGCTAGTAACACTTCTGAACATGCTAGCGCTCCCTCTCCTAACTTGCACACTCACTTACACACGTCACTCACCCCACATACCGCCATTCTTAAAGGGGAACACACAGCTTATGGCCATCACCAAGCCAGAGATGAAATGCTTGAGTGCCACTGTATTAAATGACATTGAAACTAACTTGACTTGTCTCGGGTGTACCCCACCTACCGCCCGAATGTAGCTGAGATAGGCTCCAGCACCCCCCGCGATCCCCGAACGGGACAAGCGGTAGAAAATGGATGGATGGATGGATGGATGGAACTAACTTGCCAAATTCTACGTTTGTTGGCATTATTTGCTATGAAAGTGTAGATGTGGCAGTTATGATCTACATACAGGTTAGAATACTCAATTCAATTTGTCATATGCATGTATGACCTGGCACACCATTATCATTTCAAGACCAAAGCAAAAAACTTTTTACACTTTTATACTGAAATAAATATCAAATAAAATTATAGAAAAAAATACCGGCAGCAGTAAAGTTTAGATCCAAGTGAATTAATGTTTATAACTGAATAAATTGACATATACATAAGAATGTGTTTACGTTTGTATTATTTTACGTTATGACAACCTTTTTCCAAACTACAATATAGAATGTGAGATATAACAGGATAATGCATACATTTATCATTTGTTTTCAAAACGGTTACAAAAAAGTGGGACCCCAAAAATTAACTGACCTGATGGGGTCCCTGGGATCCCGTTTTGAAAATTCCTAGCACCAACACTGCCCACAGTTATATAATGTCAGTGTTTTTTGTTGTTTGTTTGTTTTTTTAATTAGAGACCCCCTTAACTTTTATAGAATATTTTGATTGGACAATGTTAATGTCATGATCTGTGGTCTGGATTATGTTTTTGTTATTTTCTGTTTGTTTTGGACTCCTTTAGTTCCTGTTTCTGCACCTCCTGAGTTTAGTCACCATGGTTACTTATTAGTTTCACATGCCTCATGAGTTCGGGGCACGCACCTGCTCTCATCAAAAGACACTATTTAAGCCTGCCTTTGTTGATCACTCGTGCTGGCGTCATTGCTCGTTTCAGGTCTGATTCAATAGTTATGCTAGTTATTGGTTTCATGCCACAGTTTCATGTTGTTCTATGCCAGGGGTCACCAACCTTTTTGAAAGCAAGAGCTACTTCTTGGGTACTGATTAATGCGAAGGGCTACCAGTTTGATACACACTTGAATAAATTGCCAGAAATAGCCAATTTGCTCAATTTACCTTTAACTCTATGTTATTATTAATAATAAATGATATTTACACTTAATTGAACGGTTTAAAAGAGGAGAAAACACGAAAAAAATGACATTTAAATTTTGAAACATAGTTTATCTTCAATTTCGACTCTTTCAAATTCAAAATTCAAACGAAAAAAAGAAGAGAAAAACTAGCTAATTCGAATCATTTTGAAAAAATTTAAAAAAGAATTTATGGCACATCATTAGTAATTTTCTTGATTAAGATTCATTTTAGAATTTTGATGACATGTTTTAAATAGGTTAAAATCCAATCTACATTTTGTGAGAATATATAACAAATTGGACCAAGCTATATTTCTAACAAAGACAAATCATTATTTCTTCTAGATTTTCCAGAATTTTTTTTTTAAAAGAAATTCAAAATACTTTGAAATAGGATTTAAATTTGATTCTACAGATTTTTAGATTTGCCAGAAAAAAATGTTTGAATTTTAATCATAATAAGTTTGAAGAAATATTTCACAAATATTCTTCGTCGAAAAAACAGAAGCTAAAATGAAAAATGTTATTAAAATGTATTTATTATTCTTTACAATAAAAAAAAAAATTTACTTGAACATTGATTTAAATTGTCAGGAAAGAAGAGGAAGGAATTTAACAGGTAAAAAGGTATATGTGTTTAAAAATCCTAAAATCATTTCTAAGGTTGTATTTTTTCTCTAAAATTGTCTTTCTGAAAGTTATAAGAAGCAAAGTAAAAAAATTAATGAATTTATTTAAACAAAAGAAGACCAAGTCTTTTAAAATATTTTCTTGGATTTTCAAATTCTATTTGAGTTTTGTCTCTCTTAGAATTAAAAATGTCGGGCAAAGCGAGACCAGCTTGTTAGTAAATAAATAACATTTTAAAAATAGAGGCAGCTCATTGGTAAGTGCTGCTATTTGAGCTATTTTTAGAACAGGCCAGCAGGCTACTCATCTGGTCCTTACGGGCTACCTGGTGCCCGCGGGCACCGCGTTGGTGACCCATGTTCTATGCCATAGTTCATGTTAGTTGTTTCATGCCACAGTTTCATAGTTGTTCCATGCCATAGTTATGTTAGTTGTTTGTTTCTTGCTATGCTATAGTTTATGCTAGTTGTTTGCGTCACGGTTATGCCAAGTAAGTTTTGTTTGTTCCATGCCATAGCCTATACTAAGTCTTAGCTTCCCGTGTGATAGGCACGCTTGCCTTTTTGTTGTTTGTCTGTATTTTGGTAGTTGGGCGATTTATGTTAAATAAATCAAATCCTACATTCACGCCTTCATCCGGAGCCGTCAGTTTTGCATTCCGGGAGAACGAACCGCTGTAAGCCGACCCCCGCCGTGACAGTTAAAGGGGAACTGCACTTTTTGGGGGAATGTTGCCTATAACTCACGATCCTTATGAGAGACAAGCTGTCAGACTTGCTACTGACCGTTTGGTCATGTTTGTGTTTTCCTGTGGTTGGTGTTTTAGTTCCCGTCCAGCGCTCTTATTTCTACTTTCTATTTATTGTTTTGTGTGTTGTCATGCAGTGACTTTATCCCTGCCTCTGAGCGCCGTGTCCCTCACCTGCTCTTGATTGGCAATCAGTGGACACACCTGTCCCTGATCAAGAGGGTTTAGAGCCCAGTGTCACCTGCCTCCTGATGCTGGATCATTGTACTTTGTAGACTGTTGCTTGGGTTGCTGTTATTGTTTGGTCCCTGTGACAATTAAATTAGATTTACTTCCATTCCGCCTGCTATCTCTGCATCCTTGTGTCACGCTGCAGGCAATGACACAAGCACACATGTTTTTTAATGCATTCTAACTCGTAAATAAACGTAAACAAAAGGCCACACTGCAAAAAGTCAGTGTTCAAAAACGAGAAAAAAAAATACAAAAATTAGGGGTATTTTGTTTGAACTAAGCAACATTATCTGCCAATAGAACAAGAACATTCAGCTTGTCAAAACTTTCCAAAAACAAGTAAAATTAGCTCATCTCAATTAACCCAAAAATACCTTAAAATAAGTATATTCTCATTAATAACAAGGGCACTTTTCTTGGTAGAAAAAAATGAGACCTTTTTGCTCAATATGTTGAAAAATATTCTTGTAAATTAAGTAAATGCTAGTGTCATTATCTTGACATAATGATATGCGCTCGGCATCATGATTTTTTTTTTCATGCTTGAAGTAAGAAATGATTACTTAAAAAAAGTAGTTTTATACTTGTGAGTGTTGATGACACAGCTTTGCAACACTTGATATTCTAGTTTCAAGCATGTTTTACTCAATATAGGTCATAAAATCTCAGCAACAAGCTGTAATATCTTACTAAAATAATTTAGGACCAAAACCCTAAAAACAAGTAAAACACTCTAACATAAAATCTGCTTAGTGAGAAGAATTATCTTATCAGACAGAAAATAAGCAAATATCTCCCTTCTTTGAGATATTATTATTATTATCTTACTTAGATTTCAATTTTTGCAGTGCACTTACAATGGGAGCCATAACATCAATGCATCTATTGTGTCCATCCCATTAAACCCAATAAATAAACATCTAAAAACCGCCAACAATAGTACGTTTACATTTTGTGACCTAAATATTAACCAAGTATTAGCGATATTGTTATAGGGATGTCGCGGTATGAACATTTCTTATCACTGTTATCGCGACCAAAATGATCACGGTTATCATTATTATCGCGGTAATTTTAAGTGTGCTCAAAATTTTCAAAAACTATCCATCCATTTACGACTTCTACTGAAATCCTGTAACCAAGTTGTATTTAAATAAACAGAGTTTAACGACATCCATCCTGTCTGTGCCGTCTCCTCCTCCTGTACACGTAACCCGAAGCCTGACATCTCCAAAACTCCCCCTTCAATATATCCCTAGCGTTAAAACTGTCATGGTGGTTATTATTATTATTATCTAATTTTTTTTTTTTTTTTTTTTTTTTTTTTTTTTTTTTTTTTTTTAGACTTAGACAAACTTTATTGAACCACAAGGGAAATTGTTCTATCACAAAGGAAATAGTATACAAATCTGTGCTCCTTCATCTTTGTGCCTGCACAGCATCCCCGGCGCTTTTTTTTTTTTTTTTTTTTTTTTTTTTTTTAAGTTTGATTTTTAATATAGCCACTAAAACTCCTTGGTAACATCTTACAAATATCCTTGTGACGTCTTCTGTTTGCTGCCGGACTCAGGTTTTATATAACGGAGGCACGGCTAATGAAATGTAGCATGACAGCAAAGTTTGAAGTCACAAAAGCAGCCTGCAGAGGAAAAGAGCCCAGCTATAATAAATCCTGCATCAAAGCCTAAAAAAAAAAAAAAACACTTTTTTTTTTCTTTTTTTTTTTACTTCCCCCTCATATTTCTCCACTTGCAATTCCTTCAGGAATACATTTCCTGTTGTTGCTAACCCTGCAAATATGCCAAGACCAGACTTCCAATCAGGGCTCCTATAATTACAAAAGCATGTCAATGCATGACACCATTGTAGCGTCTTGCACTGTGATCACACTACATGCGTGCGTGTTAGCAGGCGCGCCAAGGCTGCATGCACAGATGTGTGCGCAATGTGGTTTGCATGCAAATTTGCTCATTAGCTCAAGGTGATTCTCTGTATACTGTGTCACTGGCTCAGAGGTCTGTTTTGAACTAAATTATTAAGATGCGCTTTTCCTCTTAGTTCCGACTCAGTGGGAAACACGTTAATGTGAATTTGTCCCACTTTAGCCTGCTGATCTTCATGAGCACGCGCTGTTATTGCACGTCACAATAAACCGGCTCTAAATGCAACCAAATCTCTGAATAAATGATGTCAAGTTGTGTGAGTCAGTGGGCTGGTGAAGTTTGTGTCTGCAGATTGTTACTAAAGCGCCGCACTTGTGGAGGTTTTTGGGTGCCAAAATTAAATAAACATAAAGCAAATTGAATAATTGAACGGTCACTTAAATAATGGAAATCTGAAAACATGTATTAAACTGTCTGTGTTTTAATTCAAATGTGTTATATATCGTGCGATTAGCGCGCCTGCAGGAGCAAAAGTCACCGCCGCTGTCCATGTTACTGAGGACGAGCACCAGCGGGCAGGGGCGGGGAGTGTGCTGACGGCGAGACACAGCTGGCAGGTGATTAGATTTCACAGGTGGTACGTGTTAATCTAATCATCTGTTGTCTTTAACAGTAAGCGGCCGGGAGAAGGGCAGGAGAGAGGATTGGGAGTGACGGCAGCGTCACGACATGCTGAAAGACATTTTGAAAAGATCTTGTGAAAAACATTAAAACTTTGTTAAACCTGCACGCTTGGCTCTTGTGCCGCGTCTACAGTGGAGCTGCTAGGAAGAGACTTCTTTATATATTATATACTGTAAGCCGCACCCACAAAATTTTATGAGGGAAAAAAAATGGTTTCCGTACATTAGCCACACCGGACTATAAGCTGCAGATATATACATTGCAAAATGAGTTATTTACAAAGGAAAATTCTGTAAATATTTATTTACATACCTTAATTGTTTCCAAACCGTGCCTGGAAAACGGCAGATCAAACAAAACAGAAGTCATGGTCATGGACCCACTAGCTGCGAAAGCTAGCTTCCCAATCAGCTAAACAGACTCAATAACTCCATAGTGTCGTTTCGGTGAATTTACCGAGGAATTTGTGAAACTGAAACAATACAAAAAGAATGCCATTGTAAGTTAATAATACTAACACCGACACTTGTAAACGTGTTAGCGAAATAGCTAATGCTAACGACGCTAGCGTCACTACATTACGATAGCTCGTACAAATATGCATGAAAACACTCATTCATAACTCACACATGGGACGGTTTAAGTATAAACAATTTTAGTTATAGTGTAAAACTTACAAACGTCGTGATAAATGAAGAATCCATACAAGTAGAAATGCTATGGACGGCGAGAAGACTGAACGGCACTTTGACTTCTGGTTGAAAGCACTAAATGGAAGGACACTGCAGCACCTGCACTGAGTAAACTCGTCTTAAAGATGGTGTCATAGCACAAACAATAAATTACCTATTCAGTGTATTTGCTTGTTGTTGTTTTTTCACTATTTGTATTAAGGGCGTCAGCGAGGAGAAGTCCATAAATTAGCCACACCCTTTTATAAGCCGCAGGGTTCAATGTGTAGGACAAAAGTAACGGCTTATAGTCCGTAATTTACGGTAATATTGATTACAGTCGTGTCTCGACACATCACGCTTCACCTAATTGCGTATTTTGTTGGGATGTCTATATATTTTTTGTAAGTATATTCTACAACAAGTGTAAAGGTGATGAAAGGGTGTTATTTTATGTCTAAAAAATTGTTGAAAAAAATTGTTGAAAAATTTATTAAGAAGGTCGTATACAGTGTTTTTTTTTTTATAAGCTGTAGCTACGGAAATATTTGATTCATAATTAAGAATGAACACTTACCGGAATTTTTTTTTTCCGGTCATGCCCGGAACCAAGTAAGAGCAATAAAGGTAACGGTAATTGATTAAAATGGTTTATTTATTTCATAATCCAATTTATTAAATAATGTATTGAGTTTATTGTGTTTATATAATGGCTGGTTAACCCTTTTCTTAATATAATTAATTTAATCAAATATAGGGGTGCTCAAAAATGCCGATTCATATCTGAATCGCAATTCTTATTCATTCCAATTTTAAATCGGTTCATATCTTCAAGAATCAATATTTTTCTAAATATTTTTTAAAGAATCCCTTTTTAAAAATGCATGTTTTAGGCCATCACCGCCCTTACTCGAAGCGCGTGTATGTTATACATCACAAGCCAAGTGGAGCTTTTGTAACCTGTGACCTGTTTTAAAAAGGTTTAATTATGATTTTTCTACCAAAAATGTTGAATCCACAATTGTGTTAAATTGAAAATCGATCCTAAATCAAATCCCTACCCCAGGAATCAAATCGAATCGTACTTTGTTGTAAGATTCAAATTTCTAATAAAAAAAACAATTAAATAAGTAAATGTGTTTAATATTATTATTCTACATTTTAATCAATGAATGGATAATTGAATACATTACTTTACATTTTCATTGAACCATTTACTGTAATTTATTATTTATATTGGTAGTACCAAACAAAAACCTTCAGCCACTCTGTCATGTCTGTGTTCATGTTTTTGTTTGGCCATGTGCTGTTTTGTTTTTTGGACACTTCCTTAGTTCCTGGTTTCACTTCCTGGTTTTGTTTGTCACCATAGCAACCATTAGTTTCACCTGTTCCACGTTTGGACTCACACACACCTGTCTCACGTTTTCACAGTCATGTCACGCACCTGTTCACAGTTAGTCACGCACCTGTTTTCACTTATCATGTCACTATATAGGCTTTTCTGTTTCGGTTGTTCGTCCTGGCGACATCACACATTCATGCCATGTCCACAGTTCCTTGTCACGTTAGTTCTTGTTTCCTCTCTTGTCACGTAAGTTTTTGTTTGTTTAATGTTCATAGTTCTCCGCCATTGTGCGCGCCTTTTGTTTTTCCCTAGTGAAGTTTTTTTACCTCCGCTGTGAGCGCCTTTTGTTTGTACCCTTTTGTTTGTACTTTGTAGTTTATAGTTATAATTAAACTATGTCTTTACCTGCACGCCACGTCCGTTCCATTTCTTTTGCACCACGGGAGAGCAAACCACGTCAAAGACCGAGTAATGACAGATGTCGCCAGCATAAGAGCTCTCCCGCAAAAAATTTGGACCATTTTGACGAGGCAACGTGGGAGGTCCTCCGCGCGATGGAGGAAGAGACACTCCGCCATTCCCCCATGGAGCGCAGGGATCTCATGTGGGGTCCGACCGGCAAACTGGTGCCGATCAGCTCCCTTTGGCCCGGGGACGTTGGCACGTCATCCCTGTCCCGGAAGCGGCGCTCCAGACCGAGGATGTCAGGGAAGGTGAGCGGACAGCACGCTGCGCTCCTGCAGGCTCCTCCCCCTCCGGGCGGAAATGGAAATCAGCCAGCCTGGCAGCTCAAGGAGCACTCCACAGACCTGGAGATTGTTTTCCCAAATTCTTTACCGGTTCAATCCAAGCCACCCAAATTCCATGCCCCGCCCCCCAGGACTCATGCCACGCCCAAGTCAGAAATTTTTTTTTCACCCACAAAAGCCCAGGTGGGGGGTAAAGAAAGACATTTTGGACAATTTAGAGGGGAGGATTCTGCCCTCCTCCTGAACCCCCTCCGCCCACCCCAAAAGACGGTTCCAGACCGCGGGGAGCGCGTCTGGTATCCGCTCCTTGAGGGGGGGGCTAGGGCTGGGAATTGTTCAGGTGGGGTGGCTCAGCATCGTCACGCCAAGCCACAGCCTCCAGCACGACCACCACCACCTGCCTTTCGACCTGCCAAGCCACAGCCACCAGCACGACCCCCACCACCAGTCTTTCGTCACGCCAAGCCACAGCCTCCAGCACGACCCCCACCACCTGTCTTTCGACCTGCCAAGCCACAGCCACCAGCACGACCACCACCACCAGTTTTTCGACCATGCCAAGATCTACCTGCTCCACGCCAAGCGCCACCAGTACCTGCTCCACGCCAAGCGCCACCAGTACCTGCTCCACGCCAAGCGCCGCCAGTACCTGCTCCACGCCAAGCGCCGCCAGTACCTGCTCCACGCCAAGCGCCGCCAGTACCTGCTCCACGCCAAGCGCCGCCAGTACCTGCTCCACGCCAAGCGCCACCAGTACCTGCTCCACGCCAAGCGCCACCAGTACCTGCTCCACGCCAAGCGCCACCAGTACCTGCTCCACGCCAAGCGCCACCAATACCTGCTCCACGCCAAGCGCCACCAGTACCTGCTCCACGCCAAGCGCCACCAGTACCAGCCCCACGCCGCCAAGTGCCACCAGTACCAGCCCCACGCCGCCAAGTGCCGCCAGTCGCAGCCCCACGCCGCCAAGCGCCGCCCGTGGCTGCCCCACGCCGCCAAGCGCCGCCCGTGGCTGACCCACGCCAAGACCAAAGCCAAGACCAAGAACCGCCAAGTGACCAAGAACCGCCAAGTGACCAAGAACCGCCAAGTGACCAAGAACCGCCAAGTGACCAAGAACCGCCAAGTGACCAAGAACCGCCAAGAGACCAAGACCAACCACGCCAAGTCCAAGACCAAGACCAACCACGCCAAGTCCAAGACCAAGTCCAAGACCAAGACCCAGACCCTCGCCAAGACCAAGACCAAGACCCACGCCAAGACCAAGACCCTCGTCAAGACCCGCCACGCCAAGCTTCGCCGCCTGACGCACCACGCCAAGCTTCGCCGCCTGCCACGACAACGCGCCCACCTCCTCGTCGGCCAAGGATGTGGCCATTCCATGGGCGTCCGCCACGCCAGGTGCGCCGACCTCCTCGTCTGCCACGAATGTGGCCATTCCCAGGTCGCCCACCTCGTCAGGTTCAGCGGCGGTCTACCCGCCGCCGCCACCTGACTCTGCCCCGGTGGATTCGGGGACACCTGGTCTGGCGACCCACCGCCATGTCCCCCTCCCCCCCTCCCATGACTCTTGATCCTGTTTTTTGTTTTTGGACATCTGGGATCTGTCCGTAAGGGGGGGGTTCTGTCATGTCTGTGTTCATGTTTTTGTTTGGCCATGTGCTGTTTTGTTTTTTGGACACTTCCTTAGTTCCTGGTTTCACTTCCTGGTTTTGTTTGTCACCATAGCAACCATTAGTTTCACCTGTTCCACGTTTGGACTCACACACACCTGTCTCACGTTTTCACAGTCATGTCACGCACCTGTTCACAGTTAGTCACGCACCTGTTTTCACTTATCATGTCACTATATAGGCTTTTCTGTTTCGGTTGTTCGTCCTGGCGACATCACCCATTCATGCCATGTCCACAGTTCCTTGTCACGTTAGTTCTTGTTTCCTCTCTTGTCACGTAAGTTTTTGTTTGTTTAATGTTCATAGTTCTCCGCCATTGTGCGCGCCTTTTGTTTTTCCCTAGTGAAGTTTTTTTACCTCCGCTGTGAGCGCCTTTTGTTTGTACCCTTTTGTTTGTACTTTGTAGTTTATAGTTATAATTAAACTATGTCTTTACCTGCACGCCACGTCCGTTCCATTTCTTTTGCACCACGGGAGAGCAAACCACGTCAAAGACCGAGTAATGACACACTCGCAGTGAAGTTATTTCAATATTTTCATGGTGGAATTTACCATAAAACGAGCACAGATAGTAGTTGGCCTTTAGCTAAAAAATATTAATAAACTCCACACTCTGCTGTCTGCACCTATAGTTTACATTCCACCAATGAATTATTTACAAGCTTTCATAACAGCTAAGACGAGACACACTGGATCTTTTTTTTTTTTTTTTTTTTTTTTTTTGTAAATGTCAGCTTATCCTTTAGTAGACTGAATTGGCCTCACAACCAACATCGTCTTCTCTTATTTCTGCTCATCCATACTTTGGATGAGGTGTTATCGTTATTCTACAAACAACTGGTACAAAAATAATCCTATTTTACACCAAGTGCTGATATTTTGCTTTGCCAAGTACAAGTGCCACCATTATATATATTTTTTTGTTCTTGTTTGTCACACGCAATGTTTGGCGGTAGGTTAACAGAGACAGTATACAAAAAACACACTTTTGGCAAAAATGTTCTAAAAAAAACGAATCATACGTAAAGTGAGACGTATGAATATTGAGGCAGTCCTGCCAAGCATTTAGTACAGGGGTCAGCAACCCAACATGTTGAAAGATGACCAAAAACACAAAAAAACAAATCTGTCTGGAGCCACAAAAAGTTAAAAGCCTTATGTAAGTCTTATAAAGAAGGCAACACATTAAGTAAGTGTCTCAGAGGGTGAGATACACTATATTGCCAAAAGTATTTGGTCACCCATCCAAATGAGAATCAGGTGCCCTAAACACTTGGTCCGGTGTATAAAATCAAGCACTTAGGCATGGAGACTGTGTCAGGTTCAAACACTGATGACATATATTAAACAAGACAAGAAGCAAGGAATTAAACAGAGACAGAATTAAATTTGGCTCAATGAGGAGAAACGCGTACACCTGTACCCTTGAAACAGTGTTCCACGCTCTGACGCCTCCTCTTTTATTTGGACTTTCCCTGATTACATGGCAACAGCTGTTTCTAAGGGAGGGGGGTCGTAAACAGCCATCGCCTTTGGTTACAAAACAGTTCAAAGAAAAGGTCGGTGCAAAGAAAAGGTCGTAAACAGCCGTTGCCCTCTGTCACAGAACAGTTCAAAGAAAAGGTGCCTGGAGGGGAGTCAGGCCCTGCTTCCTCTCCGCTTTGTAGATCTCGGGTCAAGACAAATAGATCTCTGTGGATTACAATACATCAAAGAAACCGAAACCTTCGTGTCGCTTCCCATCGTACACAGTGGAGTTTTACAAGCCTTTTGCTTGGTAAGATCAAAGACAGCTTTTGTCCTCTCGCCGGGCGAGCTGAACTCAATGTAACACAAAGTGTTGTGATAACTTAGATACAATTATTCTGACAGACTGTTTCTACAAACATTTGTGGAAGAATGGGCCGCTGTCAGTGATTTCCAGCGTGGAACTGTCATAGGATGCTACCTGTGCAACAAATCCAGTCGAGAAATTTCCTCGCTCCTAAATATTCCAAAATCAACTTTATTATAAGAAAAGTGAAGAGTTTAGGAACAACAGCAACTCAGCCACCAAGTGGCAGGCCACGTAAACTGACAGAGAGGGGTCAGCGGATGCTGAAACGCATAGTGCAAAGACTTTCTGCACAGTCAGTTGCTACAGAGCTCCAAACTTCATGTGACCTTCCAATTAGCCCACGTACAGTACGCAGAGAGCTTCATGGAATGGGTTTCCATGGCCAAGCAGCTGCATCTAAGCCACACATCAAGTCCAATGCAAAGCGTGGGATGCAGTGGTGTAAAGCACGTCGCCACTGGACTCTAGAGCAGTGGAGACGCCTTCTCTGGAGTGATGAATCACGCTTTTCCATCTGGATGTCTGATGGACCAGTTGCCAGGACAACGCTACATTTCGTACTGCATTGTGCCGAGTGTGAAATTTGGTGGAGGAGGAATTATGGTGTGGGGTTGTTTTTCAGGAGTTGGGCTTGGTCCCTTAGTTCCAGTGAAAGGAACTTTGAATGCTCCAGGATACCAAAACATTTTGGACAATTCCATGGGATGGCACTTCAAGTTCGTATGGGAGTAAAGGCAGGTGGCCAAATACTTTTGGCAATATCGTGTAACTCCTGGAAATTACTGGCTTAAAACTGCCAAAGGTATAGATGTGTGTGCCCAAGTTAAAGGAAAGGCCAGGCTGTCTTCTTCTAATGGATGTATCACAATCTTTGCAAGCTGGGTAACGTTTACTGTGGTCTGGAACAACATGGCACACAATGCCATGAGACATGCAAACACAAATTGAATACACAGAGGACATAAGTAAAGGAAATTAAAGGAACTCGAATATGTCTACAAGCGAGGCATAATGATGCAACATGTACACACAGCTAGCCTAAATACTATTTTGGCATGGATTATTAGCACTCCACGCAAGTCGCCATTGGTGGATCTACACCTAACATCCACTGTAATGATACCAAGTACAGCAGCGTATCAAGTCGATACTCCTATGATTGTGTTGATATTTTTTGCCGTCACAACATCTTCTTTCGTTTTTTTAACATTTATATTATGTTTATAAACTCAGTAAATATGTCCCTGGACACATGACGACTTTGAATAGGACCAATGTATGATCCTGTAACTACTTGATATCGGATTGATACCCACATTTGTGGCATCATCCAAAACTAATGTAAAGTATCCAAACAGTGGTTATTTCATTTTAACCGAAGTGTAGATAGAACATGTTAAAAGAGAAAGTAAGCAGATATTTACAGTAAATGAACAAGTAGATTAATAATTCATTTTCTACCACTTGTCCTTAATAATTTTGACAAAATAATAAAATGATAAATGACACAATATGTTACTGCATATGTCAGCAGACTAAATTAGGAGCCTTTGTTTGCTTACTTACTACTAAAAGACAAGTTGTCTTGTATGTTCACTATTTTATTTAAGGACAAACTTGCAATAAGAAACATATATTTGATGTACCCTAAGATTTTTTGGTTAAAATAAAGCCAATAATGCAATTTTTTGTGGTCCCCTTTATTTAGAAAAGTACCGAAAAGTATGTGTGGAGGGGGGTGTGGCCTGCGGGCCTGCCGCGGAACGGGGTGTGCCGGTACCGGCTTCGAAGACAGCGACAGGTGCGTAGATGGCCCAGGTGGGCCTTGTTATCTAATCACCTGTCACCTTTATTAGCAGCAGCCGTGATGAGACGAGTAGTTGGAGTTGGAGGTGCTGCTGGGCAGACGCAGAAAAGACGTGTTGCTGGAAAGCAAAAGTCTCGCACCTTGTGGGAGCAAAATTAAACTGTGTTATGCCCTGAATTCCTGGCAGTGTGTGGTGGTCTGAAGAACCCACTAGAGGGCAACCTCTACAGCAGGGGTCCCCAAACTTTTTGCCGTGGGGCCGCATTGGGGTAAAACAATTTGGCTGGCGGCCGCGCTATATATATATATATATATATATATATATATATATATATATATATATATATATATATATATATATATATATATATATATATATATATATTATATGTAAATGTGTGTGTGTGTATATATGTATATGTATATGTAAATGTGTATATATGTATATGTCTATGTATATGTATATGTCCATGTATATATATATATATGTATATGTGTATAGATGTATATACAGTATATATGTATATGTGTATATATGTGTATATACAGTATGTATGTGTTTGTATGTGTATATATATATATATATATATATATATATATATATATATATATATATATATATATATATATATATATATATATATATGTATATATATATATTCTTTGCGCACTAGTTGACTTAAAGAGCGCACTTGCTGCATGTCACGTTATCGATGGTAAAATGCATTTTTAGACAATATGATTTACCTGAGTGGCTAGGAGACAGTAGAAAATGGACTAGTAAGGACAAATTTAAAAAAAATAATAATACAAAAAATTACAAATACTACTACAAATACTACTAATACAAATTTGTTTTATTTTTATTTTTTTAACTTGGGACTTCCCGCGGTCCGGATTTTGGACGCTGGGGGGCCGTATACGGCCCGCGGGCCGTAGTTTGGAGACCCCTGCTCTACAGTATGGAAATAATTTTGGTATCGGGACAACACTAGTTCTATTCTATTATCATGTATATGACAAATAATACATCGCAATATATATCGTTATCGCAGGACAGGCTGAAATATATATAGCAATGCAGATTTTCGGCCATATCACCCATCCCAATTTACAACCATGCAAAACATTATTGCACGATCTTAAACCGACACATTGACAGAAAGTGCACCATTGTGCATACGTAACTATCAACCAGGGTCATAGGACAGTCGAGGAAGGCCTGACCATGTTTATTTACCTATCATCAACACCCCCTCCTCACCTAGCATAACCCCCTCGTGAGCAGTCCAGGCTGGCTTTGCAGTGTAATATGATGCAATGTGAAGTTGGCCAAACACGCCTCTTCTCAGCCCAGAACAGGCCTGAAGGCAACAGTAGACAGAAAAGGTCTCACATGTGTGGAAAGAAAATATTTTCTCTGTGTGATCACACAGGCACCAGTTAGGCAGCCTGTTTTATTTATTTCACAGCTCCTTTGCTCAGTGTCAACGATGCCATTAGTGACAAGGCGGCCGGTGCCACTCGTAGATGTTTTTTACGCCACTGTGATTTTTATATTTCATACAGAGCAGTAATTCAACTGAGAAATAGTAGGACCTCTAAAGGAGCGGGTTGATTCCCAAGTTGCTACTTAAATAGGCTGTATGTAGCAAATTAAGTATAGGCTAGATTCAAGAAAATGTACAATACAGCGCCCCCTGCTGTCTTACAATTTGAATACGCTGTTGCATTTTCCCAAGCAGATGCTTATGTAAATTGCATTAAGCAAGAAAAAACAGATCCATCCATATTAGCGCAAATTGCATTTCGCATGAAAATACAGATATTAGCCTAATCTGCATGTTACAGTCACTAAAATTAATTGCATGTAGCATGAAAAGAAAGGTGCTAGCGTGAACTGAATGGAGCATGAAAATACAGATAGTAGCGTAAAATGCATGTATCATAAAATTACAGATACTAGCATGAATTGCATGTAGCAAAGAATACAGGTGCCGGGGTAAATTGTGTGTTGCATTAAAATATGGACTAACATGAATTGCATGTAGCATAAAAATACAGGTACTATGGTCAAATGTATAATGCATAAAAATGCAGACGCTAATGTAAATTACATTTAGCATGAAAATACAGATACTGGTGTAAATTGCATGTTGCATATAAATACAGATAATAGCGTAAATTGCATGTTGCAGGAAAATACACATAATAGCGTAGCGTGAATTGCATTCAGAAGGAAATTAAAGGTAGCCTAGACTGCATGTGGCAATAAAATACGGATACTAGCCTGAACTGCATGTAGCATAAAAAATACAGGTACTATGGTAAAATGTAAAATGCATAAAAAAGCAGACGCTAGTGTAAATTACATTTTGCCATAAAATACAGATACTAGTGTAAATTGCATGTTGCATATAAACACAGGTAGTAGCGTAAATTGCATGTTGCAGGAAAATACAGATAATAGCGTAAATTGCATTCAGAAGGAAATTTAAAGATAGCCTGGATTGCATGTTACAATAAAATACAGATACTAGCCTGAACTGGATGTAGCATAAAAAATACAGGTACTATGGTCAAATGTAAAATGCATAAAAATGCAGACGCTCGTGTAAATTACATTTAGCCATAAAATACAGATACAAGTGTCAATTGCATGGTGCATATAAACACAGGTAGTAGCGTAAATTGCATGTTGCAGGAAAATACAGAAAATAGCGTGAATTGTATTCAGAAGGAAATTTAAAGATAGCCTAGATTGCATGTCGCAATAAAATACAGATACTAGCCAGAACTGCATGTAGCATAAAAAATACAGGTACTATGGTCAAATGTAAAATGCATAAAAATGCAGACGCTAGTGTAAATTACATTTAGCTATAAAATACAGATACTAGTGGGAATTGCATGTTGCATATAAAACACAGGTAGTTGCGTAAATTGCATGTTGCATATAAACACAGGTAGTAGCGTAAATTGCATGTTGCAGGAAAATACGGATAATAGCGTGAATTGCATTCAGAAGAACAATAAAGATAGCCTAGACTGCATGTCGCAATAAAATACGAATACGAGCCTGAACTGCATGTAGCATAAAAATACAAGTACTATGGTCAAATGTATAATGCATAAAAATGCAGACGCTAATGTAAATTACATTTAGCATGAAAATACAGATACTAGTGTAAATTGCATGTTGCATATAAATACAGATAGTAGCGTAAATTGCATGTTGCAGGAAAATACACATAATAGCGTAGCGTGAATTGCATTCAGAAGGAAATTAAAGATAGCCTAGACTGCATGTCGCAATAAAATACGGATACTAGCCTGAACTGCATGTAGCATAAAAAATACAGGTACTATGGTAAAATGTAAAATGCATAAAAATGCAGACGCTAGTGTAAATTACATTTTGCCATAAAATACAGATACTAGTGTGAATTGCATGTTGCATATAAACACAGGTAGTAGCGTAAATTGCATGTTGCATATAAACACAGGTAGTAGCGTAAATTGCATGTTGCAGGAAAATACGGATAATAGCGTGAATTGCATTCAGAAGAAAAATAAAGATAGCCTAGACTGCATGTCGCAATAAAATACGGATACGAGCCTGAACTGCATGTAGCATAAAAATACAAGTACTATGGTCAAATGTATAATGCATAAAAATGCAGACGCTAGTGTAAATTACATTTAGCATGAAAATACAGATACTAGTGTAAATTGCATGTTGCATATAAATACAGATAGTAGCGTGAATTGCATGTTGCAGGAAAATACACATAATAGCGTAGCGTGAATTGCATTCAGAAGGAAATTAAAGATAGCCTAGACTGCATGTCGCAATAAAATACGGATACTAGCCTGAACTGCATGTATCATAAAAAATACAGGTACTATGGTATAATGTAGAATGCATAAAAATGCAGACGCTAGTGTAAATTACATTTTGCCATAAAATACAGATACTAGTGTAAATTGCATGTTGCATATAAATACAAATAGTCGCGTAAATTGCATGTTGCAGGACAATACACATAATAGCGTGAATTGCATTCAGAAGGAAATTAAAGATAGCCTATATTGTATGTTACAATAAAATACAGATACTAGCCTGAACTGAATGTAGCATAAAAGATACAGGTACTATGGTCAAATGTAAAATGCATAAAAATGCAGACGCTCGTGTAAATTACGTTAAGCATGAAAATACAGATAGTAGTGTAAATTGCATGTTGCATATAAATACATATAGTAGAGTAAATTGCATGTTGCAGGAAAATACAGATAATAGCGTGAATTGCATTCAGAAAGAAAATAAAGATAGCCTAGATTGCAAGTTACAATAAAATACAGATGCTAGCCTAAACTGCATGTAGCATAAAAAAATACAGGTACTATGGTAAAATGTAAAATGCATAAAAATGCAGACGCTAGTGTAAATTACATTTAGCCATAAAATCCAGATACTAATGTAAATTGCATGTTGCACACAAACACAGATAGTAGCGTAAATTGCATGTTGCAGGAAAATACACATAATAGCGTGAATTGCATTCAGAAAGAAAATAAAGATAGCCTAGATTGCATGTAACAATAAAATACAGATACTAGCCTGAACTGGATGTAGCATAAAAAATACAGGTACTATGGTCAAATGTAAAATGCATAAAAATACAGACACTAGTGTAAATTACGTTTAGCATGAAAATACAGATACTAGTGTAAATTGCATGTTGCATATAAACACAGACAGTAGCGTAAATTGCATGTTGCAGGAAAATACAGATAATAGCGTGAATTGCATTCAGAAGGAAAATAAAGATAGCCTAGACTGCATGTCGCAATAAAATACGGATACTAGCCAGAACTGCATGTAGCATAAAAAATACAGGTACTATGGTCAAATGTAAAATGCATAAAAATGCAGACGCTAGTGTAAATTACATTTAGCCATAAAATACAGATACTAGTGGGAATTGCATGTTGCATATAAAACACAGGTAGTAGCGTAAATTGCATGTTGCATATAAACACAGGTAGTAGCGTAAATTGCATGTTGCAGGAAAATACGGATAATAGCGTGAATTGCATTCAGAAGAACAATAAAGATAGCCTAGACTGCATGTCGCAATAAAATACGAATACGAGCCTGAACTGCATGTAGCATAAAAATACGAGTACAATGGTCAAATATATAATGCATAAAAATGCAGACGCTAATGTAAATTACATTTAGCATGAAAATACAGATACTAGTGTAAATTGCATGTTGCATATAAATACAGATAGTAGCGTAAATTGCATGTTGCAGGAAAATACACATAATAGCGTAGCGTGAATTGCATTCAGAAGGAAATTAAAGATAGCCTAGACTGCATGTCGCAATAAAATACGGATACGAGCCTGAACTGCATGTAGCATAAAAAATACAGGTACTATGGTAAAATGTAAAATGCATAAAAATGCAGACGCTAGTGTAAATTACATTTTGCCATAAAATACAGATACTAGTGTAAATTGCATGTTGCATATAAATACAAATAGTCGCGTGAATTGCATGTTGCAGGAAAATACGGATAATAGCGTGAATTGCATTCAGAAGGAAAATAAAGATAGCCTAGACTGCATGTCGCAATAAAATACGGATACTAGCCTGAACTGCATGTAGCATAAAAATACAGATATTTGCATGAATGCATGTAGCATACAAATACGGAAACTACGTAAATTATATGTAGCATTAAAATAGGGATCTAGCATGAATTGCATGCTAGTATAATTGTGTGTACTGCAGTGTGAAAATACACATGCTAGGGGTAAATTGTGTAAAAAAAAATGCAAACACTAGGTTAACTTATATATATATATATGAAATCGTACGACCACAGGGGGCGCTGCGCTGCAGATTGTCTTGAACGTGCGTGGTGCACATTTGCGTCGGAAAAGACCTCGACTTTTACATCTTGTTCGGCGATAAATGAGAACTGGGCGTCTATGGTACATTGGAGTTCTACCTGGATGGGGGAGCATGGACAACGGTTTGTTATTGTTTTTTGTTGGTTTTTTTATATCAGGTTTTTTTATATAACGACCTCAGAGGGCAGCAAGAAGAAAGACAATGACACACAAAAGAAGGAATATCAGTGAGTGATGTGCTGCAGTATCCACCACGAATAGTGTGTGTGTGTGTGTGCGTGTGTGTGTGTGTGTGTGTGTGTGTGTGTGTGTGTACCGCATAGGTCTGGGATTATTATCAGCGCATGAGTACTGTATATATCATTTCCCTAATTACCGCAGGGACTTTGGCGCTTCTCTGATCCTTGCTGGCGTATAATCACTGAGCCACTTCCCTTGTCAATCACACTCATTTCTTACTTCGTCTTCCCTGTCTTGTGGTTCAAAACACTGACCCCAATTCTCCCCACTCCCCCTTGTCTTAGACCAGAGGTCTCAAAGTCGTTTTCACTGAGGACCACATCGCAGTTATGTTTGGCCCCAGAGGGCCTGGCTTGGTAAAAACGATTGAGTTCCTATATACTACAGCAGGGTGTCCCCTACGTGTAAACAATCGTGGCGCCACACCTTCAAAATAAGTTTTTCCTTCTTTTTTTTTGACATGAAAACCAATTTAAGTGTTACATTGTATGAATGCATGTACCGCAAGGCCTGGGCAATTATTTTGATTTGGGGGGCCAAATTTGGAGATAAAAATATGTCTAGGGGCCGGAATATCAGATTTTTAGGAACACTAATACAAAAACTCACTGTCAGGTTCAAACACAGATGACATCTATTAAACAGACAAGAAGCAAGGAATCAAACAGAGACAGGATTCAATTTAGCTCAATGAGGAGAAACGCTGTACCCTTTACAGTGCCGTCCCACGCTCTGACGAAAGGTTGCACGCTTCCTCTTTTATTTGGACTTTCCCTGATTACATGGCAACAGCTGTTTCTAAAGGGACAGGGGTCGTAAACAGCCGTCGCCCTTGGTCACAAAACAGTTGAAAGAAAATATGCCTGGAGCTTCCGTCAGGTCCTGCTTCTTCTCCGCTTTGTAGATCTCGGGTCAAGACAAGATATTCCTGTGGATTACAATAGAACAAAGAAACCGAACCCCTCCTGTATCCTCCCATCGTACACAGTGGAGTTTTACAAGCCTTTTGCTTGGTAAGATCAAAGACAGCTTTTGTCCTCTCGTCGGGAACTCATGGCAACACAAAATTTTGTGATAACTTTGATACAATTATTCTGACACTCACAATAATGTCTGATTGAATGCTAAAAACTTTATGACAGATCGCCTTAAAAAATGGGATGGAATTTTTAATTTTTTTACTGATTGAGACACCCAGAATGAACATGAAAATAAAGAATGTGAACTATGAACGATAAAACACTGAATATTGACAACATATGAACGTCACACCCCCCTCTCGATCGACATACATGTATTTTACAATTAGGGATGTCCGATAATGGCTTTTTGCCGATATCCGATATTCCGATATTGTCCAACTCTTAAATTACCGATACCGATATCAACCGATACCGATGTCAACCGATACTGATATAAACAGTCGTGGAATTAACACATTATTATGCCTAATTTGGACAACCAGGTATGGTGAAAATAAGGTCCTTCTTTTAAAAATGTATAAAATAAAATAAGGTAAATAAATTTAAAAAAAAATCTTGAATAAAAAAGAAAGTAAAACAATGTAAAAACAGTTACATAGAAACTAGTAATTAATGAAAATTAGTAAAAATTAACTGTTAAAGGTTATCAATCAATCAATCAATCAATGTTTATTTATATAGACCTAAATCACAAGTGTCTCAAAGGGCTGTACAAGCCACAACGACATCCTCGGTACGGAGCCTAGTACTATTAGTGGACCAGCAGCACGCACAATCATGTGTGCTTACGGACGGTATCCCTTGCAGACTGTATTGATATATATTGATATATAATGTAGGAACCAGAATATTAATAACAGAAAGAAACAACCCTTTTGTGTGATTGAGTGTGAATGAGTGTGAATGGGGGAGAGAGGTTTTTTGGGTTGGTGCACTAATTGTAAGTGTATCTTGTGTTTTTTATGTTGATTTAATTAAAAATAATAACACAATTTAAAAAACGATACCGATAATTAAAAAAACGATACCGATAATAAAAAAACGATACCGATCATTTCCGATATTACATTTTAAAGCATTTACATCTCTATTTACAATCAAGCAAAACAAGCAAACACAGCGAAATATAAACACGAACAGTAAAAGAAAACCCACCGACAATCTGATATATCAGGAATATCACTTAGATTTAGAACTTTTGTTGTAAAAATCTCCTTCCGCGTCTGTCCCTGACACCTGGCCACTCTGAAACACTCTGTGGAAACGCTCCCCACCCACACTGCTTGGTGCCTGGTCTGAGCTGCTGTGATGTAGATTACCATAGTAACTAGTATATCATGCAAAAGTGCAGATTCCAACCATTGAAATACGTTCTATAGTTCAAGACTTGCGGTAATTTAAAAATATCACTGCACATCATAATGGCAGCTATAGTTTCCATCTTAAAGATCTAAAAAAATTATTTGGGAATGTCCGGCGGGGCAGATTGAAAAGCTTAACGGATCTGATATACAGTCTATTATTTACGTACTATTGGCTATAAAAGTTTGAAAAACAGCTCAAATATCAAACACATTCCTTATTGCTTCATTTTGGAAGAAAAAAAAGGTGAATCTTCAGATTTAGATTGGGCCAAAGTGTATTAAAGTCCTACTTTTGTCATGAAAAAATATCAAAATCAAACATACCAGTGTTAATAACTATAATTAGGTACCTTTTTTGCCAGCAGGGAGTGCTTGTCTGTAAAGTGGAACCTCTATCGTCCATCCCACTGAATTCTAGAATATTGTTGATGTGTTTTGGTTGGATTTAGCAACTAAAATAATAGCATTTTTTTAAGGTCGAATTGTTGCTATAACTTTACAGGCGAAGGTTTATCAACGGCAATATTTAAACATTCTTAGTAATCATAAAAGTGTGAAAGAGTAACAGTAAAACATGAAAAGCTACTCTGACATTGTTTTCCTATACTGTCAAACAAGTTTGTATTTTTGCCATATACACAATACAAATAACATTAATTTTTAGCCGACAATAAACATTGTAATACTATCGTCATATTGTGATGCATTGTAACGACACATTGAAGCTGTGTGCAAATTTAACAGCAACAATCGGACAATTTAGGTTTAAATTTAGATTAGATTAGATTTAACATTCAGATTTGGACGACTTGTCCAGGGTGTACCCTGCCTTCCGCACCAGTGCAGTTGGGATAGCGACCCCGAGAGGGACAAGTGGTAGAAAAAGGATGGATGGATGGATGGATGGATGGATGGATGGATGGATTTAGATTTGGATTTAACATTTATATTTAACATTTATATATATCATTTATATTTATATTTAACATTTATATATATCATTTATATTTATATTTAACATTTATATATAACATTCATATTTATATTTAACATTTATATTTAACATTTACATTGTGTACTTCTTATGTACATTTAACAGTTGGATTTATATTTAACATTTAACATTTAGATATAAAATGTAACTTTTGATATTTAGATTTACATTTACATTTTGATTTAACATTCAGATTAAGATTGAACATTTATATTTAACATGTGCTGCTACGAGTTAGATTTAATGTTTAACATTTAGCTTTAGATTGAACATTTATATTTAAATGTGATATTTAGATTTAGATTAAACATTTGGATTCAACAATTCAATTTTAAATTTGATATTCATATCTAGATTTAACATTTACATTTAGATTTTCTATTTAGATTTACCATTTAGATTTATATTTAACATTTATATTTAACATTTTCTCCTTAGAGTTTTTATCTAACATTTATATCTATCTGTAGAGGTTTCCCTCTTGTGGTGGGTTCTCCTGAGGCCGATACATCTGTCTGAGGGTTGAGCAAGTTTTATTGACATCCACACAACACTGGATTGCTTTCCAGCAATATCTCTGGGACTTTCTAGCCCGGCGTGTCTCTGTTCTGTCTCTGTGCGTGTTTCTCACTCTGCTCTCCAGCATGTGTCTCTCTCTCGCTCCAACTCCCAACAACATGTCTCGGTCCGGCTGCTGCTAATAAGGGCAACAGGTGATTAGATAACAAGCCCCAGCTGGGCAATCTACTCACCTGCCACTGGCTTCGAAGCCGGTCCTTACACACACCGCTCCGCGGCAGGCCCGCAGACCACGCCCCCATCCACACTATCATTTAACATTTAAATTCATGTTTAACAATTCATATTTCAATTTCACATTTAGATTGACCATTTAAATTTAACATTAAAATGTTGCATTTGACATTCAGATTTATATTTAGATACATTTCTACCTGAAACAAAATTAGCTGAATGTGAGAAAAATATATACGCATGGTGGTCATGATGCGTAGTGAGAGGCGCTGGGTGTTCTTTCTAATATCTGCATTATTGAGCAGAAATGTAACCGCTAGCAAATCTCATTTAAAGACGTGGGGAAATAAATGGTCTGAAAAGTGTTGTACTGCATTATTTTTGTTGTCTTTGGAGTGTGCAAATAACGAGGACGGCGTAGAAGTGCAGCACAGTCATTTCACACACTCTTATGTAACCATATTTTATTACTCTCAATTTGTCTTGTATTTCAATGAGGAGTATAAATCCTTCCCAGTGTGCGAATGGTCGTCTCTCTCTTCTTTGTGCTGCTAAGAGTGAAGAATGAGGTGTGTCACGCACAGATTCAGATGAAGTTTCATCACTGCGCCGTCATCACTCAAAATGTCAGCGATATATTTAAAGCATTCAGCCGAGTGAATTACTACAAAATGAGGTCTTGCGGTGAATATTGCACTGAAACTTTTTTCCCCGACATCGTTTACTCCTTTGCAGATGTCCCAAAAAACACCAGCGTCCACTGGGAGCTGTGGGGGGGCCGATGATGGGGAGGACATCTGGTGCAGTGTCTGAATGATGGATATCAGGGAATGACATCAGCAAAGTCCAAAACTTGGAGAGTGACCAACATCGTGGCTGCAGATTCCTACAAACAACCACAGTGCTGTCATATAAAGGATCTTTGACCGGTATTTTTGTCAGTAAAGATTGCTACAAACGCCAGAGAGGCTTGTGTTTTGCTTCCTATTTTGTCCTCAAATAGCACAAAGTGGTCCAGCCGGGTAGAGAAAAACACGAGTCAAAGGATTAGTGTTTTTGCAGTAAAGTAGGAAGGGGATGCATGTATACCTGACACATGAAACGTGACAAATTGAGAGACAAAATAAGAGACGAATTCAGCAGGCTGAATTACACGCGAGATCCACCCAGGAATGGGGCCAAATGAATCCCTTCCCCTCTGTCGTTCCTTTAAAAAAAATGTAAATGCTCCTGTCATACAGACAATCTGTGAATAGCATACTTTGCAGTTAGCCCAAAAAAACAGCAAAGTTTCTTCCACAGCGGATCTTTGTCTAACTGAAGAGCAATCCTGTCAGATAGACGATCTTTGGGTAGCATTTTTACAAGAACTTCTTAAAATGTACTTATAGGACCCAATGCAAACAACCTTCCCTAGTCAAGGTGCCAAAAAAAAAACATTCCAAAATGTCAACAGACATTACACAAAATGACCAATAATTTTAAAAAAAATCTCAAATTTTGGGATGTTTTTTTTCAAAATATAATCAATATTATGAAATAAAAATGGATTTTTTGGGGGGGTTAGAATTGCAGTCTTGGATTTGTCACTGCCATACAAAAACACTGTTTTAATGGAATTAAAACAAATGTGCATATAATTATTTATTTATTTTTTCTTAAATATAGATGGTTATATTTTTACTCTAAAGGGACTAAATTGTCTTCTTAAAAATACTGCATAATATTTGTATTTTTTTAACCTAATTTTCCACTTTAAAAATTATCATAGGTGCCAAATATTTTATATTTATATAATTTTTAATAATTGTATTCTTTTAAGAATTTCCCTTTGTAGAGTCAATGGTTATTCCCCTTTTCTTTAATTTTACATAAATATTTCAAGCATATAGTAACACAAGATTAATTCTTGTAATCATCACAATATTTTTAATAATGATGGGAATTTTTTTAGCATGTTATACTTTTTACTAATTAAACTTTTGCTTGTGTGAAAAATGAATAAAAAGCCAACCTCAAAGGAGAAAGGATAATAATGACAAATACCTTATTACACACAACGATCCATTCAAAACAATTATCCAATTATTTGATGTAGTTAATAATGTAGTATGTAGTATTTAAAAAATATATATTTAATATTTTGAAATAAATTGATGGATTTTTTAGAATTGCAGTCTTGGATTTGTCACTGCCATACAAAAACACTGTTTTAATGGAATTAAAACAAATGTGCATATAATTATTTATTTATTTTTTCTTAAATATAGATGGTTATATTTTTACTCTAAAGGGACTAAATTGTCTTCTTAAAAGTACTGCATAATATTTGTATTTTTTTAACCTAATTTTCCACTTTAAAAATGATCATAGGTGCCAAATATTTTATATTTATATCATTCTTAATAATTGTATTCTTTTAAGAATTTCCCTTCGTAGAGTCAATGGTTATTCCCCTTTTCTTTAATTTTACATAAATATTTCAAGCATATAGTAACACAAGATTAATTATTGTAATCATCACAATGTTTTTAATAATGATGGGAATTTTTTTAGCATGTTATACTTTTTACTAATTAAACTTTTGCTTGTGTGAAAAATGAATAAAAAGCCAACCTCAAAGGAGAAAGGATAATAATGACAAATACCTTATTACACACAACGATCCATTCAAAACAATTATCCAATTATTTGATGTAGTTAATAATGTAGTATGTGGTATTTAAAAAATATATATTTAATATTTTGAAATAAATTGATGGATTTTTTAAATGAATTAAAATGAATTAAAAATGTATTAACCCCCCACCTTCCTCTCACCCGAGATCCGCCCAGGAATGGGGCCAAATGAATCCCTTCCCCTCTGTCGTTCCTTTAAAAAACAACAAAATGCTCCTGTCCTATAGACAATCTGTGAATAGCATATTTTGCAGTTAGCAAAGTTTCTTCCACAGCGGATCTTTGACTAACTGAAGAGCAATCCTGTCAGATAGACAATCTTTGGGTAGCATTTTTACAGTAACTTCTTAAAACAGCAAAGACATCCCATTATAAATAGAGGATCTTTGACTAGCACAATTGCAGCGGGCCCTTTTTTTTTACATCGAGGATCTTAGTCTAGAATTTTTGCAGTGGGTCCTTTCAAACCAGCAAAGTGATTTTTATCATATAGAACAGGGGTGTCCAAACTATGGCCCATGGGCCAAATGTGGCCCTATGACATCTACAATTTGACCCAAATGGTCATGAGTCTATTAAAAAATCTTACCCACAGGAAGATTGTATTTGTTTTGACTGACAATTTTGATGGCATTATTATGTTGACATCCAGTGGACGGTGTGGGTAATACAGGGCCTTTATAGATCATTTAAAAAGCATCCTGTGCAGCATTTAGTTATATGACCCAACGCAAACAACCTTCCCTAGTCATGGTGCCAAAAAAAATAATAATTCCAACCATCACAAAATGTCAACAAACATTGTCTCACTCAACTTTATGGACAAAAAAAACATCCAAGCATCATCAAAAATTCAAAATTACACCCAAAGTTAAATCCATCACAAAGCATGGTTTGGAAAATGCTAAACACTCTCCACACTTATCCATGTTTGGTGCATTTTAGCTGCTTGATATTTTTGATTGATTACAAAACTTTAAGGAGGTTGTAACGGAAATAAACAAGGTAGGAGTCAAACTTTCACATACTCTTAATATCCAAATATAATAATTTTTATTATATATCCATTTATTTATCCATATATCTATTTATTATTCATATTAATCCATTACTTTAATGCATACATATATATGTATACAGTCGCGATCAAAAGTTTACATACACTTGTAAAGAACATAATGTCATGGCTGTATTGAGTTTCCAATCATTTCTACAACTCTTATTTTTTTTGTGATAGAGTGATTGGTCACAAAAAAACATTCATGAAGTTTGGTTCTTTTATGAATTTATTATGGGTCTACTGAAAATGTGACCAAATCTGCTGGGTCAAAAGTATACATACAGCAATGTTAATATTTGGTTACATGTCCCTTGGCAAGTTTCACTGCATTAAGGCGCTTTTGGTAGCCATCCACAAGTTTCTGGTTGAATTTTTGACCACTCCTCTTGACAAAATTGGTGCAGTTCAGCTAAATGTGTTGGTTTTCTGACATGGACTTGTTTCTTCAGCATTGTCCACATGTTTAAGTCAGGACTTTGGGAAGGCCGTTCTAAAACCTTAATTCTAGCCTGATTTAGCCATTCCTTTACCACTTTTGATGTGTGTTTGGGGTCATTGTCCTGTCGGAACACCCAACTGCGCCAAAGGTCCATCCTCCGGGCTGATGATTTTAGGTTGTCCTGAAGAATTTGGAGGTAATCCTCCTTTTTCATTGTCCCATTTACTCTCTGTAAAGCACCAGTTCCATTGGCAGCAAAACAGGCCCAGAGCATAATACTACCACCACCATGCTTGACGGTAGGCCTGGTGTTCCTGGGATTAAAGGCCTCACCTTTTCTACTCCAAACATATTGCTGGGTATTGTGACCAAACAGCTCAATTTTTGTTTCATCTGACATCACATGGACAAAGATAAGACCTTCTGGAGAAAGTTCTGTTCTGTTCTATTCTCATTTAGAAATTATTTGACTAGCATTTCTGCAGTAGGTTCCTTAAAAGTTGAGTGATTTTCTCATATAGAAGATCTTTGACTAGAATATTTACAGTAGGTCATTAAAAAAAACTCTGGAGAGATTTTTCATGTAAAGGATCTGTTAATAGCATTTTTGCAGTAGGTTCTTATAAGAGCAGTGATCTTGTCACATAGATGATCTTTGACTAGAGTTTTTGCAGTTGGTTCTTACAACAGCAGAGTGATCCTGTCACATATAGGATCTTTAACTGGCATTTTTGCAGTAGGTCCTTTAAAAAACAGCAGAGTGATTTTCTCATTCAGAAGATCTTTGACTAGAATATTTCCAGTAGGTCATTCAAAAACTCTGGAGAGATTTTTCATGTAAAGGATCTTTGACTAGCATTTTTGCAGTAGGTCCTTTAAAAAACAGCAGAGTGATTTTCTCATTAAGAAGATCTTTGACTAGAATATTTCCAGTAGGTCATTCAAAAACTCTGGAGAGATTTTTCATGTAAAGGATCTTTGACTAGCATTTTTGCAGTAGGTCCTTTAAAAAACAGCAGAGTGATTTACTCATTCAGAAGATCTTTGACTAGAATATTTCCTGTAGGTCATTCAAAAACTCTGGAGAAATTTTTCATGTAAAGGATCTTTAACTAGCATTTTTGCAGTAGGTTCTTATAACAGCAGTGATCTTGTCACACATAGAGGATCTTTGACTAGAGTTTTTGCAGTTGGTTTTTACAACAGCAAAGTGATCCTGTCACATATAGGATCTTTAACTAGCATTTTTGCAGTAGGTCCTTTAAAAAACAGCAGAGTGATTTTCTCATTCAGAAGATCTTTGACTAGAATATTTCCAGTAGGTCATTCAAAAACTCTGGAGAGATTTTTCATGTAAAGGATCTTTGACTAGCATTTTTGCAGTAGGTCCTTTAAAAAACAGCAGAGTGATTTTCTCATTCAGAAGATCTTTGACTAGAATATTTCCAGTAGGTCATTCAAAAACTTTGGAGAGATTTTTCATGTAAAGGATCTTTGACTAGCATTTTTGCAGTAGGTCCTTTAAAAAACAGCAGAGTGATTTTCTCATTCAGAAGATCTTTGACTAGAATATTTCCAGTAGGTCATTCAAAAACTCTAGAGAGATTTTTCATGTAAAGGATCTTTGACTAGCATTTTTGCAGTAGGTCCTTTAAAAAACAGCAGAGTGATTTTCTCATTCAGAAGATCTTTGACTAGAATATTTCCAGTAGGTCATTCAAAAACTCTAGAGAGATTTTTCATGTAAAGGATCTTTGACTAGCATTTTTGCAGTAGGTCCTTTAAAAAACAGCAGAGTGATTTTCTCATTCATAAGATCTTTGACTAGAATATTTCCAGTAGGTCATTCAAAAACTCTGCAGAGATTTTACATGTAAAGGATCTTTGACTAGCATTTTTGCAGTAGGTCCTTTAAAAAACAGCAGAGTGATTTTCTCATTAAGAAGATCTTTGACTAGAATATTTCCAGTAGGTCATTCAAAAACTTTGGAGAGATTTTTCATGTAAAGGATCTTTGACTAGCATTTTTGCAGTAGGTCCTTTAAAAAACAGCAGAGTGATTTTCTCATTAAGAAGATCTTTGACTAGAATATTTCCAATAGGTCATTCAAAAACTCTGGAGAGATTTTTCATGTAAAGGATCTTTGACTAGCATTTTTGCAGTAGGTCCTTTAAAAAACAGCAGAGTGATTTTCTCATTCAGAAGATCTTTGACTAGAATATTTCCAGTAGGTCATTCAAAAACTCTGGAGAGATTTTTCATGTAAAGGATCTTTGACTAGCATTTTTGCAGTAGGTCCTTTAAAAAACAGCAGAGTGGTTTTCTCATTCAGAAGATCTTTAACTAGAATATTTCCAGTAGGTCATTCAAAAACTTTGGAGAGATTTTTCATGTAAAGGATCTTTGACTAGCATTTTTGCAGTAGGTCCTTTAAAAAACAGCAGAGTGATTTTCTCATTCAGAAGATCTTTGACTAGAATATTTCCAGTAGGTCATTCAAAAACTCTGGAGAAATTTTTCATGTAAAGGATCTTTGACTAGCATTTTTGCAGTAGGTCCTTTAAAAAACAGCAGAGTGCTTTTCTCATTCAGAAGATCTTTGACTGGAATATTTCCAGTAGGTCATTCAAAAACTTTGGAGAGATTTTTCATGTAAAGGATCTTTGACTAGCATTTTTGCAGTAGGTCCTTTAAAAAACAGCAGAGTGATTTTCTCATTCAGAAGATCTTTGACTGGAATATTTCCAGTAGGTCATTCAAAAACTTTGGAGAGATTTTTCATGTAAAGGATCTTTGACTAGCATTTTTGCAGTAGGTCCTTTAAAAAACGGCAGAGTGATTTTCTCATTCAGAAGATCTGTGACTAGAATATTTTCAGTAGGTCATTCAAAAACTCTGGAGAGATTTTTCATGTAAAGGATCTTTGACTAGCATTTTTGCAGTAGGTCCTTTAAAAAACAGCAGAGTGATTTTCTCATTCAGAAGATCTTTGACTGGAATATTTCCAGTAGGTCATTCAAAAACTCTGGAGAGATTTTTCATGTAAAGGATCTTTGACTAGCATTTTTGCAGTAGGTCCTTTAAAAAACAGCAGAGTGATTTTCTCATTCAGAAGATCTTTGACTAGAATATTTCCAGTAGGTCATTCAAAAACTTTGGAGAGATTTTTCATGTAAAGGATCTTTGACTAGCATTTTTGCAGTAGGTCCTTTAAAAAACAGCAGAGTGATTTTCTCATTCAGAAGATCTTTGACTAGAATATTTCCAGTAGGTCATTCAAAAACTTTGGAGAGATTTTTCATGTAAAGGATCTTTGACTAGCATTTTTGCATTTGGTCCTTTAAAAAACAGCAGAGTGATTTTCTCATTCAGAAGATCTTTGACTAGAATATTTTCAGTAGGTCATTAAAAAAAACTCTGGAGAGATTTTTCATGTAAAGGATCTGTGACTAGCATTTTTGCAGTAGGTTCTTATAAGAGCAGTGATCTTGTCACATAGATGATCTTTGACTAGAGTTTTTGCAGTTGGTTCTTACAACAGCAGAGTGATCCTGTCACATATAGGATCTTTAACTGGCATTTTTGCAGTAGGTCCTTTAAAAAACAGCAGAGTGATTTTCTCATTCAGAAGATCTTTGACTAGAATATTTCCTGTAGGTCATTCAAAAACTCTGGAGAAATTTTTCATGTAAAGGATCTTTAACTAGCATTTTTGCAGTAGGTTCTTATAACAGCAGTGATCTTGTCACACATAGAGGATCTTTGACTAGAGTTTTTGCAGTTGGTTTTTACAACAGCAAAGTGATCCTGTCACATATAGGATCTTTAACTAGCATTTTTGCAGTAGGTCCTTTAAAAAACAGCAGAGTGATTTTCTCATTCAGAAGATCTTTGACTAGAATATTTCCAGTAGGTCATTCAAAAACTCTGGAGAGATTTTTCATGTAAAGGATCTTTGACTAGCATTTTTGCAGTAGGTCCTTTAAAAAACAGCAGAGTGCTATTCTCATTCAGAAGATCTTTGACTGGAATATTTCCAGTAGGTCATTCAAAAACTTTGGAGAGATTTTTCATGTAAAGGATCTTTGACTAGCATTTTTGCAGTAGGTCCTTTAAAAAACAGCAGAGTGATTTTCTCATTCAGAAGATCTTTGACTGGAATATTTCCAGTAGGTCATTCAAAAACTTTGGAGAGATTTTTCATGTAAAGGATCTTTGACCAGCATTTTTGCAGTAGGTCCTTTAAAAAACGGCAGAGTGATTTTCTCATTCAGAAGATCTTTGACTAGAATATTTCCAGTAGGTCATTCAAAAACTTTGGACAGATTTTTCATGTAAAGGATCTTTGACTAGCATTTTTGCAGTAGGTCCTTTAAAAAACGGCAGAGTGATTTTCTCATTCAGAAGATCTTTGACTAGAATATTTCCAGTAGGTCATTCAAAAACTTTGGAGAGATTTTTCATGTAAAGGATCTTTGACTAGCATTTTTGCAGTAGGTCCTTTAAAAAACAGCAGAGTGATTTTCTCATTCAGAAGATCTTTGACTAGAATATTTCCAGTAGGTCATTCAAAAACTCTGGAGAGATTTTTCATGTAAAGGATCTTTGACTAGCATTTTTGCAGTAGGTCCTTTAAAAAACGGCAGAGTGATTTTCTCATTCAGAAGATCTTTGACTAGAATATTTCCAGTAGGTCATTCCAAAACTTTGGAGAGATTTTTCATGTAAAGGATCTTTGACTAGCATTTTTGCAGTAGGTCCTTTAAAAAACAGCAGAGTGATTTTCTCATTCAGAAGATCTTTGACTAGAATATTTCCAGTAGGTCATTCAAAAACTCTGGAGAGATTTTTCATGTAAAGGATCTTTGACTAGCATTTTTGCAGTAGGTCCTTTAAAAAACAGCAGAGTGATTTTCTCATTAAGAAGATCTTTGACTAGAATATTTCCAGTAGGTCATTCAAAAACTCTGGAGAGATTTTTCATGTAAAGGATCTTTAAAAAAAATAATGTGATCTCTTTTGACTGTTTTTGCAGTAACTCATTAAAAAAAGGAGAGTGCAACTGTCGTTTAAAGGATCTTTGACTGCCTTGTTGTTTGATTTCAACGAGGTAATTTTTTTTTTTTTTTTAATTTGTCGCACTTTTATTATTTCATTATTTTTATCTTGCAATTTTACTTTTTATCCGAACCCTTTCACCGTATTTCTTTTGCTCTCTTTTTTAGCTTATGCATCATTTATGTTCTTTGTTTTGTTTTTTGTTTTTTGTTTTTTTTGTGTGTTTTAGGGGTTTTTTTTTTGTTATTTTTAAAATTTTTTGCTTAATGCTTTTTAACCTGTAAAGCACTTCGGTACAATTTTAAAATTGTTGTAAACATGCTATATAAATAAAGTTGCATTGCCTTGCCTTGCCTTAAGGAGAGGTCAATTCTGTGTGAAAGGATAAATTCATGTTTCATTTTTCACAATAAGAGTTGACACGGCCTGATAAAAGTCCTGTAAAAGTGGGCTGAAGGTCAGCTTGCAGTAAGTCACTGATATTAACTGATGCTCATTATTCATCTTCATAAATTAAAAGGTTTGGTTGGCCAGGCAGAAAATAACTCATGTGGTAAGGTGTCAAAATAAAAGTCTTTCATGTCCGATTTCTTTCTGCTTTTAAACACGCTCAATTTGAGTGTCTGAGCTCGACAAGTATGAACTCTATTTGACTCCAGATGTCTGGTTCTCTCAACGCACAACACTAGCGCCATCTAGCGGGATCTAGCAGCATTGCAGAGGCCTGCCCTCCATAAATCCAACAGCAATTATAAACGTCAAATGTATTTATATACCCTGTTGAGATTATTTTTTGTATTAGTTTTGGGAGGACGTATGCTTTTTGTAATGATATTTGGCATGAAGTGTGTCAAATTTTAATTATCTAATTTAGATTTCAAAATAAAATCCCATATTAACCCTTTACATTTAAATAATGCTGGGACATGGTTTGTTGTTTATCATCCAACTTATGTATTTTTGTATACAATAACAACACACAATAAAGACAAAGACTTGTTACACAAAATTACCAATAAAAAAAAAAGTTCTCCAATTTTTGGATGTAGTTTCTTAAAAATATAACATATACATTTTGAAATAAAAGTGGTTTGCTTTGGGGGTTAAATTTATCGTCTTAGATATGTCACTGACATACAAGAACAGTTTTGATGGAATAAAAAAAAAAGTGTATATAATTATGTTGTTGGGTTTTTTTTTAAATATAGATGATTAGATTTTCACTCTAAAGGGACTAAATTGTCTTCTTAAAAATACTGCATAATATTGTTATTTCTTTAACCAATTTTCTCATGCTTAGCCTGATAATAGATACCAAATATTTTATTATTTTAAGAATGTTTACGAATTATTTAATTAATTTTAACCAAAGGTTATTACCATTTTATTTAAATGTACATAAATAGTTCAGGCATATAGTAACACAAGGTGAATTCTTGTATTTATCACAATGTTTTTAGGAATGCTAGCACATTGTTTATCATGTATGTTGTACTTTTTACTAATTAGACTTTTGCTTTTGTGAAAAGCCAACCCAAAAGAGAAAACATAATTAAGACAAAAAAAAAATTGTTACACAAAATAACCAATAAGTTTGAAAAAATCCCACATCTTCGATGTAGTTTCTTAAAAATATTATCAATATTTTGAAATAAAAGTGGATTTTTCTTGGGGTTAGAATTATAGTCCTGGATATGTCACAGTCACATACAAAAACACTGTGTTGATGGAATTTAAAAAATAGTGTATATTATTACAGTTTTTTTATTTTTCTTTAATATAAATGGTTCTATTTTTACTATAAAGAAACTAAATTGTGTTCTTAAAATACTGCATGATATTGTTATTTTTAACCAAATGTTTCACATTAAGCCTCATCATCGATACTAAATATTTTATTATTTTAAGAATTTTAACCAATTATATTTTTCCCTTGTAGAGTCAATGGTTATTACCCTTTTCTTTAATTTTACATAAATATTTCAAGCATATAGCAACACAAGGTAAATTCTTGTAATTATCACAATGTTTTTAATAATGCTGGGACAATGTTTAGGATGCATGTTATACCTCCGGGCTGATGATTTTAGGTTGTCCTGAAGAATTTTGAGGTAATCCTCTGTGGTGGGGCGTGGCCTGCGGAGAAGCGGGGTGTGTCAGGACCGGCTTCGAGATTGCCGGCAGGTGCGTAGATGACACAGCTGTGAGTGGTTGTCTGATGACCTGCCGCTCTGTAAAAGGCAGCGGTCAGGAAGGAGAAATGTCGTTGATGGTGGAAAAAGCACCAGTTATTGAAAAATAAATCATTGTACGCAAAGATGTCCATCTTGGGTGGTCCAGAGAACCAGGTAGAACAAGACCTCTACATCCTCCTTTTTCATTGTCCCATTTACTCTCTGTAAAGCACCAGTTCCATTGGCAGCAAAACAGGCCCAGAGCATAATACTACCACCACCATGTTTGACGGTAGGGATTGTGTTCCTGCGATTAAAGGCCTCACCTTTTCTCCTCCAAACATATTGCTGGGTACTGTGGCCAAAAAGCTAAATTTTTGTTTCATCTGACCACAGAACTTTCCTCCAGAAGGTCTTATCTTTGTCCATGTGACCAGCAGAAATCGTTAGACGAGCCTCAAGGTGTCTCTTCTGGAGCAAGGGCTTCCTTCTTGCATGGTAGCCTCTCAGTCCATGGCAATGCAAAACACGCTTGACTGTGGACACTGACACCTGTGTTCCAGCAGCTTCCAAATCATGGGGGTTCTCAGTTGACTCTTGATCATCCTGACCAATTGTCTCTCAGCAGCAGGTGATAGCTTGTGTTTTCTTCCTGTTCGTGGCAGTGACAAAACTGTGCCATGCACTTTATACTTACGAACAATTGTCTGTACAGTTGCTTTTGGGACCTTAAGCTGCTTTGAAATGGCTCCAAGTGACTTTCCTGACTTGTTCAAGTCAATGATTTGTCTTTTCAGATCTATGCTGAGTTCCTTTGAGTTTCCCATTGTCGCGTTTGTAACCGAGTCTAATGACTGCATCACATGAGCTCTATTTAAATGGGCTTAGAGAAGTCAACAGGTGTCGTCAATCATAATCACTCCCATGAAGTTAAGAGGCCATGCCATGAAGCTGATTTGATTGTGACTTTTCTACATCACCAAATATGATCATGTGTGTTGCTGTATGTATACTTTTCATCCAGCAGATTTGGTCACATTTTCAGTAGACACCATAATAAATTCATAAAAGAACCAAACTTCATGAATGTTTTTTGTGACAAACAAGTACCGTAATTTCCGGACTATAAGCCGCACCTGACTATAAGCCGCACCAGCTAAATTTAGGGGAAAATACAGATTGCTCCATATATAAGCCGCACCCGACTATAAGCCGCAGGGTTTTGATGTGTAATTACCGTAGTATATAGGGGTTCCTGCTACCACGGAGGGGATTGTCGGGACAGAGATGACTGTTTGGGAACGCAAAGCGTCCCATTTATTAACAATAAATCTTTCAATCATTCAATCAAACTTTCACATCTTTGACATGGCGAACAGCATTCGTGCAGAGTACAAATAATACAACGGTGCAAAGTAATACAAAGTGCTCGCCTGTACGTTATCAAAATAACCAGCCTACCGGTATATGAAAGGTCAGTCTTTAATCATTGTGTCATCGTCTTCCTCCTGCGTACTAAAACCACCGAAATCCTCTTCGTCGGTGTCTGAGAAGAACAGGCTGTATATAAGCCGCACCCTTGTATAAGCCGCACCCGACTATAAGCCGCAGGGTTTTGATGTGTAATTACCGTAGTATATAGGGGTTCCTGCTACCACGGAGGGGATTGTCGGGACAGAGATGACTGTTTGGGAACGCAAAGCGTCCCATTTATTAACAATAAATCTTTCAATCATTCAATCAAACTTTCACATCTTTGACATGGCGAACAGCATTCGTGCAGAGTACAAATAATACAACGGTGCAAAGTAATACAAAGTGCTCGCCTGTACGTTATCAAAATAACCAGCCTACCGGTATATGAAAAGTCAGTCTTTAATCATTGTGTCATCGTCTTCCTCCTGCGTACTAAAACCACCGAAATCCTCTTCGTCGGTGTCTGAGAAGAACAGGCCGTATATAAGCCGCACCCTTGTATAAGCCGCAGGGACCAGAACGAGGGGAAAAAGGAGCGGCTTATAGTCCGGAAATTACGGTATGTGCTCCAATCACTCCATCACAAAAAAATAAAGAGTTGTAGAAATGATTGTAAACTTAAGACAGCCATGACATTATGTTCTTTACAAGTGTATGTAAACTTTTGACCATGACTGTACATATACATACATATAAATATATATATATATATATATCTATACATGTATCCATCCATTTTCTACTTAAAAATGTGTCTCCTCAGTTCCTAAACGTTTACTGAGTGTTGTTAAAAGGAAAGGCCATGTAACACAGTGGTGAACATGCCCTTGCCCAACTACTTTGGCACGCGTTGCAGCCATGAAATTCTAAGTTAATTATTATTTGCAAAAAAAATAATAAAAGTTTATGAGTTTGAACATCAAATATCTTGTCTTTGTAGTGCATTCAATTGAATATGGGTTGAAAGGGATTTGCAAATCATTGTATTCCGTTTATATTTACATCTAACACAATTTCCCAACTCATATGGAAACGGGGTTTGTATATTTGTTTCCTAATGAGACTTTTGCCTGTGTGAAACATAAATGAAAAGCCAATCCAAAAGAGAAAACACAATAAAGACAAAGACTTTATTAGACAAAAAGACCAATGAAAAAGACAACTCTTGGATGACATACATAGCTAGCCATGAAAACACTTCCTAGAAGTTAGTCCAACGTGCTCGTGCATCATCAGATGACTTGCAGAAGCTCCAGACCTGAGGCTTCCATGTGCTTAGTGGAGTATTCTGTGAAGGTATCTCTCTGGGTCGTTCTCTCCTCCTCTCCTGGGACCTGGACCAACTCGACCGGGTCTGTCACATTGACCCGAGAGGCCTTGGCTTTCATTTAGTACCACGCTGGTCCCTGTAGATCTTCCTGCTGTCGCGGGTGTGTCTTCGCTGCTGGGAGCCTCGGCCTTGGAATCCTCCTCATCTGTAGAGTCCTTCTGTGGGCTGCTTTGGAAGCCCTCCCCAATCCTGGACCAAAGACAAGCAGACGCGTTTTTTATTGAGGGCCACATTGCAGTTATGGCTGCCTTCAGAGGGCCGCGTGTAACAGTTAGTAATAAATGAATATACGTAAATGTATAAGGATGATATAATTTATATCTTTTTTTTTTACATACCGTATTTTCCGGACCATAGGGTTCACCGGATTATAGGGCACACTGCCGATGAATGGTCTATTTTTGATCTTTTTTCATATATTAGGCGCACCGGATTATAGGGCGCATTAAAGGAGTCTTTTTTTTTTTTTTTCTAAACGTAAAACACTTCCTTGTGGTCTATATCAGTGGTCCCCAACCACCGGTCCGTGGACCGATTGGTACCGGGCCGCGGCCGCACAAGAAATAAATTTAAAAAAAAATATATATATATATATATATATATATATATATATATATTTTATTTTATTTTTTAATTTTTTTTTTAAAATTAAATCAACATAAAAAACACAATATATACATTATATACCAACATAAATCAATACAGTCTGCAGGTATACAGTCCGTAAGCACACATGGTTGTATTTCTTTATGACAAAAAAAAAAATGATTTTTGAGTAGCGTGTGTAATGTTCTATATTTTCAATCGAACATATAAATTGTTGGTGTTGTTTACTTGAGTCATATTGCAGTCTACACATATCTCTTATGTTTGACTGCCATCTACTGGTCACACTTCTCATTTCGCCATGTACCAAATAAAATAGCTTCGAGGTCGGTAAGCAAATCCAGAATTATTCCGTACATTAGTGCGTTCGTTATAAGGGGCACTGTCGAGTTTTGAGAAAAAAAAGGATTTTAAGTGCGCCTTACAGTTCGTAAAATATGGTACTCTGTAGACTGGCAGCTCAGACGCCAGAATTTTATCATACAATTTACGGTGTGTTTTACAGCATATTAACGTAAAAAAAAAAAAATAGAAAAATGTTAAATTTATTTTTTTAGTAACCGTAAAATCTACGGTTATTGTTTTTTTCCTTGTATTACTGTACATTGGAGAAACGCTACCACTGTTTTATTAACAGTAAAATTCTAGACTGAGTGGCCAGTTTTTGTTTTATTTTATACCGTTATATCTATTGTAATCTTTAATGTGTACAACTAAATTGATAACACGCTTTGAAATCATAAGTCAATCATATATTTCAGTATTTACTTTCATTTTAACAAAATAATGTGTAATGTTAAAATAAAAATATTTTTTACATTATTAGGAAACACGAAAATAATACTTTCGATGTTATTACAGATTATACCTACTTTCCATCCCAAATTCAAAAATATAACAAACATTAACAATATTATTTTAACAAATGTATACATTAGTAAATAAGATATTTAAGGTATTTATTTTAACAAAAAAAATCTAATATATGCTTATTATTGGGAAACACGAAACTAATAGTTTATTATTATTACAGATTATAACTACTTTCCAACACAAAGTCATACAAATGTAATTAACATTACATTAACAGTAATAAATATTATTACATATTCATATGTAGTCAATTAGATATTTGAGTATTTTTATTTTAACCAAAAAAAGTTGAATGTATTATAATAATAAAATATTTATTTCATTTTTAGGAAACATGAAACTGGTAGTTTCTATGTTATTGCAGATTAAATTCAAACAAATGTAACTAATATTATATAATTAACAACATTAGTATTATTACAGATTCATACATAGGTCAATCTGATATCAGTTGTTTTATCTTAACAAATAAAAAAAATTGAATGTATGATAATTATTGGGAAACACGAAACTAATAGTTTATTATTATTACAGATTATAACTACTTTCCAACACAAAGTCATACAAATGTAATTAACATTACATTATTAACAATAACAACATTATTCATATTATATTCATATGTAAGTCAATCAGATATTTGAGTATTTTTATTTTAACAAAATGTCCATGTATTATAATAATAAAATACTTATTGTATTATCAGGAAACATGGAACTGGTCATTTCTATACTATTACAGAATAAATTCAAACAAACGTAACTAATATTATATCCTTAACATTAACAACATTATTATTACAGATTCATACATAGGTCAATCAGATATTGGGTTGTTTTTATCTTAACAAATAAAAAAATGGTAATGTATGATAATAAAATATGTGTTACATTATTAGTCAACACGACACTATGGTAATAGTTCATTATTATTGCAGATTATAACTACCTTTCAACCTAAATTCATACAAATGTAATTAACAGTACATTAATAACAACAACAACATTATTATTACAGATTCATACATAAGTCGGTCAGATATTTGAGTATTTTAACAAAAAAAATGTTTGTTACATTATTAGGAAACACGAAACTAATCATTCATTATTATTGCAGAATATAACTACTTTCCAACCCAAATTCATACAAATGTAACAAACATTACATTATTAACCACGAAAACATTACTTTTACAGATCCATACATAAGACAATCAGATATTTAAGTATTTATTTTTATTTTAACAAAAAATGTAATGTGTGATATGATATTGCTTACATTATTAGATCATATTAAATAAATATATATGCAATTGCATGGAGTGCAACAATTAATACATTTCTCAAGGAAATTACTTTGATGCATATTATTTCCAGACATTTGCAGGCCATATAAAATGATGGGGTGGGCCATATATGGCCCCCGGGACTTGGGTTTGACACATGTGCCCTAAATGCTGTAATTTTAGAGGAAAGGGCATTAATTGGAAGCAGGCAATATTTGTAGCAAGGCTCAATTTGTGTAACTCAGGAGGTTGCCTACAGCCACAGATGTAAATGTCAGTGTTTTTTTAATCCAGCACTATTGCAGCATAATTTGACCTAAGTAATAAGCCACATATGATATATATAAGAGACTCATTGCATACCTGAGATGAGTGAAGGCTCGCAGCCAATGTGCCCCCAGCGTCTCCCTCCCGTTGGCCCTCAGGCCCCTGCGGTGACTCCGTGTCCGGAGTCCTGTCAAGGCCTGAGCCAGTTCCGCTTCATCCCTGTGAGCCCAAACCAGCTGAGCCCTCTGCTCGGCGTCCTGGTCCCCCGCCGCTCTAAAAAGTCTCTGGAGCTGCCACAGGTTCACATTGCTGAAAATGTTCCCCGAGCCCGCCTTGCGCGTTCGCCTCTCGGCAAGCCGCCACAGGGAGGAGGGGCCGGCCACCTTGGAGGAGGGAGGGGAGGCGGGCCCAGGATCCATCCGGGCGAGTGGGTGGCATGCGCTGGGTTCTACTGTATGAGAAAGCCAAGGTCACTTTACTATAATGTGTATAGAAATCACTCAGCACCTCTTAATTAAAAGACCTGTGAACGTGTGACACTATCACAAAAAAGTGTGACGATAACCATAGAAGACCCTTTTTTTTTTTTTCAAAACACTTCAACCTTGTTAATATCTGGTGACTTTCTGTTGTAACATTAAAGTTTAAAGTTAAAGTACCAATGATTGTCACACACACACTAGGTGTGGCGAAATTATTCTCTGCATCTGACCCATCGCCCTTGATCACCCCCTGGGAGGTGAGGGGAGCAGTGAGCAGCAGCGGTGGTCGCGCCCGGGAATTATTTTTGGTGATTTAACCCCCAATTCCAACCCTTAATGCTGAGTGCCAAGCAGGGAGGTAATGGGTCCCATTTGTATAGTCTTTGGTATCTGTTCAAATGTAATTATCACATTTTCTTCAAATTTGGTTGTAGTCGTAGTTACAGGAGCAGTATCGGTCATACCATGTTGATACTTACACTTCAAATTTTCAGGACCATTAAGGCCTTGTTCACGCTGCAGGTCAATTCCGATGTTTTTGCCCATATGTGACCTGTATCGGATTTTTTCATGTCCGTGTGAACAGTGCAATTCCAAATTTTTTTCTGACACAGGCCCCTTTTGTATGTGGAAATTAGGGTTGTATGGTATACCGGTATTAGTATACTACCGTGATACTAAAGAATCATATTCGGTACTATACCGCCTCTAAAAAGTAACCGCCCCCCCCCCTTTTTTTTTACCAGGCATGACGGCACGCCGTCATCACGTTTTTTATCGTCACAAAATCTTCTTTCGTTTTTTTTAATTCATATTATGTTTATAAACTCGGGAAATATGTGCCTGGACACATGAGCACTTTGAATATGACCAATGTATGATCCTGTGACTACTTGGTATCGGATTGATACCCAAATTTGTGGTATCTTTCAAAACTAATGTAAAGTATCAAACAACAGAAGAATAAGTGATTATTAAATTGTAACAGAAGTGTAGATAGAACATGTTAAAAGAGAAGGGAAGCAGATATTAACAGTAAATGAACAAGTAGATTAATAATTCATTTTCTACCACTTATCCTTAATAATTTTGACAAAATAATAAAATTACTGCATATGTTAGCAGCTAAATTAGGAGCCTTTGTTTGCTTACTACTAAAAGACAAGTTGTCTTGTATGTTCACTATTTTATTTAAGGACAAACTTGCAATAAGAAACATATGTTTAATGTACCCTAAGACTTTTTGGTTAAAATAAAGCCAATAATGCAACTTTTTGTGGTCCCCTTTATTTAGAAACGTATCGAAAAGTACCGAAAAGTATTGAAATACATTTTGGTACCGGTACCAGAGTATTGGTATCAGGACAACACTAGTACACGTACACAATTATCACGTATATTACATTATGTTGTTTTTTATGATTGTTATTTGCATTTTTTTAATATTATATTTTGAGCACATATTTATATTTATTCAAGTTAGGTTATTTTTCTGTTTTGCATTGACTTTTACACATTTGATAGAATGTATACATACAGTATTGTATATGTATATTTTAAATGAAAAAAAATATTACTGTTTTTATTAGAGATGTCCGATAATGGCTTTTTTGCCGATATCCGATATTCCGATATTGTCCAACTCTTAATTACCGATTCCGATATCAACCGATACCGATATATACAGTCGTGGAATTAACACATTATTATGCCTAATTTTGTTGTGATGCCCCCCTGGATGCATTAAACAATGTAACAAGGTTTTCCAAAATAAATCAACTCAAGTTATGGAAAAAAATGCCAACATGGCACTGCCATATTTATTATTGAAGTCACAAAGTGCATTCTTTTTATTAACATGCCTCAAAACAGCAGCTTGGAATTTGGGACATGCTCTCCCTGAGAGAGCATGAGGAGGTTGAGGTGGGCAGGGTTGAGGTGGGGGGGTAGAGGGTAGCGGGGGTGTATATTGTAGCGTCCCGAAAGAGTTAGTGCTGCAAGGGGTTCTGGGTATTTGTTCTGTTGTGTTTATGTTGTGTTACGGTGCGGATGTTCTCCCGAAATGTGTTTGTCATTCTTGTTTGGTGTGGGTTCACAGTGTGGCGCATATTTGTAACAGTGTTAAAGTTGTTTATACGTCCACCCTCAGTGTGACCTGTATGGCTGTTGACCAAGTATGCCTTGCATTCACTTGTGTGTGTGATAAGCCGTAGATATTATGTGACTGGGCCGGCATGCAAAGGAAGTGCCTTTAAGGTTAATTGGCGCTCTGTACTTCTCCCTACGTCCGTGTACAAAGCGGCGTTTTAAAAAGTCATAAATTTTACTTTTTGAAACGGATACCGATCATTTTGAAACCGATACCGATAATTTCCGATATTACATTTTAAAGCATTTATCGGCCGATAACATCGGCAGTCCGATATTATTGGACATCTCTAGTTTTAATTAAAATGTTTAAAACTGAAGACATAAAGTAGCAAGAAACATGTCAATGATGATTAAAGCAAAACATGTTTTAGACCAAAAATCACTTCATATTCTCTACTGCTCGCTAGTGTTACCATATCTGAGTTATTGTGTAGAAATATGAAAAATTATACAATATGTTACTGCATACGTCAGCAGACTAATTAGGAGCCTTTTTTTGCTTACTTACTACTAAAAGACAAGTTGTCTTGTATGTTCACTATTTTATTTAAGGACAAAATCGGATAGCAATAAGAAACATATGTTTAATGTACCGTAAGATTATTTATTAAAATAAAGCCAATAATGCAATTTTTTGTGGTCCCGTTTATTTAGAAAAGTATCGAAAAGTACCAAAATACATTTTGGTACCGGGACCAAAATATTGCTATCGGGACAACACTAATCTGCACTCTGACGGGACATTAGCCGTGTCGAGGGCGCGGCCGTTCGCACGTCGCCGCCAAATTTGCGGGACACAGCCAGAATACGTCATCAACATGCATTATCACGATATGCCGATAGCATTAAAATCTCTATCGCCGACCAAATTGATATTGTTTATATCGTCTATATTGCGCAACTCGAACTCACAGCCATGTATCGGCCCACCGGCTGTGTTTTTAAAAGCCAGGCTTCGCTACATATCTTAATAAACTCAGTCATCCATCCACCAGAATGGCAACCTGTATTGGCTAAGGGTGTAACGGTACGTGTATTTGTATTGAACCGTTTCGGTACGGGGGTCTCGGTTCGGTTCGGAGGTGTACCGAACGAGTTTCCACACGGACATATTAAGTAGCGTACCGCATGTTGTGTAAACAATGCACACCGAGGCGAAACACATGGCATGCTAGCAGCGACCGGGCTACGACAACAAAGCGAAAGCGGTTTGCTGACATTGTTCAGCAGCGGTAAGGTATGCTTCTGGCAACATGTCAAACATGCTAACCCAATTGAAGCGTTACCACCCCCAAGTGAACATTGCTTCAACGACGAGAAAGACGAGCGTGGTGCAAACACCGCATTCAAGCAGCCTCTCCTCGGCGAGTCAGGCAGGGCTAAAGCAATAACAAATGCCGTTGGTGTTTTTATAGCAGCAGATTTAAGACCATATTGCATTAAAGGCCTACTGAAACCCACTATTACCGACCACGCAGTCTGATAGTTTATATATCAATGATGAAATCTTAACATTGCAACACATGCCAATACGGCCAGGTTAGATTACTAAAGTGCAATTTTAAATTTTGTGTGAAATATCCTGCTGAAAACGTCTCGGTATGATGACGCCTGCGCGTGACGTCACGGATTGTAGAGGACATTTTGGGACAGCATTGTGGCCAGCTATTAAGTCGTCTGTTTTCATCGCAAAATTCCACAGTATTCTGGACATCTGTGTTGGTGAATCTTTTGCAATTTGTTCAATGAACAATGGAGACAGCAAAGAAAAAAGCTGTAGGTGGGAAGCGGTGTATTTCGTCCGGCTAGCTGCAGCAACACAAACACAGCCGATGTTTCATTGTTTATATTCCCGAAAGATGACAGTCAAGCTTTACCATTGGCCTGTGGAGAACTGGGACAACAGAGACTCTTACCAGGAGGACTTTGAGCTGGATATGCAGACGCGGTACCGTGAGTACGCAACCAGAATGTTGCCATAAGCATTTTGTTTAATTTGTATGTGTAACGCAGTACGCAGCTGCGGCTTCCAAACATTTGATCGCTTGCCCGTACGTGCGTGCCGCTATGTGCATGTCACGTACGTAACTTTGGGGACTTTGGGGAAATATATGTGCTGTATGAACTTTGGGGAGGTGAACGGTACTTTGGGATGTGAGATTGAGTGTGTTGTGCGGGTGTTTTGAGTTGTATTGGTGGGTTATATGGACGGGAGGGGGGAGGTGTTTGTTATGTGGATTAATTTGTGGCATATTAAATATAAGCCTGGTTGTGTTGTGGCTAATAGAGTATATATATGTCTTGTGTTTATTTACTGTTTTAGTCATTCCCAGCTGAATATCAGGTCCCACCCGCCTCTCACAGCATCTTCCCTATCTGAATCGCTTCCACTGCCCTGTAGTCCTTCACTCTCCCTTTCCTCATCCACGAATCTTTCATCCTCGCTCAAATTAATGGGGAAATCGTCGCTTTCTCGGTCCGAATCGCTCTCGCTGATGGTGGCCATGATTGTAAACAATGTGCAGATGTGAGGAGCTCCACAACCTGTGACGTCATGCGCATATTGTCTGCTACTTCCGGTACACGCAAGGCTTTTTTATCAGCGACCAAAAGTTGTGAACTTTATTGTCGATGTTCTCTACTAAATCCTTTCAGCAAAAATATGTCAATATCGCGAAATGATCAAGTATGACACATAAAATGGACCTGCTATCCCCGTTTAAATAAGAAAATCGCATTTCAGTTGGCCTTTAAAAATTTGATTTTGACCCACTTCTTCTTTCTGCAGACAATGTGGGTAAACTGATTTTGCTGGCAAAAAACATGAAGATTGAGTGAAAGTCACCAGGGTTAAAGGCTGGGGGGGGGAAGAAAAGTTAATCTGAGGCTGAGTTGACTTGAAATTGTTTAATGTTGCACTTTTTATATGTAGAAGAAAAGTTTTGTCATTGTATTTAATCTGAGCAACAACTTGAGGCAGTTTAATGTTGATTAACGTGGATGAGTTAAAAAACTTATTCGGGTGTTACCATTTAGTGGTCAATTGTACGGAATATGTACTGTGCTGTGCAATCTACTAATAAAAGTCTCAATGGTGAGAGTGTCCGCCCTGAGATCGGTAGGTCGTGAGTTCAAACCCCGGCCGAGTCATACCAAAGACTATAAAAATAGGACCCATTACCTCCCTGCTCGGCACTCAGCATCAAGAGTTGGAATTGAGGGTTAAATCACCAAAAATGATTCCCGGGCGCGGCCACCGCTGCTGCTCACTGCTCCTCTCACTGCTCCTCTCACCTCCCAGGGGGTGATCAAGGGTGATGGGTCAAATGCAGAGAATAATTTCGCCACACCTAGTGTGTGTGTGTAACAATCAGTGATACTTTAACTTTTTAACTTGAATCAATAAATCAAAAAAAGCACTTTATATGTAGAAAGGTGTTGTTAAGAAACCATTCTGAGCCTTATCTTATTTAGTTTTTATTTTATATATGTTGACCACATTAACCCTGGCAATGGACCCTGTGTGTATATGTATGTTATTGTTATGCTTACACTGATCAGCCTAGTGGTGGCTCACATCCCTCACACACACAGCTATTTCCATTTTTTGGGCAGAATTATTATAGTGTTCCCAATGTTAAAAGGATAAAGCCATTGTTTACAAATTTGGTAAATAAATAACCAAAACATTTATATTTTGTTGTTTTCTTACTGTACCGGAAATGAACCGAACTGTGACCTCTAAACCGAGGTAAGGACCGAACCGAAATTGTTGTGTACCGTTACACCCTTAGTATTGGCTGACTAATGTATGGAAACTTTGTTGAAATGTGGAAGTCCTAACATGTCACCAAGTCGGATTAATAACCTTTTCGGGATGAAGTTCCCTTTTACAAAATGTCCCAAAAATCGGTTACAGGTGGAACATTTGCGCCATGTTCCTTCCATCCTGCGTCATTTGGTCTACTTTTAAAGTCTGCTGCTGACTGCATCGTCGGTTTGCCTCTACTGTAAGTGGGACACCAGCAGATCAATAGCCGGCACTCAATATGGGTCACTTAAATAACTTCTCACACCTGCTACATATATAATAATACGACATGAAAATCAACTATATTAGGTTGCACAGTTTGTTTTTTGTCATAAAAAGTACCTACTTTTTTTGGTTTTTTACAAATATCACCTCAAGTGCCTTGTTTATCTACAGCCTGCCAAACAAATTGATGCCTTAAATACACCGCACTTAAATATGCTCCATATAACCAATTCTCGTTAAATTTAAACACGAAAAAAATAGAATTGTTTGTTCAATTTAAATGATTAGTCACATAAATAGCACGTCACGTGACTCACATAAGCGCTTACCAGAAAATGTCCACCAAGCGTTACTTGTGTAGCATTTCCGCCGATGCAGGGATGTAAAAAGTTGTTAATTTCGCCTCGGTGATTAATAAAGTACTTCTGATTCTGTTGTTTTGTCAAAGAAAGCAGAATCTGATGTGCAGCAGCTCCGTTTGTTTGTTCATTGTGAGCCCCGTTGCCTCGTCCGCCGCCTCCTGACCAATGAGGAGCGAGCTTACTCCGCGGTGGGCTGGCAAAGGCTACGGCGACCAATCGGACGGCGACAAAAGGGGCGGGCCACAGAGATGACTCCGCCCCTTCGGTCACGTCAGTGAAATCCATTGACGTCAATGGGGACAGGCTGGCACGAGAGTGTTCGGTCAAGCAGAGCGCGTCGTGCCGGCAGTCAGTGACGTCACGTCCCCTCGAGGCTTTGCGTACAGGCTTTGTATTATTCCGTACATCGACCATAAACACGGACCGTGAAACGTGAACTCTTCAAAATAAATGTTAATTAAGTTATACTTACATGTTTATTTTATTTAACTGGCGGTTGTTGTTTTTTAACAAAATCAAATATAGGATCGCTCACATGTCAAATGTATCACTTATTATGATATTATATTATCTAATATCAATCTTATTTATTTATTTATTTTTTTCATTGTTTACTTTTTTATGCACTTCAAATATTGTGGCTTCACCACACGACTGATTTTTTTTTGTCTTTAAAGTATTTTCATAACATCGTTGGTCCAAATTAATTAATTAATTAATAATTATAAAAAATAAATTAATTAATTATTATATTTTTTTAACATACACAGTAATGGCTAACTTTATTTTGAAATTGTGCGTCAGGGTGACAAGCAGATATGTAAGCATGTATTTTTTTATTTTTTTTTTACAAAATATTATTCATTAATATCAATTATACGATAAGCGTGGTGAAGTTGGTAGAGTGGCCGTGCCAGCAATCGGAGGGTTGCTGGTTACTGGGGTTCAATCCCCACCTTCTACCATCCTAGTCACGTCCGTTGTGTCCTTGGGCAAGACACTTCACCCTTGCTCCTGATGGCTGCTGGTTAGCGCCTGGCATGGCAGCTCCCGCCATCAGTGTGTGAATGTGTGTGTGAATGGGTGAATGTGGAAATACTGTCAAAGCGCTTTGAGTACCTTAAAGGTAGAAAAGCGCTATACAAGTATAACCCATTTATCATTATCATTTATTTTACAAAATATTATTCATTAATATCAATTACACGGTATATAATATAATATTTGTTTAAAAGATAAGCAATTTCATTCAGTAAATGTTATTTTCCTCTCAAAATTGAAAGAACGAATATATATAATAAGAAAGATGAAGTGCTTCATTACTACCATCCCAGCAGGCACAAAACATTAAAACAACGTTGAAAACTTGTTGATTTAGGTCCTGATGTTCAGTGACTTAAACATAACGTTGAAACAACATGCTTTTTGACCACGTTTAAACAATGTTGGGTTCTGACGTTTATTTGACCATTGAATTTTTGGTCATTTCCCAACCAATATTCTACAACACAAATACAACGTAAAAACAACATGCTTTTTGACGTTTATTCAATGTCAGAATACAAATACAATGTGAAACAATATGCTATATGACGGCGTTTATTCAATGTCAGGTTGTGAAGTAGATTTGATCATTGAAATTTGGTCAATTCTCAACCAACAGAGTACAACATTAATACAACATTGAAACAACATGATTTTTTACCACGTTTAAACTGTTGGGTTTTGACGTTTATTTGACCTTTGAAATTTAGTCATTTTCCAACCAATATTCTACAACACAAATACAATGTAAAAACAACATGCTTTTTGACGGCGTTTAATCAATGTCAGATTGTGACGTTGATTTGACCAATGAATTTTGGTCATTTCCCAAACAATATTCTACAACACAAATACAACGTTGAAACAACAAGCTTTTTGACAACGTTTAAACTGTTGGGTTTTGACGTTTATTTGACCTTTTGAAATTTAGTCATTTCCCAACCAATATTCTACAACACAAATACAACGTAAAAACAACATGCTTTTTGACGGCGTTTAATCAATGTCAGGTTGTGACGTTGATTTGACCAATGAATTTTGGTCATTTCCCAACCAATATTCTACAATACAAATACAATGTGAAACAACATACTTTTTGACGGCGTTTATTCAATGTCAGGTTGTGAAGTTGATTTGATCATTGAAATTTGGTCAATTCCCAACCAATAGTTTACAACACAAATACAACATTGAAACAACGTGCTTTTTGACGATGTTTATTCAATGTCAGGTTGAGACCTTGATTTGACCATTTTTTGGTTGTTTCCCAACCAATATTCTACAACACAAATACAACGTTGAAACAACATGCTTTTTGACAACGTTTATTCAACGTCAGGTTGTGACGTTGATTTGACTATTGAAATGTGGTCATTTTGCCAACCAACAACGTGGATCCAACGTTACACATCAACGTTGTCTCAATTCACAAATACACTTATTTTGCAAGGATGTTTCAAAGTCAGTTTTAAAGGACATGTATGTATAATCAACGTTGTATCAATGTCTTGTGCCTGCTGGGATTACTTACATTATTTCCAGGCTTTCGCGGGCTATATAAAATGATGTGGCGCACCATACCTGGCCCCCCACGGCTTGAGTTTGAACCAGTGCTACATCGGATTGAAAGAGTTAAAATAATTTTTAAAGGATGTTATTTCATGTCTATAGGCCTCTCATACTGATAACATATTAAAAAGGTAGTAAACAGTTTTTTTAAGCTCCATTTAAGAAAATATCACATTTATACATCGTGATGATGAATGAACTGCAATAAACCAGGGACAATTTGAGCTTCTGTTTTTTTTTTAATATCTTATTTTTTTGGTTTCAGATCTTTTTTTTAAATTTCAAATCATTTTTTCCTTCAGATTCAGACTTTTCAAACTGTTGACTTTCTAACAGTATATTATTTTTCCAATTATATAATTGTGGCCGTGGTCCAGTTGTTGTGGACCTCTGGTGTTGCCAGTTGAATTGATTCATGTCCTCCACTCCCTGAAGGCAACATGGTAGGGCAACATGTCACCTATTCTTATTTTTCCTAAACTTCCTGTCATGACGCCACGCCTCTCTCATTTGATGGCATTACAAATTTGGGCCAAAAGTCAGAATGTGGAAAAAAAAAAAAAATTGGAATTTGGAGGAACCAAAATGTGAGACTGAAAATAAAATTTTTAAACTGTCAAAAATAAAATTTAAAACTGAAACAAAATCAAAGCTCAATTATCAAAAAATATTATATTAACAATGTACTGCAGTGAATCATAAATTGTGTGTACAATTTTTTTTGTTTTCCAAATTCAACATCAAAATTGTATTTTTTCTGTTTCAAAGTTTATTTTTTCAAGTAATAAACTTTTGACCTTTTTTTTTTTTTAAATAATGTGAAGCTTGTAGTAATGCATGCTTATATGTCCTCTGAAAACACACGGCCATTGTTGTGTCAATAGCTGGCAGCACAAGTGAGTACACCTGCACCGTAAATTGTGTCCATAGTGTCAATACTTGGTGTGTTATCCAACACAATCCTCTTGTGCATATGGATTTACCAAAGCCACCCAGGTTGTTAGTGTAATCTTTTCCACCCCTCCATGATGACCTCACCAAGCGCCCGGCTCACCCCGGCTCTTTTGACATCATTACTGGTTGACTGTTTAGCTCTTTGCTCACTAAGTTGGTACGAGTACTGCTGAAAAATATGCCCCCAAGGGGCCAAATAAAGTTGCAAGTGCTAGCCCATTGATAAATGAGGGGAGAAACATTATTGAATTCACGAAAGAACTCTGAGCAAAGTATGACGGTGACGCCCGTGTGGCTTGCCCCTCCCCCCACTTGTCGAGTATCCAGGTTTCATTTCCGCATCATTTCATTTCATTTCATTTCACAACATCAGATGATATTGTGAAATATGCTCCCTTGTGAGATACTGTAGTGTGCTAGAAAACCAAAAGTATCAATATGAGTAAAGCAAAACCAAGTAGGTGCGTGCAGTAACAATTACCAGGAAGAATAACTTGACAAAGGTTTTTGGCTTAAAAACTAAAACAGTACTTAACGAACACTAAAAATAAACAATATAAAATAGGATAAAATAAAATAAAAACTATTAAAAAATAAATAAAAGGTAAACAATCCCTCCATTTTGACTACTTAGATAAAGTTAAGCCCCATCCATCCATTTTCTACCGCTTATTCCCTTTGGGGTCGCGGGGGGCGCTGGAGCCTATCTCAGCTACAATCGGGCGGAAGGCGGGGTACACCCTGGACAAGTCGCCACCTCATCGCAGGGCCAACACATTCTGGAAAATTAAGTATTGTCTATCCCTTTTCCATCATTTGAAAGTTTTAAGACATTGAATAGAAACAGTAGTATATTAGAGATGAGTAAAGTGTCACGTTTGAATCGATACAGATACTCCAGGGTCTTAATTTTCTGTACTTTTGTGTGTGTTCAAATGTGTTAATAAATTGTATTGTTTAAATGTATATATATATATATATATATATATATATATATATATATATATATATATATATATATATATATATATATATATATATATATATATATATATATATATATATATATATATATATATATGTATATGTATATATATATATATATATATATATATATATGTATATATATATATATATATATATATATATATATGTATATATATATATATATATATATATATATATGTATGTATATATATATATATATATATATATATATATATATATATATGTATATATACATATATATATATATATATACATATATATATATATATATACATATATATATATATGTATATATATATATATATATATATATATATATGTATATATATATATATATATATATATATATATATGTATGTATATATATATATATATATATATATATATATATATATATATATATATATATGTATATATACATATATATATATATATATACATATATATATATATATATACATATATATATATATACATATATATATATATATATATATATATATATATATATATATATATATATATATATATATATATATATATATATATATATATATATATATATATATAGTTATTTGTTCTTTTTCCTTCAAATCAATGTTTGATTTTTTTTAATAGATTAAAAATCGTTACAAATAAGAATCGTGATTCGTTCGAAAATCGATGTTTTTGACACCCCTTTAGTACTGTACAGCAGAGGTGTGGACTCGAGTCACATGACTTGGACTCGAGTCAGACTCGAGTCATGAATTTGATGACTTTAGACTCGACTTGACAAAATGTAAAGAGACTTGCAACTCGACTTAGACTTTAACATCAATGACTTGTGACTTCACTTGGACTTGAGGCTTTTGACTTGACATGACTTGCTACTTTCCCCAAAACCTAAAGTTTGAAAAGTTATTTGGGAGCGCTCCGTAGCTATCATTTTGTACGTGTCTGTCTATCAGCGTGTGTGCTGCTTGTCAGCGTGTGTGCTCTCAGTACAACAGCCAATCAAATTAGATCTACGTTGTTTTCATCACACAGCATTCAGCCAATCAAATTGCAGGACAACCAATGAACAAGAGTTGTCAAACAACGCGGCAGTGAGAAAGATTTATACCAAAGTTGGTTTCGTTCGGGTATAAAAACTACGACTTGGTCAACAAAAAACGAATTGCCGTATGCAAATCACGCAGTCCGAATATTACAGACGGAGACGCAACAACTTCCAACTTCGTTCGACATTTGAAGTTGCACACAGAACGGTAAGTTTTGAATGTAAGCTAACGTTTATTGGCTAAGTAACATGACTTTTATTTGCTGTGTAGTTAAATCAGTGAGGCTGTAAACTCACTGCTAACGTCATAACCATAGACATCTTATAAGGGTACGCAGCATCGCGCGCTACTGCTTACTGGCGCAGACGAGACTCGGGGCCGCCATCTTGGAGTGGTGATTCGCTCCACTCAGTGCAATTCATTTGGCAGGAGCAATGAACTGTCAACGCATTTAATTCATTTTACCTCACTGAATACCACTCATTTTCACGCGCATTTTTGTCATACGTGTAGCTATGATAACGGACACATGTTTTATTATTCATAGTTTGCTTAACAGTAATATAATATTCTTATATGCTATAAGTGACCAGACGTCCGAGATCAAAACTGGGAATATAAGCCCAGAGAAAGGGGAAAAAAACGGTCAGCTATTTTTAAGTTGAAGAAACAATATAATTACGTTATATATACATGCGTATATCCTACATAAACAATGTATGAATACATTAGATATCCATATATCTTATAGACCGTATCTCTGTTGCTGCAGCAGCAGAGAGTTTATTCTGTCTTGACACTTTGTATTGATATTTTGTATTACATTCTTCCCTTAAATGATCATGTTTACAGTGATTGTTATATATGTATTTTTTATGTATGTCGCTTTGGATAAAAGCGTCTGCCAAATACATAAACATATATAAACACCTGAAAGTCTTTATATCAGCTAAAACCACCGATCTGTTTCACTGGATTCAGAATAAAACCAAATGCTGTCTTACCCAACAATGTTAGTATTTGAATATTGTTACTTGAAGACTTATTCCTGGTTACAATTATACTGTTAAGAAAGTATTGTCTTATATTTTGCCTAAAATGAGAATGCATCATAATCAGTGGCGGCTGGTGAATTTTGTTTTAGGTGGGGCAGAAAGTTTGTAAACCAAACCCCTGTAGGGGCGTCATCCTCCCCCAGAAGATGTATTTGTGATTTTCACATACAAATATTGAAGATCTTTGCTCCTTCTCAACTCTGTGGTAATGTTATTTTCATAAAATACAACCAATAGTACATTAATGTTAAATCTTACTTGTGAAAAGTAATCCCCCGATTCCTATTTTCAACAGTCCGCTCATTTGAGCAGGAAAACGCTGAACACCAGCCCGGCATCTTTGTTTTCTACCTGTCAACTGTCAGTTTAGGCTGCTCGCCGGCTCCTCATCACCACTTCAAGATGCAATTTGCTCGCGTCACAGCAACCAATACTGCGTCTACTTATAAGATGTCTATGGTTATAACATCATTTCAAACACAGCAATATGTTGCGTCCACTGCAGTTTGCTACCTTATTCATACTTTTTGTCAAGTGATTTTTTTAAGCAGGGTTGCATGAGGTACCTACACTTAACGTTACGTTAGTCAATGTATCACACACAGTAACTTAACGTTAGACGGCGGTCAGCAGCACCGCGTATTTTAGCCACCTACAAAAAGACAAACATAGTCAAATAAAGGTCAGTTAAAATGTATACTATATTAAGAATGTGTACATTTTGCATAGGGCCCTGACATCTAAAAAGTACAACTCTGTTCATTGTTATGTTCATGTATTTGTTATGTTTTTCATATGTACGCACACATAAACACACATACAGTATGAGATGAGATCAATGAGATAAGGTAAGAACAGAATAGAAACTGCTGTGGAACTAGCTACAATGCAATATGCCATGGAAATACAATGTTAACACTTTAGTACAAATAAGTACAGTTGCACTTGTTTTTGCAAATGTGTTTATTCTGTAAAGGAATGAGTTAAATGTTTAAAATTGTTTAAACTATTAAAATGACTGTTTAATAGTGCTATTATGAATTGCAATGTCAGTACTATTTTTTTTCCTGCTATTTCAAATGCACTTGTTTAATAAATAAATACAGCGGTTTAAAAGCATACACAATCTGTGTAAAAATATTAGTCTGTGGTTAAAAGGACTTGAAAGGACTCGAAACTCAAAATGCAGGACTTGTGACTTGACTTGAGACTTTCCAGTCTTGACTTTGGACTTGACTCGGGACTTGCCTGTCTTGACTCGGGACTTGACTCGAGGGCAAAGACTTGAGACTTACTTGTGACTTGCAAAGCAATGACTTGGTCCCACCTCTGCTGTACAGTACTTGCAAATGAGACACAGAAGTGTGAGAAAACATGACGACAACTGGACAGCACAGCTCACTGCAAAACATTAAATTAGAAAAATATACATACATTTAAACAATACAATTTATTAACACATTTGAACACACACAAAAGTACAGAAAATTAAGACCCTGGAGTATCTGTATCGATTCAAACGTGACACTTTACTCATCTCTAATATACTACTGTTTCTATTCAATGTCTTAAAACTTTCAAATGATGGAAAAGGGATAGACAATACTTAATTTTCCAGAATGTGTTGGCCCTGCGATGAGGTGGCGACTTGTCCAGGGTGTACCCCGCCTTCCGCCCGATTGTAGCTGAGATAGGCTCCAGTGCCCCCCGCGACCCCGAAGGGAATAAGCGGTAGAAAATGGATGGATGGATGGGGCTTAACTTTATCTAAGTAGTCAAAATGGAGGGATTGTTTACCTTTTATTTATTTTTTAATAGTTTTTATTTTATCCTATTTTATATTGTTTATCTTTAATGTTCGTTAAGTACTGTTTTAGTTTTTAAGCCAAAAACCTTTGTCAAGTTATTCTTCCTGGTAATTGTTACTGCACGCACCTACTTGGTTTTGCTTTACTCATATTGATACTTTTGGTTTTCTAGCACACTACAGTATCTCACAAGGGAGCATATTTCACAATATCATCTGATGTTGTGAAATGAAATGAAATGAAATGATGCGGAAATGAAACCTGGATACTCGACAAGTGGGGGGAGGGGCAAGCCACACGGGCGTCACCGTCATACTTTGCTCAGAGTTCTTTCTTGAATTCATAAAAAAAAATATATATATATATATATATATATATATATATATATATATATATATATATATATATATATATATATATATTTTTTTTTTTTTTTTTTATTTATTTTTTTTTAATTATTATTATTATTTTTTTGGGTTTTTTTTGTTTATTTTGTCCTATCCAGTCCCTCAGGCAAATCATATTGTTGATATAGATGCCAATATCTGCTGGACAGATTTATTTTAGAAAAGAGAAGTGTTGGATACTTCTCCTGTTTTTTGTATTTGACTTTATTAAATGTTTGGGTAGAATTTCAATAAACAAAACCAGTTTTCTTTCTCTCGAAATTTATCCGAGCTGTTTATCTTTTTTTGGGAGGAACACTTCAGAAAACCACTGTCAGTAACTACAGTTTGTCGCTACATCTGTACGTGCAAGTTAAAACTCTACTCTGCAAAGCCAAAGCTATTTATCAACAACACCCAGAAACGCCGCTGGCTTTGCTGGGCCCGAACTCATCGAAGATGGACTGATGCAAAGTGGAAAAGTGTTCTGTGGTCTGACGAGTCCACATTTGAAATTGTTTTCGGAAACTGCGGACGTGGTATCCTCCGGAACAATGAGGAAAAGAACCATCCGGATTGTTATAGGAGCAAAGTTCAAAAGCCAGCATCTGTGATGGTATTGGGGTGTATTAGTGCCCAAGACATGGGTAAATTACACATCCGTGAAGGCGCCATTAATGCTGAAAGGTACATACAGGTTTTGGAGCAACATATGTTGCCATCCTAACAACGTTATCATGGACGCCCCTGCTTATTTCAGCAAGACAATGCCAAGCCACGTGTTACAACTTAAGCTGTACATCAAGCAAAAATGGGAAATAATTCTACCTGAAAAGCTTCAAAAATTGGTCTCCTCAGTTCCCAAACGTTTACTGAGTGTTGTTAAAAGGAAAGGCCATGTAACACAGTGGTAAAAATGCCCCTGTGCCAACTTTTTTGCAATGTGTTGCTGCCATTAAAGTCTAAGTTAGTGATTATTTGCAAAAACAAAATAAGTTTCTCAGTTCCAACATTAACTATTTTGTCTTTGCAGCCTATTCAATTGAATGTAAGTTGAAAAGGATTTGCAAATCATTGTATTCTGTTTTTATTTACGATTTACACAACGTGCCAACGTCACCGGTTTTGGGTTTTGTACAATATGTTGTATTTTATGATTGTTATTAGCATTTTTTTATTATTATATTTTGAGTACATATTTATATTTATTCAAGTTAGGTTATTTTTCTGTTTTGTATTGATTTTTACACATTTGATAGAATGAACATACAGTATTGATAAACATATGTTATTTTTTCATATGTTATTTAAAACATTCTTGTTTTAATTAAAAAGGTTTCAAACTGTTCACAAAGTACACAGAACAAGAATTATGATGAACTTCTTGAACCCTTTTCTTTTTATTGAGACAAAGATTATTTATGTATTTCATATTTGTTTGTTTACTATGGTATATCATTTATTTATTATTTGTTCACTGTTATGTTACAGATAACAACAAAATAGGATACAATTGCTATGGTATGGAAAGGGGTAGGATTAAATAAGCTCAGCTTCTTCCTACTCCTTTTGGGACGTGCTGTAATGAAACAACTTGAAATATGTGATACATTACATCAGTGTTTTTCAACCTTTTTTGAGCCAAGGCACATTTTTTCGTTGAAAAAATCCGGAGGCACACCACCAGCAGAAAACATTAATAAACGAAACTCAGTTGACAATAAAAAGGCGTTGTCGCAATTGTTGGATATGACTTTAAACCATAACCAAGCATGCATCCCTATAGCTCTTGTCTCAAAGTAGGTGTACTGTCACGACCTGTCACATTATGCCGTGGCTTATTTTGAGTTTTTTGCTGTTTTCCTGTGTGTAGTGTTTTAGTTCTTGTCTTGCGCTCTTATTTTGGTGGCTTTTTCTCTTTTTTTGGTATTTTCCTGTAGCAGTTTCATGTCTTCCTTTGAGCGATATTTCCCGCATCTACTTTGTTTTAGCAATCAAGAATATTTCAGTTGCTTTTGTCCTTCTTTGTGGGGACGTTGTTGATTGTCATGTCATGTTAGGATGTACATTACTGTGTCTTTGCTCCACAGTAAGTCTTTGCTGTCGTCCAGCATTCTGTTTTTGTTTACTTTGCAGCCAGTTCAGTTTCAGTTTAGTTCTGCATACCCTTCCCTAAGCTTCAATGCCCTTTTCTCAGGGGCACTCACTTTTTTGTTTATTTTTGGTTTAAGCATTAGACACCTTTTTACCTGCACTCTGCCTCCTGCTGTTCCCGACATCTACAAAGCAATTAAGTACCGACTGCCACCTACTGATATGGAAGAGTATTACACGGTTACTCTGCCGAGCTCTAGACAGCACCGACACTCCGCAACAACACGTAATTTGCAGACTATAATTACTGGTTTGGGGCAGCACGGTGGAGGGGTTAGTGCATCTGCCTCACAATACGAAGGTCCTGGGTTCGATTCTGCGCTCGGGATCTTTCTGTGTGGAGTTTGCATTTTCTCCCCGTGACTGTGTGGCTTCCTCCCACCTCCAAAGACATGCACCTGGGGATAGGTTGATTGGCAACACTAAATTGGCCCTGGTGTGTTAATGTGAGTGTGAATGTTGTCTGTCTATCTGTGTTGGCCCTGTGATGAGGTGGCGACTTGTCCAGGGTGTACCCCGCCAACCGCCCGAATGCAGCTGAGATAGGCTCCAGCTACCCTCCACTCATACTTGCCAACCCTCCCGATTTTCCCGGGAGACTCCCGAATTTCAGTGCCCCTCCCGAAAATCAACCATTCTTTTTCCCGAATTCCCGAATTTCTCACGATTTCCACCCGGACAACAATATTGGGGGCGTGCGTTAAAGGCACTGAAAGGCACGTCTCTCACCTGAAAAGGAGACTATTATATATGTCTCCGTTATCCGTAGGTTTATCTATAACCCATAAAGTAGGCAGGCACGGAGCTATTTCTCAGCGTGTGTTTATTCCAGCCGGCATGTTAATACACTGACACACAACATCCGGATTACCATTATGCATTACTTCAAAACTACGGCAAGTAGTAATGTCCAAAAACTAACAGAGACAAAGCAGAAGAACGAAGAAGAGACATGGCGACGACGAGTAAGAAGAAGACGTACGCTTGCAAGTTCCAAAATGATTGGAAAAAATCATTTCAGTTCATCCGGGACAGCTCGAAGGGAAAGGGGTATGCTGCCTGCACATTTTGTAGATCAGACTTTTCCATGGAACACGGTGGCCGAACGGATATACTCATTCATGAACGGATTATTTATATATCTCGTCTCGATTACTGTAACGTATTATTTTCGTGTCTCCCTATGTCTAGCATTAAAAGATTACAGTTGGTACAAAATGCGGCTGCTAGACTTTTGACAAGAACAAGAAAGTTTGATCATATTACGCCTATACTGGCTCACCTGCACTGGCTTCCTGTGCATTTAAGATGTGACTCTAAGGTTTTACTACTTACGTATAAAATACTACACGGTCTAGCTCCATCCTATCTTGCCGATTGTATTGTACCATATGTCCCGGCAAGAAATCTGCGTTCAAAGAACTCCGGCTTATTAGTGATTCCCAGAGCCAAAAAAAAGTCTGCGGGCTATAGAGCGTTTTCTATTCGGGCTCCAGTACTATGGAATGCTCTCTCGGTAACAGTTAGAGATGCTACCTCAGTAGAAGCTTTTAAGTCCCATCTTAAAACTCATTTGTATACTCTAGCCTTTAAATAACCCTTTTTAGACCAGTTGATCTGCCGTTTCTTTTCTTTTCTCCTCTGCCCCCCTCTACCTTGTGGAGAGGGAGACACACAGGTCCGGTGGCCATGGATGAAGTGCTGGCTGTCCAGAGTCGGGACCCGGGGTGGACCGCTCGCCTGTGCATCGGTTGGGGACATCTCTGCGCTGCTGACCCGTCTCCGCTCGGGATGGTTTCCTGCTGGCCCCACTACGGACTGGACTTTCACTAATATGTTAGATTCACTATGGACTGGACTTTCACAATATTATGTCAGACCCACTCGACATCCATTGCTTTCGGTCTCCCCTAGAGGGGGTGGTTACCCACATATGCGGTCCTCTCCAAGGTTTCTCATAGTCATTCACATCGACGTCCCACTGGGGTGAGTTTTTCTTTGCCTTTATGTGGGCTCTGTACCGAGGATGTCGTTGTGGCTTGTGCAGCCCTTTGAGACACTTGTGATTTAGGGCTATATAAATAAACATTGATTGATTGATTGATATATATATATATATAAGAAATACTTGAAAATATATATACCCCCCCCCCCCATCTCCCGAATTCGGAGGTCTCAAGGTTGGCAAGTATGCCTCCGCTACCCCGAAAGGGATAAGCGGTAGAAAATGGATGGTTGGATGGAATTACTGGTTTGCAAAAAATCTTTTTAACCCAAATAGGTGAAATTAGATAATCTCCCACAGCACACCAGACTGTATCTCACCGCACTGTGGTTGAGAAAAACACTGCATTACATTGTATCGTCAAAATAAACTGAATTTGAGCTGAATAAACTGAATTTGAGCTGAACTGAACTGAACTGAAGAAGACATGTGTGTGTGATGTGCTTCAATTGTTATAGTTTTTTGTTTTTCTCGGGGGGGGCAGGTACCCCCTTTGCCTAGGGCCCCCAAATACCTTGAAACGGGTCTGGCAACAGTCAAAGCAGGGGGTGGGGCACGCTTTAAATTTGGGGCCGCCCCCTCTTCCACAGCCGGCCCCCCTACGCACACACACACACACACACACACACACACACACACAGACAGTTGAGCAGAGGAAAAGACGAAACACACACCGAGGCTGCTTTTCATTTCAAAACCCCGGGGCTGTGGAAAGAACACCAAGTTCCTTCTTTTCTCTCTCCAACCTGCTTTTTCTTTTGGCTCATTTGTTCGACCGGTGCTACTTTTTTTTTCCCTCCTCGCCCTCCCCCGGATTTCCACTTGAAAAGTTGCCACCTTTTTGGCCAGCTGTCTGCAGCTGGCAGGAAGCGCCCGCCCTGCTCGGGAACAAGGGACCTAAAGTGAGGAGGGGGGAGAGAGAGAGAGAGTGGAAAAAAAAGAAAGAGAGAGTGAGAGATGCCACCCCAGCCTACGCAGTCGCAGGTGAGGGAGAACGTCGTCAAGTTCCTCCGGAGCTTCCTGGGAGTCCTCCGGATCCTGCAGATCGTCTTCGGGGCCGGCCTGTGGGTGACGATCGCCGCCAACAAGTACGAGGGCTCCATCCACTTCGTCCTCTTCGTGGCGGTGCTCTTCTGGCTGCTCACCCTGGCCCTCTTCTTCCTCACCCTGCTGGACAAGCAGGACCTGGTGCCTCTGCTGGGAGGGCCCCGGTGGCCCAGCACCAACCTGGCTCACGACGTGGCCGCCGCCGCCCTCTACCTGCCGGCCATCGGCGTCATGATCTACAAGACGGATCGCAACTCCTACTGCAACCTGGAGCAGTACAAACACTCCTGCCTGTACAAGGTCTACCTGACGGCCGCCGTGTTCTCCTGCCTCTGCTGCCTGGCCTTCCTGCTCTCCGTCGTCCACGGAGCCTGCAGGAAGAGCCGAGGCGAGCAGACGCTCTTCTAAATAAGGACGGACGCTTTTTTTTTTTCTTCTGCAAGATGAGGAAGAGTTCACGTCACTGTACACACTAAAAAAAATGTTGGGTTAAAAAATAACCCCATTTTAACCCAATTGCTGGTTCAAAAAATGACAAACCCCTTATTTGAGTTATTTTAACTCAACATTTTGGGTTAATTTTTTTCAACCCAACTTTTACGGTGAATTATTTAACCCAAAAGTTGAACTATGATAACTCAATGTTGGGTTATTCACAACCAAACTATTGGGTTGAATTATTTAACCCAAAAGTTGAGTTATAATAACTCAATGTTGGGTTATTCACAACCAAACCATTGGGTTGAATTATTTAACCCAAAAGTTGAGCTATAATAACTCCATCCATCCATCCATTTTCTATCGCAATGTTGGGTTATTCACAACCAAATTATTGGGTTGAATTATTTAACCCAAAAGTTGAGTTATGATAACTCAATGTTGGGTTATTCACAACCAAACTATTGGGTTGAATTATTTAACCCAAAAGTTGAGTTATGATAACTCAATGTTGGGTTATTCACAACCAAACTATTGGGTTGAATTATTTAACCAAAAAGTTGAGTTATGATAAATCAATGTTGGGTTATTCACAACCCAACTGCTGGGTTGAATTATTTAACGCAAACGTTGAGTTCTGCTCACTACAATGTTGGGTTATTCCAAACCCAACTATTGGGTTGCGCAATTTAGTGCTCCTTGACCCAATAGTTGGTTCAAAATGATCAATTTGACTGCTGGTTTGTCCTACTCATTCGCAGCTACTGACCAAAAGTATTTTCATTCCATTAAAATATACTCAAAAGCAAGATATGACTGACATTTTTTTTACATGAATTGTTGTATGGTCATAGTAGTTGTGTACAGCATGCTCAAATATTGTCATGTACATAAGATGTGTGATTGTCAATAATGTTAATGAGATTAATCCTGACTAAAATTCCCTTCAAGAAAAAAAGTAACATTTTAATAAATAAAAAAAGCCTTTTACCCAAAAATGCGTTACTCATTGAAAAACAACCCAAAAATGGTTCATAGTTTTGAAAACCCAGACATTGAGTTAAAATAATACCCTTGTAACCCAAAAAATGGATTGCGCTTCATAAAAATAACTCCAAAATTTAACCCAACACTAGCAACTCATAAATTGGGTTATCAAAATAACCCAGCATTTTTTTAGTGTGTACTTGTTGTGTTTCCACTCCCAACGTCAAGTTCTATTTAAAGGGTGCTTATGTCCATGATTCATCGTCTTCAGGATTTTTTAATGCTACTACTTTTTTCCCCTTCCTTTATGTCACTGCAGAGGCACAGCTAAGAGTTTATTATATCCATTATTATATTTAGTTTACATCAACCCAACGTTGTATTCCACCTGTTTTTACCAGTGCTTTTCCAAAGATTAAAAAAGTGAAAGAACCAAACAAGGCATTTTCTTTTTGGAGATTTTTGTTTTCGTAACTTTTAGCAGATGTTATAATTCTCTGCAAACTACCGGCTAATAGGTCCGTGTACCTCCCGTTCATTCGATTTGGAATTCTCAAATGCATATCAAAACACTAATTTTGGGCCATTTTTTCTATTTTTATTTCTAAAACAAAAGTTGGACAACTTCTTAATGATTTTTTTTTTTTAAATGGCAATAGAACTCCTGTTGAACAAAGGTGTTACTGTTATGCTAAAAACATGCTAAATGCGAAAGAAAAGCTAAAATACTGCTTCCGGTTCACGTTGTTATCACACAGATAACCACAAATTTTTGCATTTTGGATAGACATGAGTTGGATTTGTGTCTTTATATGGAAAAATGAAAACCCATAAAAGGAAAACAGCCCAAAATCAAATTTTATGGCAATATTTTAATGAAAATCAACCCTTTTTTGTTTGTTTTCAAATCTGTCATTGTCATGGCGGGAGGGTCGCAGCTTACTGCGGGGTTCGGTCCCCCGGGGATGCAGACGGACCACTCCGGACAAGGCGTGCAGGTAGGAACATGATTTAATCTTCAAAATCAAACGCGTACCAAAAACAGAAAACAAGCAGAAGGAACAACGTGCCGAATGCACGGGAAGCTAAGGCTACCACTTAGCACAGGAAGCAGGTTGCGTGTAGCAAACAATGAAGCCAGACTGAGCGCGGCGAGAGAGGTGAATAAATAGCTCTCTGATTAGTGCTCGACAGCAGGTGAGCGTGCCGACCACTAACCAGAGGCAGGTGAACCCAATGAATACCCATGGTAACCAAAACAAACCCAGAGGTGCACAAAACAGGAACTCAGGGAGTCCAAAACTAACAGAACATGATCCGGGCCACAGATCATGACAGTCATATATAGTAAAAATCGAAAAACAGCCCTAATTTAGTTTTTTGATTTGCGTTTCAGAATTGGAAATAGAATGAACGGAAGGTACACGGACCCTAATAATTAGGGATGTAACGATTTGTTTTAACATTGATTCGGTCCAGAATGGTCCATGTACCTTCCGTTCATTCTATTTCCAATTCCTAAACGCAAATTAAAAAACAAAATTAGAGCCGTTTTTCGATTTTTATTATGTATGGCAGATTTTAAAACAAACAAAAAAGGGTTGATTTTCATTCAAATATTGCCATGAAATTGGATTTTGTGCTGTTTTCCTTTTATGGATTTTTATTTTTCCAGATAAACACAAAAATCGAATATACGTTCATCCAAAATGCTAAATTTTGTGGTTATCTGTGTGATGACAAATTGAACCGGAAGCAGTATTTTAGCTTTTCCTTTGCGTTTAGTATGTTTTTAGCATAACGCTAACATCTTTGTTCAGCAGGTGTCCTATTGTCATTTTTTAAAAAAAGTGTAATTAAATAGTTGTCCAACTTTTGTTTCAGAAATGAAAATAGAAAAAATGGCCCCCAATTAATTTTTTTGGATTTTCATTTAAGTATTTGAACTAGAATGAACGGAAGGTACACGGACCCAGAATTTGTGGTTATTGATACGATTCAGGGACGATAATATTTTTTTGTAATAACGATTTGATCCGAAACAATTGAGTGAGTTCAAATCAAGCAGTGTGACTATGAAATAAATACTGAATATTTCACACTGCAGGTCAAGTTTCCTATATTCCTGTTATTTCTTGTAAGGGAATTATAGATACAAACAAACAAGTAAACAACAATTAATGGCCAATACATTCACACCTTATTCGAATAAAGTGCAACCAACACTTAAAGGCCTCCTGAAATGATTTTTTTTTATTTAAATGGGTATAGCAGATCCATTCTATGTGTCATACTTGATCATTTCGCGATATTGCCATATTTTTGCTGAAAGGATTTAGTATAGAACAACGACGATAAAGTTCGCAACTTTTGGTCGCTGATAAAAAAAAGCCTTGCCTATACCGGAAGTAGCGTGACGTCACAGGAGGAAGGATTCCTCACAATTCCCCATTGTTTACAATGGAGCGAGAGAGATTCGGACCGAGAAAGCGACGATTACCCCATTAATTTGAGCGAGGATGAAAGATTCGTGGATGAGGAACGTTAGAGTGAAGGACTAGAGAGGCAGTGCAGGGTGTATCTTTTTTCGCTCTGACTGTAACTTAGGTACAAGATCTCATTGGATTCCACACACTCTCCTTTTTCTATTGTGGATCACGGATTTGTATTTTAAACCACCTCGGATACTATATCCTTTTGAAAATGAGAGTCGAGAACGCGAAATGGACATTCACAGTGACTTTTATCTCCACAACAATACATCGTTGACGCACTTTAGCTACGGAGCTGACGTGATAGCATCGGGCTCAAATGCAGATAGAAACAAAATTTTAAAAAACCCTGACTGGAAGGATAGACAGAAGATCAACAATACTATTAAACCATGAACATGTAAATACACGGTTAATAATTTCCAGCTTGGCGAAGCTTAACAATTGAAGCTAACTTAGCTACGGAGCTAACGTGATAGCATCAGGCTCAAATGCAGATAGAAACAAAATTTAAAAAAAACCTGACTGGAAGGATAGACAGAAGATCAACAATACTATTAAACCATGAACTAAGCTAACTTAGCTACGGGGCGGTGGCGGGCGTTGTAGCTGTCGACGACACCCCGGCCGCCATCAGAGTCGGCAACAAACATATATTTCCCCAAAGTTACGTACGTGACATGCACATAGCGACACGCACATACGGGCAAGCGATCAAATGTTTGGAAGCCAAAGCTATACTCACGGTAAAGCGTCTGCTATCCAGCTCAAACACAACACAACCTCCTGATTGTGTTGCTGTAGTCCGCCGCTAATACACCGATCGCACCTACAACTTTCTTATTTGCAGTCTCCATTGTCCATTAAACAAATTGCAAAAGATTCACCAACACAGATGTCCAGAATACTGTCGAATTGTTCGATGAAAACAGAGCAGTTTGTATGGTGACACATTGGGTACGAATACTTCCGTTGCCGTCGTGACGTCACGCGCATACGTCATCATACATAGACGTTTCCAATCGGAAGTTTAGCGGTAAATTTAAAATTGCGCTTTATAAGTTAACCCGGCCGTATTGGCATGTGTTGCAATGTTAAGATTTCATCATTGATATATAAACTATCAGACTGCGTGGTCGGTAGTAGTGGGTTTCAGTAGGCCTTCAAGGTTGAATTAACTAATGAGAGGAAGCATTTTCCTCTCACATTTTAAGATTCAAACAATTTTCAATAAAAGTACAGTAACCAACATTTTTACAGTACATTACCTGCTACTTTTGATGTTGTTTTTCAACATAGAAATAACACAATATTTGTCATGATCCGCTGCCCTGATTTTGACTCCCTCAGTTCCTGTTTTCACCTGCCTCTGATTAGTGTTCAGGATGCTTACCTGCTCCTGGGCACTAATCAGAGAGCTACCTTTTCCCTGTTTTTCGTCACACTCAGTCTGACTTTCTTATTTGCTTCTATGCAACAAGTTATGTTGATTTAACTTTGGATTCCTGAGCTAAGCTCTTCCATTAGCTTCCCGTGCTATCGGCATGCTGTACTTTTGTATGTTGAATGATTTATGGACTTTAAATCAATTTCTTACCTGCACACTGCATCCGGAGTTCCGTCTGCATCTTGGGAGAACGATCCGCGCATCACCATGCGACCACAGCGTAACAATATGGATATCAAAAATAAAGTGCGACCAACGTCTCTTCAAGTTGAATTTACAATAGGTCTACCTGAAAAATGAAGTGCAGCCATTTTTTTTTTCAGATTAAATGAGCAGTGGTTTGACCTGCCACTTCTCTCATTATAATAAACACGGAAGATCCTACAGACATAATGGAAGTGATAGCGGACCAAATGTAATGAACCAAGTTGGAAACGTAAGTGAGGTGTGACCACTTTTTTACAAACCTCGTTTCCATATGGTGGGGAAATTGTGTTAGATGTAAATATAAACGGAATACAATGATTTGCAAATCATTTTCAACCCATATTCAGTTGAATATGCTACAAAGACAACATATTTGATGTTCAAACTGATAAACATTTTTTTTTTTTGCAAATAATCATTAACTTTAGAATTTGATGCCAGCAACACGTGACAAAGAAGTTGGGAAAGGTGGCAATAAATACTGATAAAGTTGAGGAATGCTCATCAAACACTTATTTGGAACATCCCACAGGTGAACAGGCAAATTGGGAACAGGTGGGTGCCATGATTGGGTATAAAAGTAGATTCCATGAAATGCTCAGTCATTCACAAACAAGGATGGGGCGAGGGTCACCACTTTGTCAACAAATGCGTGAGCAAATTGTTGAACAGTTTAAGAAAAACCTTTCTCAACCAGCTATTGCAAGGAATTTAGGGATTTCACCATCTACGGTCCGTAATATAATAAAAGGGTTCAGAGAATCTGTAGAAATCACTGCACGTAAGCAGCTAAGCCCGTGACCTTTGATCCCTCAGGCTGTACTGCATCAACAAGCGACATCAGTGTGTAAAGGATATCACCACATGGGCTCAAGAACACTTCAGAAACCCACTGTCAGTAACTACAGTTGTTCGCTACATCTGTAAGTGCAAGTTAAAACTCTCCTATGCAAGGCGAAAACCGTTTATCAACAACACCCAGAAACACCGTCGGCTTCGCTGGGCCTGAGCTCATCTAAGATGGACTGATACAAAGTGGAAAAGTGTTCTGTGGTCTGACGAGTCCACATTTCAAATTGTTTTTGGAAACTGTGGACGTCGTGTCCTCCGGACCAAAGAGGAAAAGAACCATCCGGATTGCTATAGGCGCAAAGTTGAAAAGCCAGCATCTGTGATGGTATGGGGGTGTATTAGTGCCCAAGACATGGGTAACTTACACATCTGTGAAGGCGCCATTAATGCTGAAAGGTACATACAGGTTTTGGAGCAACATATGTTGCCATCCAAGCAATGTTACCATGGACGCCCCTGCTTATTTCAGCAAGACAATGCCAAGCCACGTATTACATCAACGTGGCTTCATAGTAAAAGAGTGCGGGTACTAGACTGGCCTGCCTGTAGTCCAGACCTGTCTCCCATTAAAAATGTGTGGCGCATTATGAAGCCTAAAATACCACAACGGAGACCCCCGGACTGTTGAACAACTTAAGCTGTACATCAAGCAAGAATGGGAAAGAATTCCACCTGAGAAGCTTAAAAAATGTGTCTCCTCAGTTCCCAAACGTTTACTGAGTGTTGTTAAAAGGAAAGGCCATGTAACACAGTGGTGAACATGCCCTTTCCCAACTACTTTGGCACGTGTTGCAGCTATGAAATTCTAAGTTGATTATTATTTGCAAAAAAAAATAAAGTTTACGAGTTTGAACATCAAATATCTTGTCTTTGTAGTGCATTTAATTGAATATGGGTTGAAAAGGATTTGCAAATTATTGTATTCCGTTTATATTTACATCTAACACAATTTCCCAACTCATATGGAAAAGGGGTTTGTAGTTAAAAATAACTTTTTTTTACCTTACAATAATACAAATATGTAGGGATGTAATGCTATCAAATGTCACGGTATGATATTATCATGGTATTAAGGCCATAATACGATACTAGTCTAGTGTATGTCCCCCAAAAAAATACTTAAAAATGCCATATTGTATAAAATGAAGTGTAATTGAACACAATTATACTGCTAAAATGTTCTAATCATATTTATTACTAAAAACAAGTATTTTTAAGAATTGTGCAGGGGACATCCACTGTTTCAAGCAAATATTTAAAAAAAAAAAAAAACTTACAGTTGGTTGCATGTTGAAGTGTATTTCTGGTCTTGTCATCTTCGTCCGGACAGAAGGATGACACGGCAGTGCGGCTGGATCAAAAGAGACATCGGAGACGCTTTGCTGAACCAAAAGTTGCTTTTGTACAAGCGAGTGTCATTATACAGGTCTGCAGTACCCGGAGGAACATAGGTCAAAAAAACTCAACTGGAGAAGCCAAACCATCAGTCTTATATTCCTACCTCCTGTCTGTGTGTGTGTGTGTGTGTGTGTGTGTGTGTGTGTGTGTGTGTGTGTGTGTGTGTGTGTGTGTGTGTGTGTGTGTGTGTGTGTGTGTGTGTGTGTGTGTGTGTGTGTGTGTGTGTGTGTGTGTGTGTGTGTGTGTGTGTGTGCTGGGTCAGGAGAGCACATTCTGCCCATAAAAGGAGATGTTGGTGTGTAAGTGTCTGGAAAACAACTGCATTTAAGTCATAATAAATGTTGGCTTTGAGCTAGCCAGGTAGTCTCCTCTCAAGGATGTGGGTATCACTTTTGCATTCAGAAGTCCCAATTAGTGCCTCTTTCCTACGAGAAGTGATCCAATCCACCTGCGAATATACTAAGGGCCCTTATCTTATTATGTGCTCAAACTGAAATACCACTGTTTACTTAAACTTGGGGGTTTGCTTTCTCCAAGATGAATATAAACATTCACCATATGCAAAACATACAATGAGTTAATTCTTTGTCTTTAAAGTGACAATGTAAGCATCCAGTGTAACATGTCTAAAAAAAATGGTGTTCACTTTAGTGCAGGGGTCACCAACCTTTTTGAAAGCAAGAGCTACTTCTTGGGTAGTGATTAATGCGAAGGGCTACCAGTTTGATACACACTTCAATAAATTGCCAGAAATAGCCAATTTGCTCAATTTACCTTTAACTCTGTTATTATTAATAATTAATGATATTTACACTTAATTGAACGGTTTAAAAGAGGAGAAAACATGAAAAAAATGACAATTAAAATTTGAAACATAGTTTATCTTCAATTTCGACTCTTTAAATTCAACCGAAAAAAAGAAGAGAAAAACTAGCTAATTGGAATCTTTTTGAAAAAATTAAAAATAGAATTCATGGAACATCATTAGTAATTTTTCCCGATTAAGATTCATTTTAGAATTTTGATGACACGTTTTAAATAGGTTAAAATCCAATCTACACTTTGTTAGAATATATAACAAATTGGACCAAGCTATATTTCTAACAAAGACAAATCATTATTTCTTCTAGATTTTCCAGAACAAAAATTTTAAAAGAAATTCAAAAGACTTTGAGATAAGATTTAAATTTGATTCTACAGATTTTCTAGATTTGCCAGAATATTTTTTTTGAATTTGAATCATAATAAGTTTGAAGAAATATTTCACAAATATTCTTCGTCGAAAAAACAGAAGCTAAAATTAAGAATTAAATTAAAATGTATGTATTATTCTTTACAATAAAAAAAACAAATTTACTTGAACATTGATTTACATTGTCAGGAAAGAAGAGGAAGGGATTTAAAAGGTAAAAAGGTATATGTGTTTAAAAATCCTAAAATCATTTTTAAGGTTGTATTTTTTCTCTAAAATTGTCTTTCTGAAAGTTATAAGAAGCAAAGTAAATAAAAATAATGAATTTATTTAAACAAGTGAAGACCAAGTCTTTAAAATATTTTCTTGGATTTTCAAATTCTATTTGAGTTTTGTCTCTCTTAGAATTAAAAATGTCGGGCAAAGCTAGACCAGCTTGCTAGTAAATAAATAAAATTAAAAAAATAGAGGCTGCTATTTGAGCTATTTTTAGAACAGGCCAGCGGGCTACTCATCTGGTCCTTATGGGCTACCTGGTGCCCGCGGGCACCGCGTTGGTGACCCCTGCTTTAGTGTCTTTCAACTTTTACTCTCCGTGAAGTAGTGTCCTCCACAGTGGACATGTTTATATCAGTCTGGAATATGCTGTTTCTCAGGAAAGTTAAATAAAAATATATATTTTCTGGATGGTTTATGAGGAGGCGACTTGTCCAGGGTGTACAAGCGGTGGAAAAAATGGATGCATGGATTGAGGATTTATTCATTAGTTTTTCAGTTTCCTCATATTTCCCACGTTGATCATTTTTTATTATGATGATTATGACGTGACCTCTTTGGAAACGCTGAAAACAAAAGTTTCTGTTTGTTAGCAACATAACTCAAATAGTTGTGGATGGATTTTGATCACAATTTCTCTCATCGACTACAAACACACTTCACTTCTTGCTTACGACCCGGGAGATGTAGTTTATTTTTCAGACCCGACCAACGCTAAAGCGCCGGAAAAAAACTACACACCAAGTTTTTGTTTGATACCGTCAGGCGTGGTTGAAAGTTAAGTTTTGGCTTCATACTATTGTGTCGTTTTTATTTGTTATGATCTTTCTCGACTACCGTAGGTGTCCGACATTTTTGTTTTGATGAAGCCACAGACGGGCGGACAGACTTAAAGTTTAACGTCCTTTTCATTAAAAGTCCTAAACTTCATATGAAGTCTGCCGTTCTTGAAGCCATGTTTTTTTTGCTGGTATCGATAACATTTATAAATTAAATCATTGTTGGATCGATGCCTATCTTCCAGAAGGCCAACTTGCCGAGCACAGATCGTTATACTTGAAATGTAGGAGTATAAATCGATCTATTGATATATCGATTAATCGATACACCGCTACTAATAACTGAACTACTTTCACAGTGGCATTTACTGTGAATTATCTTTATAGAAATGTACTGTAACTGCTGATTTACAGTTAATTAATTAAAAATACAACTAAATGCAATGACATCACAATTGTAAATGTATTGTTATTTACTCTCATGTTTTAGCAGCATACCGCGCTACTTATTGTACAGGAGTGTGCAACGTAGTCTATGGTTCCCCCATAACAGTTTGAATTTACAGTAATTTGTTGTAGTGTTACAGTCCATTTTAATTACAGTAGTTTACTGTGAATAAATGCTGTGAAGTCCTGGTACAGTGTAAAGGAGCCAAACACTGTATTCAAGTAAGGGTACTGTTACTTTAGACCAGGGCTATTCACTGGCGCCATGGGAATGACATCATACCGGCCCATGAGTTCAGTTCCAAACTTGGGAGACAAACATTTTTGCAGCAAATTCCTAAAAACACTAGAGTGCTCCTGTTGTACGGAGGAACTTGGACCATTGTAAACACATTGCAAGATCCTTGCTTTGGCATTTTAACGCTGCTAGCAAACATAGAACACTGGGGTCCAAACTTTGGATTTACAGAACTGAGGCATTTCTCAAGGAACCCTTTTAAGTCCTCTCCTTTTTGGCAGTTACAGGTTTTTTTCGTAATTAGATTTACGGTATGTAACTACTAAAGTGTTACAGTAGCTTGTTTACTTCAGATGCAGTCAGTAGTCATTTGTTCAACTTCTTTACTTATACTAGTGGTGTTCCTCAAGGTTCCATTTTAAGTCCTGTCTTTTTTTCATTATTTAGGGCTATTCAACTGGTGGCCTGTTCAAAAAACATGTGAGGGACTCACATTTTTGCATCCAATTCTTAAAAACACTTAAGCGCTGTCATGATCTTTGATTAGCTTTTATGCAGAAGGTCCTTAAAAACAGGGTTATGCCCATTTGATTGTAGACTCTTACTGACACCTTATGGCGATATGAAAATACTACGCTTCATTAGTTTGGGCACTTCCGGGTTGACGATGTCAGTTCAGTTCATGAGACAATTGAGAAGTAGACAAGTTGTGTTAGCTCTTACAAGCCTTGGAAAAGATAAGTCTGTAAGTAAACTGTTTAACTTGTTTATGTAACTCAATATTAGGGGGAAAGTGGTTAAATTTGATAGTAAGATGTTTATTGAAAAACTGTTTTTGTGCACTGTTTTAATGGCTGTTTTGAGGACTTAAAATGGCTGCCAGTCGTATATTTACACCATCGAAATAGTTTCAACCCTCAGCAGTATTTGTTTGATGATAGTACTGTATATTTGTGTAAAGCTAATATTTACATGTTGTGTATTACATTTCAGTATGTTATTTGAATCACATAGCTTATACATTTGTCATTGTGTGTATTTCAGTTTTACAAAATAAAAGTCCAGTGCAAGACAAAAGTAAAGATAGGAAAAGACAAAGCAAGATCAACAACAATAAAGAGCCTAAATGGATTCATCTGCTTTGGAACTTTATTAGACGTCTTGGATTTTTTTGTTAGCTGTTTGCCAAGCTGTATAACATCAACACTTATAGTGAGGGCAGAACAAACAGCACAGTGCTCCTGTAACTTTGACAAAGTAAATACACCAAAATAAATTGTCCACTGTAGAGGACACTGGCTCTCTGGAAAATACAAAATGAGAGTCCTTAACTTTCTGGAAATGTGGCCAGTAAAACAATTTTGTTGAATATCCTTACTTTAGAGCAGGGGTGTCAAACTCATTTTAGATCTGGGGCCACATGGAGAACTCCCATACTGGTGAAATCACGGCACGATAACTTAAAATCAAAGACAACTTCAGATTGTTTTCCTTGTTTAAAAATAGAACAAGTACATTCTGAAATTGTACAAATCATAATGTTGTTGGGTTTTTTTTACAATTACCTGTTGCGGTTAATAGTTTATATACTTTATTTGTCGTTATTTATATTTTCTGAATAAATTATGTGATAATGTTCATCAGTCAACTCATTGGTGTTAATTTTCAATGTATCTAGATAAAAAAAAATTATATAAAAAACAAATTACAGAATGTTATTCATGTAGTTTGATCATATTCCTCGACTGATGTACTAACTTCATGTGGTTTATTTTGTACATATGTAGCATCATCTACAAAGATACAAAGAATTGCTATTGCGACATCCAGTAGACACATATAGAACAGCAGTTTCTTTCATTCAAAAATTTCAGGTACATTTTTATACTCCGCAAACTCATCCCGCGGGCCAGATAAAACCTGTTCGTGGGCCTGATCTGGCCCTCGGGGCGTACATTTGACACCCCTGCTTTAAAGTAATCACTCAAGTAAACGTAAAAAGTAGTAATCCGAATAAATACTTGAGTAAGAGTACGTTTTCAGTGAAAAAACACTTAAATAATGAGCCAAGCCTGGTGTATACTCTCACGTCGCGTAGCCTGCGTCGCCTCCCGCTTAGCCTATGTGCACCTCCCAAAAATCCTATGTTTGCTTCGCCGGCAACGCAGATTTTGCCAGGTTTGGGTCCCTGAATACAGGAGAGTAGATTTTGTGTCTGAAATGCACCAATTATTGTATGAAATAAAACAACAGTGATTAAACATTTGCATGAAAACTGATATTGCGCACTTAGTGTTGTCCCGATACAATATTTTGGTACCGGTACTTCGATACTTTTCAGTGCTTTTCGGTACTTTTGTAAACACAGGGGACCACAAAAAATTGCATTATTGGTTTTAATATTGAAAATGTGTGGTGCAATATGAAGCCTACAATACCACAACGGAGACCCTAGACCAGTGGTTCTTAACCTTGTTGGAGGTACCGAACCCCACCAGTTTCATATACGCATTCACCGAACCCTTCTTTAGTGAAAAATAAAATGTTTGTTTTTTTCAAATTCAAGAAAAAGTCATATGTTTTTTTATTGGTGCACAAAATGAACCGTGCATGAACATCACCTTGTTCAAAGAACGAAACCAACACAGTGCATGAACTCACAACAAATTACATACCTTACACACATTACCATGAATTGATTAACGTGGACCCCGACTTAAACAAGTTGAAAAACGTATTCGGGTGTTACCATTTAGTGGTCAATTGTACGGAATATGTACTGTACTGTGTAAACTGTACTGTTTCATATAATGTATTCTCTTCCTTTGCAATCTGCTAGTAAAAGTTTCAATCGATCAATCAAACAAGCTGCAAATCAGATGGAAAATTAGAGGCAACATTGTTTGGGGGTATCCATAATACGCCGATAGGGAGAAGTGTTTTTTTACACGATAAGTCGGATGTGTCTTTACCTCCGTGACGGAGGCTCCGCCGAACCCCTGAGGCCGACTCACCGAACCCCTAGGGTTCGATCGAACCCAGGTTAAGAACCACTGCCCTAGACTGTTGAACAACTTAAGCTGTAAATCAAGCAAGAATGGGAAATAATTCCTCCTGAAAAGCTTCAAAAATTGGTCTCCTCAGTTCCCAAACGTTTACTGAGTGTTGTTAAAGGAAAGGCCATGTAACACAGTGGTAAAAATGCCCCTGTGGCAACTTTTTTGCAATATGTTGCTGCCATTAAATTCTAAGTTAATGATTATTTGCAAAAAGAAAATAAGTTTCTCAATTCGAACATTAAAGGCCTACTGAAATGACATTTTTTTATTTAAACGGGGATAGCAGATCTATTCTATGTGTCATACTTGATCATTTTGCGATATTGCCATATTTTTGCTGAAAGGATTTAGTATAGAACAACGACGATAAAGATCGCAACTTTTGGTATCTGATAAAAAAAGGCTTGCCCCTACCGGAAGTAGCGTGACGTAGTCAGTTGAACATATACGCAAAGTTCCCTATTGTTTACAATGATGGCCGCATGAAGTGAGAGAGATTCGGACCGAGAAAGCGACGATTTCCCCATTAATTTGAGCGAGGATGGAGAAAGATTTGTGGATGAGTAAAGTGCAAGTGAAGGACTAGTGGGGAGTGGAAGCGAATCAGATAGGGAGGATGCTGTGAGACCTGATATTCAGCTGGGAATGACTAAAACAGTAAATAAACACAAGACATATATATACTCTATTAGCCACAACACAACCAGGCTTATATTTAATATGCCACAAATTAATCCCACATAAAAACACCTAGGTGTTTGTTATGCTAGCTCCTAGCTACTAGCTACTAGCTACTAGCTCGAGCTAGTTATAGCTCGAGCGGGTAATATGGACGGGATCCTGTATATATAACCAGCCAATACAATTCAAACACCTGCACAACACACACACTCACTCAGCCCATAGAACCGTTCACCTAACCCAAGGTTCATAAAGCTTATATATTTAACCAAAGTTACGTACATGACACGCACGTACGGGCAAGCAATCAAATGTTTGGAAGCGCGCGGGTGGGACCTGATATTCAGCTGGGAATGACTACAACAGTAAATAAACACAAGACATATATATACTCTATTAGCCACAACACAACCAGGCTTATATTTAATATGCCACAAATTAATCCCGCATAACAAACACCTAGGTGTTTGTTATGCTAGCTCCTAGCTCCTAGCTACTAGCTACTAGCTCGAGCTAGTTATAGCAAGCGATCAAATGTTTGGAAGCGTACTCACGGTATCGCATCTGCGTCTGTTAACGAAGTCAAAGTCCTCCTGGTAAGAGTCTCTGTTGTCCGAGTTCTTCGATCTTGACTGCATCTTTCGGGAATGTAAACAATGAAACACCGACTGTGTTGTGTTGCTGACTTCCCTCGCAAAATACTCCGCTTCGCACCGACTTTCTTCTTTGCTTGCTCAGCTTCTTTCTCCATAATGCAATGAACAAATTGCAACAGTTTCACCAACACAGATGTCCAGAATACTGTGGAATAATGATGAAAACAGCTATTTCGTATTGGCTTCAATGGGGAAGCCATACCTGTGTTCTACTGGCTACGTCACGCGCATACGTCATCCTCAAAGGCGTTTTGAACCGGAAGTTCCCCGGGAAATTTAAAATTGCACTTTATAAGTTAACCCGGCCGTATTGGCATGTGTTGCAATGTTAAGATTTCATCATTGATATATAAACTATCAGAGGTGTGGACTCGAGTCACATGACTTGGACTCAAGTCAGACTCGAGTCATGAATTTGATGACTTTAGACTCGACTTGACAAAATGTAAAGAGACTTGCAACTCGACTTAGACTTTAACATCAATGACTTGTGACTTCACTTGGACTTGAGCCTTTTGACTTGACATGACTTGCTACTTTCCCCAAAACCTAAAGCTTAAAAAGTTATTTGGGAGCGCTCCGTATCTTTCATTTTGTACGTGTCTGTCTGTCTATCAGCGTGTGTGCTGCATGTCAGCTGGTGTGCTGTCAGTACAACAGCCAATCAAATTAGTTATACGTTGTTTTCATCACACAGCATTCATCCAATTAAATTGCAGGACAACTACCGAACATGAGTTGTCAAACAATGCGGCAGAGAGAAACAATTATGCCAATGTTGGTTTCGTTCGGGTATAAAAACTACGACTTGGTCAACAAAAAACGAATTGCGTATGCAAATCACGCAGTTCGAATATTACAGACGGAGACGCAACAACTTCCAACTTCGTTCGACATTTGAAGTTGCCCTAAGAAGGGTAAGTTTTGAATGTAAGATAACGTTTATTGGCTAAGTAACGTGACTTTTATTTGCTGTGTAGTTAAATCAGTGAGGCTGTAAACTCACTGCTAACGTTATAACCATAGACATGTTTTAAGGGTACGCAGCATCGAGCGCTAATGCCTACTGGCGCAGACGAGACGCGGGGCCGCCATCTTGGAGTGGTGATCCGCTCCTCTCAGTGCAATTCATTTGTCAGGAGCAATGAACTGTCAGCGCATTTAATTCATTTTACCTCACTGAATACCACTGATTTTCCCGCGGTTTTTTGTCATACGTGTAGCTATGATAACGGACACATGTTTTGGCAAGTTTTATTATTCATAGTTTGCTTAACAGTAATATAATATTCTTATACGCTATAAGTGACCAGACGTCCGAGATCAAAACTGGGAATATAATCCCAGAGAAGGGGGAAAAAACGGTAAGCTATTTTTAAATTGAAGAAACAATATGATTAGGTTATATATACATGCGTATATCCTACATAAACAATGTATGAATACGTTAGATATCTATATATCCTAGGGACCTATAGACTGTATCTCTGTTGCTGCAGCAGCAGAGAGTTTATTCTGTCTTGACACTTTGTATTGATATTTTGTATTACATTCTTCCCTTAAATGATAATGTTTACAGTGATTGTTATGTATGTATTTTTTATGTATGTCGCTTTGGATAAAAGCGTCTGCCAAATACTTAAACATATATAAACACCTGAAAGTCTTTATATCAGCTAAAACCACCAATTTGTTTCACTACATTTAGAATAAAACCAAATGCTGTTTTACCCAACAATGTTAGTATTTGAATATTGTTACTTGAAGACTTATTCCTGGTTACAATTATACTGTTAAGAAAGTATTGTCTTATATTTTGCCTAAAATGAGAATGCATCATAATCAGTGGCGGCTGGTGAATTTTGTTTTAGGTGGAGCTGAAAGTTTGTAAACCAAACCCCTGTAGGGGCGTCATCCTCCCCCAGAAGATTTATTTGTGATTTTCACATACAAATATTGAATATCTTTGCTCCTTCTCAACTCTGTGGTAATATTATTTTCATAAAATACAACCAATAGTATGTTAATGTTTGTTTTTGCAAATGTGTTTATTCTGTAAAGGAATGAGTTAAATGTTTAAAATTGTTTAAACTATTAAAATTACTGTTAATAGTGCTATTATGAATTACAATGTCAGCACTATTTTTTTTCTTGCAATTTCAAATGCACTTGTTTTAATAAATAAATACAGCGTTTTAAAAGCATACACAATCTGTGTAAAAATATTAGTATGTGGTTAAAAGGACTTGAAAGGACTCGAAACTCAAAATGCAGGACTTGGGACTCGACTTGAGACTTTCCAGTCTTGACTTTGGACTTGACTCGGGACTTGCCTGTCTTGACTCGGGACTTGACTCGAGACTTGAGGGCAAAGACTTGAGACTTACTTGTGACTTGCAAAGCAATGACTTGGTCCCACCTCTGTAAACTATCAGACTGCGTGGTCGGTAGTAGTGGGTTTCAGTAGGCCTTTAATATCTTGTCTTTGCAGTCTATTCAAATGAGTGGAAAAGGATTTGCAAATCATTGTATTCTGTTTTTATTTACCAATTACACATTGTGCCAACTTCACTGGTTTTGGGTTTTGTAAATAAATATAGCAATCGGAATGAAACTCAATGTAAAGTCACAAAAGTAGTCAAAAGTAAAAAGCATGTTGCATTAAAACAACTCTGACAAGTACAATCTATCCAAAAAGTTAAATTCAACAGAGTGAATAAGTGTGTTACTAGTGCACACCTCCGCTTTTTACTGTCTTTTCCCTCAAATGAAACACAGATTTGTGAAAAGACAAGCGACAGAACCCCCACTAGGAACTTCCTGTTGGGAGACTGAAGTCATCTATACTGCAGACCACATGAAAGAGTGTCTAACTGATAGCAGTGTGTGCGTGCATGTGTGTGTGTGTCTGTATGTGTGTGTGTGATTATCTGGGAAGAAGGCCTGCTCATACCGGAACAGTCTGTTGGGGGGGTTCTGCATGGAGGTGGGCTGATGTGCAGCCAATCAAAATGGAGGATGATTCAATGGCTCAGTCTTTTCCAGTCAGTGTGCTGCAGACACACAATACTCTGCTTTGTACTGTCCCAGTACAGCGGTTGTGTTTTCAATATTGCAACACACTTGCTTGTGCAGATGTTGGACACTTATAATGCAGACTGTGAAAATGTCCCCTCTTTGCGAGGTCCGATCCTTCTGAGTCCATTTTTGTGTCATATTAGACATTTTGCTTAGCTGGGTTCTGTATAAAAGGCCCTATTTGTCTGTTTTGTGGGTGAAAGGGGATCCCAGCAGGCACAAGACATTGAAACAACGGTGATTATACATACGTGTCCTTTAAAACTGACTTTGAAACAACATTGCAAAATAGTTGTATTTGTAAAGTAAGACAACGTGGATCCAACGTTGACATCAGAATCAGAATCAGAAATACTTTATTAATCCCCCGAGGGGAAATTAAGAATTTCAGAGACGTTACTACTACCCCACTTCCCTTGACACTTATTTAGAAGAAACGATTGGAGGTACATCATGTCTTTACATCTGAGGGGTCCACAAATTAAACATTAGTCCAGGGAAGACCAAGTTGGAGTTATTCGTGCATCGCTAAGTAACATATTTGATTGACATAAAGAGTGCCATGCTGCTGTGATTGTGACGCTAATGAGAAAAATGTTTGCAGTTGATTTCCTGCTACAAATATCAGTCTCATCTACAATTCATGTCTGCAGTTATTTTTATGGTGTGAATTTCATATTTTGTCTCATTATTTAGCTGTATATGTCCCTGTTGTTCAGCAATGTTTGCTAGCGATATCAACATTCAGTATATGCTGTTGAGCCTACAAGAGATTTATTCATTTAGTTTATTAATACTATTAAGGATATTTTCTTGATGCTAACAAATATCACCAAAGACGCTATAATGTGGTCATCCGGGTCGAATAAAGCACTTGGCTTTCTGTTGTCAAACATTACTAATATAGTAGAGAATAAACGCGATGGCATCACAAAAAATTTCTCAAAAAATAAAAATGTTCAAACAAACATTTTACAAAGTGATCTCTGCAGACACAAGCATGGTCCAATTGTTTTCCACAAGATGATGAAAGTGATATTTTTAAGAGCCTTCCACGCACTTTCGTTTTTCCCCTGACTTTATTACCTTTATGAACCACTTCTTTCGGGACTCTATGAAAGCTCTTTCCTATCTCTCTATTTGAACGACTGGAACACCCAAGAACAGAACAGCAACACGACATTTTCTGCTCAAATTTTACACTCACTCCCACTTGTTTTATTGCTACGCTCAAGCTGCTTGACCATCGTGTCAATTAAGCCGCGAAGAAGAAAAACAGATGTGACGTCATATGTCAACCCTCCTATTAATTGTTCTTATTAATAAACTCCTGAAGGGTCCCCACCCAAATTGAAACCTAACATCACCGCCCCACATACACACCTTAGTATGTTTACATGCACTAAATACTTATTATTGACTTAATTTGGTTGAAACTAGCTTTTTAAAACACATGTAAAAACCTTGAAAAGTTTCTTGCATGCAGCTTGTAATGTCTCCAAGTATGTGTGGAAGACATTGTAAAGTTTTTCAATTCAATTCATTTTATTCAGGATAGATCAGTGGTTCTTAACCTGGGTTCGATCGAACCCTAGGGGTTCGGTGAGTCGGCCTCAGGGGTTCGGCAGAGCCTCCGCCACGGAGGTATAGACACATCCAAATGATCGTGTGAATAAAAACTTCTCCCTATCGCCGTATTATGGATACCCCCAAACAATGTTCCCTCTAATTTACCATCTGATTTGCAGGTTTTTTGATTGATTGATTGAAACTTTTACTAGCAGATTGCAAAGGAAGAGAATACATTATATGAAACAGTACAGTTTACACAGTACAGTACATATTCCGTACAATTGACCACTAAATGGTAACACCCGAATAGGTTTTTCAACTTGTTTAAGTCGGGGTCCACATTAATCAATTCATGGTAATGTGTGTAAAGTGTGTAATTTGTTGTGAGTTCATGCACTTGGTTGGTTTTGTTCTTTAAACAAGGTGATGTTCATGCACGGTTCATTTTGTGCACCAGTAAAAAAACTTAACTTTTTCTTGAATTTAAAAAAAACAAAACATTGTATTTTTCACTAAAGAAGGGTTTGGTGAATGCGCATATGAAACTGGTGGGGTTCGGTATATCCAACAAGGTTAAGAACCACTGGGATAGATCCTTGAGATGCAGCATGTCGTTTTCAAGGGGGTCCTTACACAAATACAGAAAAAGATCAAACATACATTGCAAGAAAACACAATCAAACACAACAACACACTGCTCTAACACTTCTACACACATTTTCTTAAACCATTGCAATCGATTACAATACAATACAACATAACATCAGGAGCAACATAATACAACTTCAACATCAGAAACAATTTGTTTGCGGGTTGGAAAATACATTTGATTTAAAGTTTTAAAAAAAATAAAAGAAGTAATGGCTTTTAAAGAAGCAGGAAGATTATTCCAGTCAAATGGGTCTTTGAACTTGAATGACCTACGATCTAGTTCCCTATGAATTTTCGGTACTGTAAAAAATGGGCAATGCCTATTTCTAAGAAAATAGGGAGCTGTATACTGAATTAAAGTTGTTTTAAGTATGGTGGGACATGTAAGTAAATACATCTAAAAAGAAACAAAACCCGATGAAGGTGACGCCCTGATTTAGGATTTAGTCCTCGATTTAGGACTAAGACAATAAACAGCCTGGGACATGACACGTGCACACCTCTGCTTTTTACTGCCTTTTCCCCCAAATGAAACACAGATTTGTAAAAATACAAGCGACAGAAGCCCCACTAGGAACTTCCTGTTGGGAGATTGAAGTCGTCTGTACTGCAGACCACATGAATGGACATCTCAGGACAAATCGACACAAATAATTATATACAATGGTGAGAGGTTTGGGGATAGAGTCAGTAGTGTTCTGGTAGACAACATCAGCAAATACAAAACAATGGATTAATTCATAGAGAGAGCCCAAACTGTCATACATTTTCTTACAAATATTGATCAACATGTGGTTTAAAGGTAAGCTCAGGGTCAATCCAAAGACCCATTCATCCATCCATCTTCTTCCGCTTATCTGAGGTCGGGTCGCAGGGGCAGAAAGTCCAGACTTCACTCTCCACAGCCACGTTGTCCAGCTCCTCCTGGGGGATCCCGAGGCGCTCCCAGAGTAGCCAGGAGACATAATCTCCCCAATGTGTCCTGGGTCTTCACCGTGACCTTGTACCGGTCGGACATAAACTAAACACCTCCCCAGGGAGGCGTCCTGACCAGATGCTTGAACCACCTCATCTGGCTCCCCTCGATGTGGAGAAGCAGCAGCTTTACTTTGAGCTCCTCTCGAAGGACAGAGCTTCTCACCCTATCTCTAAGGGAGCGCCCCGCCACCCGACGGAGGAAACTAATTTTCAGTCATAACCCAAAGCTCATGACGATTGGTGAGAATAGGGAAGTAGATCGACCAGTTATTTGAGAACTTTGCCTTCCGGCTCAGCTCCTTCTTCACCACAACGGATTGGTGCGGCGTCTGCATTAATGCAGACACTGTATCGATCCGTACCCGGGATCTTGTTCTTTCGGTCATAACCCAAAGCTCATGACCATAAGTGAGAATAGGGAAGTAGATCGACCAGTAAATTAAGAGCTTTGCCTTCCGGCTCAGCTCCTTCTTCACCACAACAGATCCATACAGCGTCCGCATTACTGCACACACCGCACCGATCCGCCTGTTGATCCCATGATCCATTCTTCCATTATTTGTCAACAAGGTACTTGAACTCTTCCACTTGGGGCAAGATCTCCTCCCCAAAACGGAGCTGGCACTCCACCCTTTTCCGGGTGAGAACCATGACCAAAATTCAATGGTCAAATCAACGTCAGACCCCAACATTGATTAAACGTCGTCAAAAAGCATGTTGTTTCAATGTTATATTTGTGTTGTAGATTTTTGGTTGGGAAATGGCCTAAATTCAATGGTCTAATCAACGTCAGAACCCAATATTGATTAAACGTCGTCAAAAAGCATGTTATTTCAACGTTATGTTTGAGTTGCTCAACGTCAGGACCTAAATCAACAAGTTCTCAACGTTGTCTTAATGTCTTGTGCCTGCTGGGTGAAGGGTACGGAAATGTCTCTCAAAAAGGTACAGTACTTCCCGAAGCAACAAGCATTATGTACAAAACAAACAAAGAAGAAGAAAAAGAAGTCCACATACAGTCAGACATTTGTGTCCGAGACGAGCAGGAGTGCTAAGGGTTAATGTTGGCCAGCTGCAAGAACAGGATGTAAATCTTGCACTTATAAAAGGAAAGTCAAGTCCCCCACCCAGTGAAGTGTGCACATGTCCATGCCTCTGGGAGAAGAGAAAAATGGCCCCATTCAGTCTGGTCTGCAGAGCAACGTAATCTGCACCTCCACCTTTTAGATGTCTCACACTTATGATACTTATGATAAGTGTTTACTACTTATATGTATTATTCTACTTGTACTTATACTTATACTATTCAGTTTAGGGTCAAACGCGAATACACAGGACCAGCGAAGGTTGGAAATTGGCAAAGGTGAATAAAAAAATGTCAAAATATGATTTTTAGTGCAATTAAATCTTGAAAAATATTTTAATAGCATAAACATATGCACTTTTTTTTTTACATTTATTTAAATATTTTTTATCAATTATACTGATTATAATGCCTCAAAGGGAAATTCAATAAACATATATGTATACAGTATATTACAGTATTGTGCTTATACTATTTAAAACCAGACAACACAAGTAAAATAACCCCAACATAAAAATTAAATGAAAAAAATGTATGAAATGCAACGGTAATATACATGAATAAGGAATTTCGGCAATGAAGAATAGAATAAACTAAATAAGAAATTTCAAAAATTATAAAACATAGCGTTATGGTATTGTGGTTATGATATTAGTTTATTTTGAACATACATACAGTGACAATATTCACATATGTAAAGTTTTAATTAAGTGCAATAAAACCTTTCAAAATATTATAATAGCATAAAAATATGCGAACTATTTTTTTTTACATTTATTTAAATATTTTTAATCAATTATACTGATTATAATACCTCAAAGGGAAATCCAATAAACATTATTGTATACAGTATATTACAGTATTCTGCATATACTACCTAAAACCAGACAACACAAGTAAAATAACCCCAACATAAAAAGTTAAGGAAAACAATTTATGAAATACAACGGTAATATACATGAATAAGGAAATTCGGCAATGAAGAATAGAATAAACTAAATAAGAAATTTTAAAAAAAGATAAACCATAACGTTATGGTATTGTGGTTATGATATTAGTTTATTTTGAACATACATACGGTGACAATATTCACATATGTACAGTTTTAATTAAGTGCAATAAAACCTTTAAAAATATTGTAATAGCATAAAAATATGCGAACTATTTTTTTTAACATTTATTTTAAAAAAATGTATCAATTATACTGATTATAATGCCTCAAAGGGAAATTCAATAAACATGACTGTATACAGTATATTACAGTATTCTGCATATACTACTTAAAACCAGACAACACAAGTAAAATAGCCCCAACATAAAAAGTAAATGATAAAAATGTATGATATATATATATATATATATATATATATATATATATATATATCTATATATATATATATATATATATATATATATATATATATATATATATATATATATATATATATAGATATATATATATATATATATATATATATATAGATAGATAGATAGATATATATCTATATATATATCTATATATATATCTATATATATATATATATAGATATATAGATATATATATAGATATATATATATATCTATATATCTATATATATATATATATATATATATATATATATATATATAGATATATATATACATATATATATATATATGTATATATATAGATAGATATATATATATATATATATCTATATATATCTATCTATATATATATATATATATATATATATATATATATATATATATATATATATATATATATATATATATATATATATATATATATATATATATATATATATATATATATATATATATATATATATATATATATATATGAATAAGGAAATTCTACAATGAAGAATAGAGTAAACTAAATAAGAAATGTAAAAAAAAGATAAAACATAACGTTATGGTATTCTGGTTATGGTATTAGTTTATTTTGAACATACATACAGTGACAATATTCACTTATGTACAGTTTTAAATGACAACATGTTCAAAAAGGAGTACGAAGAAGCAGAGTTTTTTTCAAACCTACCCCTTTGCCGTTTCATAGCAATTGCTAACACATTTATTTGTTCGCTTCCTGAATTTAATATACAACACAAACTGTCAAATACATTTAAAAAAAATAATCAATGAAGTTCACATTAATAGATAGTTCTTGATTTGTTGAATATATGTGATTAACATCACAATATGAATAAACTGAACAATAATAAATACAATTTGGAATGAATATGAGATAAAATAACCCAAAAACAGATTACATCAAATTATACTGAATCACGTGAATTAAAGTGAAATTAATAAAACATTGAAATGTAATTAAACAGTAAGTAAACAAGGACAATAACCCCCAACAATTAAGTAGAAGGGAATCAACCAAATATATAAACAAACATAAAATATGCAGTTAAATAGCATGATGACAGTGATATTGATTTTGACTGTTTTAATCATGTCGCTGCCATTTAACATAATGATTTTAATTTTCACATCAATTTTATTTATTACTTTGAATCTGAATGTGATTGCAAAAGTGCATATTTTGACTAACGCACCTCTGCAATATTAACAGTTATTAAAGTGCATGAAACTGTAAAATGAACAGCCTGCTCTTGAGGACAGGAAGCCTCCCGTCATTCTTCCATACCCAAACTGAAGGGCGGCACTTTCTCCTCCCCCAAATGTCCCAACCCCTTCCTGCTGACACCCTTTTTTTTGTTTTTGTTTTTTCCCCAACATGCAAACACAGACTCACAGCACAGCTCACCACTCTCACACTGCATGCTGCAGAGATGCACATTCCACAGCAGTTAGCAGGAAGAGGAGGCCGGGGGAAATAAGTGAATGAAGTTGTGAGAAAAGTACTCCAGTCGCCAAGCTCAGGTTGACATTTCCTGTCTGTCGAACTAAGCTTTGAATTGGCACAGTCCGGCTTTATAGCTTGTTGCCGCTTTATAGTTCCTAGACATGATGACAGGCTGTGTTTTATTTTTTTAGTTTCCACAGCACAGCAACACTATTAAACGTGCACCGTGTTCATGTTTTGTATGAGGGCAAGGTTGTAAAATGATGAACAAATAAAAGTACCACCGCTTTAATGTGCTTCCCTAAACCTCAAGAAGAGGCTAAGTGTTCTTGAGTTTTTGGTCAATTACTTTAATTCACACATTTCCAATGCGGCATCTCCTGGTATTGGTGGACACACACACACACGCACACACACACACAGACACTCTTGTATTTCTGACCTTCTTGAGACCTCCGAAAAATGCCTACCTCTTTAGGACCACC
>NC_084739.1:16803821-16921321 GCF_033978785.1 Entelurus aequoreus
AAGAGGAAACTACATTACATACTGGAACATCATTGGACAACAAAACCCGGAAGTGATGAAAGTAACCAATCGACTCGATAAAAGCACTCACCGCCGGTTCCAGTGGACTGGACAGGTTTGCTTGACGAGAACATCCGCCGAGACCGACACATTTTTGTTCCATCCGCCAATTTATTCTTTACTATCGTCAACTATGGCTGCGTACAAGCTGGTGCTTATTCGCCACGGGGAAAGCAACTGGAACCAGGAGAATCGCTTCTGTGGATGGTTTGATGCTGATTTGAGCGTGACAGGGGAGAAGGAGGCGAGGAGGGGTGGACAGGCCCTGAAAGGTACTCATCATGCTCTCTCCATCTGTAGAATAACATTCGCATAATAGCATCCTTCACACTCAGATGTGCATGCATTATGTGGTAACCTGCTTAATTAGAACATGAACTCAACAGGTATACACACTACTTCACTGTGGTTATAACACCCTAATAGCCATGATTCATTCAAAAATTGCCATCAAGTGGAGACATACAAGATTATAGAGTAGCTTTTGGGATATTCAGCTACTGTACATTGTTTTGGAGGCCACATACCGCCCTGCGACCCCGAAAAGGACAAGCGGTATGAAATGGATGGATTTCCAGAAATCTGGACCGGGCTTCTCCTCCTCCGTAACAACGTCAGTAAACGTTTGGGAACTGAGGAGACCAATTTTTGAAGCTTTTCAGGTGGAATTATTTCCCATTCTTGCTTGATGTACAGCTTAATTGTTCAACAGTCCGTGGTCTCTGTTGTGTTATTTTACGCTTCATATTGCCCCACACATTTTCAACGGGAGACAGGTCTGGACTACAGGCAGGCCAGACTTTTTACAATGAAGCCAGGCTGTTGTAACACGTGGCTTGGCATTGTCTTGCTGAAATAAGCAGGGGCGTCCATGATAACGTCGCTTGGATGGCAACTTATGTTGCTCCAAAACCTGTATGTAGTTTTCAGCATTAATGGTGCCTTCACAGATGTGTAAGTTACCCATGCCTTGGGCACTAATACACCCCCATACCATCGCAGATGCTAGCTTTTGAACTTTGCGCCGATAACAATCCGGGTGGTTCTTTTCCTCTTTGTTCCGGAGGACACGACGTCCACAGTTTCCAAAAACAATTTGAAATGTGGTCTCGACAGACCACAGAACACTTTTCCACTTTGCATCAGTCCATGTTAGATGAGCTCGGGCCCAGCGAAGCCGGCTGCGTTTCTGGGTGTTGTTGATAAACGGCTTTCGCTTTGCATAGTAGAGTTTTAACTTGCACTTACAGATGTAGCACAGTGACAGAAAATGCCAAGCTTGATGATGAGATCAGACTCAGGATGGGGAGAGCGAGTGCTGTGTTTGGGAAATTAAGAGAAAGACTCTAGAATAACAGGCATGTCTCTATTCGGTGCTGAAACTTGGACCCTCTACAGGTTGCAAGTCAGGAAACTTCACGCCTACATGATGTGCCACTTTCGGGCCATCATTGGCATCTCCTGGAGAGACAAAATCTCAAACACAGAGGTCCTAAATCGTGCTGGACTGCCATCGATGGATGACATGCTAACCCAAACAAACCTGAGATGGGTCGGGCATGTAGAGAGAATGACCCACAAGCGGCTCCCTAGGCATCTGCTCTACTCACTGCTGGAGGAAGAGAAACAAAACCTAGGGAGGCCAAGTCTACGGTACAGGGACACCGTTAAACGGAATTTGAGGGAACCGAAGATCGACCCTGCAACCTGGCAGCTGAAGGCAAAAGACAGGGCTGAGTGGAGGTCTATGATCCGACCAAAAAGAAACAGTCATTGTCGCGCCCGACAGACTGCTATGATGATGATGATGATGATGACAGATGTAGCGACAAACTGTAGTTACAGTGGTTTTCTGAAGTGTTCCTGAGCCCATGTGGTGATATCCTTTACACACTGATGTCACTTTTTGATGCAGTACCGCCTGAGGGATCGAAGGTCATGGGCATTCAATGTTGGTTTTCAGCCTTGCTGCTTACGTGGAGTGATTTCTCCAGATGTTCTTAAACTTTTGGGACAATTTGCTCACATATTTGTTCACAAAGTGGTGACCCTCGCTCCATTCTTGTTTGTGAATGACTGAGCATTTCATGGAAGCTGCTTTTATACCCAATCATGGCACCCACCTGTTCCCAATTAGCCTGTTCACCTGTGGGATGTTCCGATTAAGTGTTTGATGAGCATTCCTCAACTTTCTCAGTTTATTGCCACCTGTGCCAGCTTTTTTTAAACTTGTTGCAGGCATCACATTCCAAATGAGCTAATATTTGCAAAAAATAACAAAGTTAACCAGTTCGAAAGTTAAATATTTTGTCTTTGCATTCTATTCAATTGCGTATAGGTTGAAAAGGATTTGCAAATCATTGTATTTTGTTTTTAGTTACAATTTACACAACGTGCCAACTTCACTGGTTTTGGGTTTTGTACAACACAATTACAACATTGAAACAACATGCTTTTTGACGACGTTTATTCAATGTCAAGTTGTGACGTTGATTTGACCATTGAAAACAACGTGGATCTAGGGCTGGGCGATATGGCCTTTTTTTTAAATATCTCGATATATCTGATACACGATACAGTATATATCTCGATATTTTGCCTTAGCATTGAATTAACACTTGATGCATATAATCACAGCAGTATGATGATTCTATGTGTCTACATTAAAATATTGTTGTTCATACTGCATTAATATATGCTCATTTTAAACTTTCATGCAGAGAGGGAAATCACAACTAAGTCAATCGACCAAAAGTGTATTTATTAAACAGTTATTAAGCAGTGGCACAAACATTCATGTCATTTCCAAAACAGAAAGTGCAAGGATGTCAGAGACATTTTAAAACAAGCTATTAGTGCACTTTTGTGCATGATGTCACTAAGATGACATATCAAAACAATACTAAATTAAAGTGCACTTTTTGTACAGAACACCACTACAATAGTTTAAAACAATAAAGTGCACTTTTGTGCATGATGTCGCACAAGATATTTCAATAACTGTCAAATAAAAATGAGCTGCATAATAGGAAATCAAATAGTGTTCGTCCTTCGCTATGTGGTAGGTTACTGTGGACATTATCTCCTTTTGTTGTTAACTTGTTTTTTTCATACGGTGTTGATCTGGAAATGTTTGCCTCGGCATTTTGATGGTGTGGGCGTGTGGCACCGAACGGAGATGTTGACATGCGGAGTAAGCACTCTTCATTCTCTAGCAGGTGACTTTTCAAATTATGCTACATATTAGCAGTAATGCTACTTTTTGTAGCAACACTTTTGCCCCACACGTGACAAATAACGGTTGTCTGTTCGACATATTCCCGCTTGGAGCCAAACCGCCGCCAGACGATGGACCCCGTGCTGTTTTTCTTGGGAATTAATTCTTCCTTCATTTGTTATCAGATTTACACCTTCTTTCTCTCGTATTACCACTCGCACCACAGCTAACGTTACCCATGCTGCTACCTCTCTGCTCCGCGAGGGCGTATACGTATGTGACGTATGACGTGACAGTATGTGACGTATGTAAGAAGGTGCGCTTGCTGTCTGTGAGAAGGAGACACAAGAAGGAGTGGGAAGAGCCTGTAGTGTAATGCCAGCAGCTAAAAGCAACTGCATGAGAACGTATACTCGAATATCACGATACAGTCATTTTCTATATCGCACAGAGACAAACCCGCGATATATCGAGTATATCGATATATCGCCCCACCCTACGTGGATCCAATGTTGGATATTAACGTTGTCTTAATTTGCAAATACAACTATTTTGCAACGTTGTTTCAAAGTCAGTTTTAAAGGACATGTATGTATAATCAACATTGTATCAATGTCTTGTGCCTGCTGGGAGCGTCCTCTAGCGCAGTGGTTCTCAACCTTTTTTCAGTGATGTGTACCCCCTGTGAACATTTTTTTAATTCAAGTACCCCCTAATCAGAGCAAAGCATTTTTGGTTGAAAAAAAGAGATAAAGAAGTAAAATACAGCACTATGTCATCAGTTTCTGATTTATTAAATTGTATAACAGTGCAAAATATTGCTCATTTGTTGTGGTCTTTCTTGAACTATTTGGAAAAAAAGATATAAAAATAACAAAAAATTTGTTGAAAAATAAACAAGTGATTCAATTATAAATAAAGATTTCTACACATAGAAGTAATCATCAACTTAAAGTGCCCTCTTTGGGGATTGTAATAGAGATCCATCTGGATTTATGAACTTAATTCTAAACATTTCTTCACAAAAAAAAGAAATCTTTAACATCAATATTTATGGAACATGTCCACAAAAAATCTAGCTGTCAACACTGAATATTGCATTGTTACATTTCTTTTCACAGTTCTTTTTGACAGATATTTTTTTTAAAAACTCACGTACCCCTTGACACCTTCAAGTACCCCCAGGGGTACGCGTACCCCCATTTGAGAACCACTGCTCTAGCGCACTCTTTTGTTGACCTTCTGCAAAAAAAACTAGTCAAAGATTATCTCCATAACAGCACTTCACTTCAAAAATGAGCACTTCTCACAAGTTTTTTTAATTGAACACAAGGCCCAACAGCCCAAATAGTGAAAAAGAGAGGGCCTAAAATGGAATCTTGGAGAACACCACTATAACTAAAGAAGTTGAACAAACAAGATACAGCAGCACCTTAGTTACATAAATCAAATAACAAAGAAAAATTGTAACTGTCAAATAGGGATGTAACGATAAACGGTATAATGATAAACCGCAGTAAAACTTCCCACTATTAGTATTACCGTTTTTAAATTAAAAATGATCGTAAAACTGGGATTGACAACACTTGATAAACTTAAAGACGGGTGACACTCCTCACTCAAGATAGCAAGCTAGCGCTAACTATCTTAAATGCTAACATGAAAACAAGAGACATTAACGTCTTTCTCCATCAAAAGAGGACATAACCCACTCTAAACTCAGTGTTTCCCACACATTCATTTATTTGTGGCGGCCCGCCACAAAATAATTACGTCCGCCACAAATATGTATAATAATATTCCTGTCCAGCTTCTCAGGCAAATCATATAGTTGATGTAGATGCCCATATAGGCTGTTCAGATTTACTTTACAAAAGAGAAGTGTAGGATACTTCTCTTGTTGCCGTATTTGTATTTGACCACTACTGTTTTCTGTTTATTTGTTACTGACTGTGGCAGGACACCTCTGCCTCTGTTTCACTTTATGTTGCTGGTAAATAATATGGTTGTATTAGTAGGCTAAAGTTAAATTATTTAGTATGCACTAATTAAAGGGGCAGAGCTTTAAGAGACATTTTAGCTTTTATATTTTATAAGATATATTTTTTGTAAGAACCACAATTAATAAATATATTTCAGTGAATAACTTATTGTTCAAATCTGTATATAAATATGTATATAAAGTGTTGTAATTATATTGTAAAATGGATGGATGGACGTTTAAAACAAAACTGTTATTATTAATTAGTAAGTATACATTTTTTTAGCCTTTTTAGAGAAAATCATATCACTGTAGTAAATTATGCAAATTACTCGATGATGTCATGGTGACTACGCTCATAGCCACGCCCATAGCCACGCCCCCACCGCCACAGGTATCTTGGCAGTTTATGGGAAACACTGAAACTTGTATAAACACACCACTACAACTACTGCCAAAATGTTTCAATTTATTTATGGTGAGTGTTATTGACAGTTTAACAATATCAACACAATATTATATCTATAGTTCCTTATTTTCTTTTATTATATACAATTGTTTGAGCAAAACAAAGTCAATAGTACACAATAACTAAACTACGTCAATCAAAAACTAGTATCCATTACTCCAGGGGTCGCCAACCCGTTGATCGCGATCTACCAGTTGATCTTTGGGACCCTACCGGTCGATCGGGAAAATATTAGGGGCAAAAAAAATGCATATAACATTAGTGACACTCCCACCCGGAGAATGACCAACAGACCCGGGTGCACAAAAACCATCGAGCTGCAACAATGCTTAAGGCTAACTGTTGCAAAGCATCGGACATTTTTTAGCATCCAACATCAAACAACTCTTCCCTCAACCACAACCATCATTGCTCGTCTGTGATGGGAAGCTTACAAACCAAACACTTAATCAAAAACACACTGGGTCTGTGAACATTGCTCCAAAGTATGGATTTTGTGTTGATTTATATACAAAAGTAAACATTGACTTGTGCAAAGGCAGTAATATATGACGAAACAAGGCGGCAGCTTAAGAGGGACTACTCTGTTTATTCTTCTTAAACTCGCCGACTTGTATAAACACATCACTGTCTGAGCAACTAAGATATTTAACTGTACACATTAAACCTACAGGCTGTGCTTTCTTAGACAGAGAGATCAATCGTTACTCGAAGGAAAATGACATCAGGAAGTGAATTTGCGTGTAGTCACATAAACCGGACGTGAAGCATTTAACACACGTTTTTATTTATTACTAAAAAAAAAATTTTACAAATTAAAACAAAAGATGTTTCACATTGTAGACGTCACGTACTTGCGGTCCCACTGATACATACGCCAGATGCCAGTTGCGCAGAGTTGACAAAGGTTTTAATGATTGGTTTTTTTCACAAGCTCTTCAACAGACATGTTCTTTAACGACAACAGATGATTAGATTAACACGTACCACCTGTGAAATCTAATCATCTGCCAGCTGTGTCTCGCCGTCAGCACATGCCCAGCCCCTATCCGATGGTGCTCCTGCAGGCGCGCTGGCCACATCTCCCTCCACACACACATATTTAAAGACGCAAGTAAAAAATAATATGGCTTTTAAGTAAACAATATTATCATATAACATATTTCTTCTGCCACTGAAGTATATTGTGTGGCTAATTATGTATTGTATTTAATTTTTTGAATAATACTTGGTTTCAAGTGTGCATTAGTACACTTGTTATAATGATAACTGTGATCATTTTGTTGGCAATAACCGTGAGATGACGTTTTTATATCGTTACATCCCTACTACCAAAAAGGAAAATACTTAAACGGGTGCCTCGAGGAACGCGTCAGTTATCTAAATTGGCCCTAGTGTGTGAATGTGAGTGTGAATGTTGTCTGTCTATCTGTGTTGGCCCTGCGATGAGGTGGCGACTTGTCCAGGGTGTACCCGCCTTCCGCCCGATTGCAGCTGAGATAGGCTCCAGCGCCCCCCGCGACCCCGAAGGGAATAAGCGGTAGAAAATGGATGGATGGACAAGTTGTGAACCCAGTGTTCTACTTTTGCTAGCAAGGTTAAAATGTCAATGTGAGGAACCCCCAATGTGTTTACGGTGGTCCAAGTTCCTAAAGCACTCTCGTATTTTGAGGTATTTGCTGCAAAAATGTTTGTCTCACAAGTTTTGAACTCAACTCGGGGGCCAGTATGATGTCATTCCTGGGCCAGATTTGGCTCTTGGGCCGCCAGTTGAATAGAACTGCAATATTGCCTAAAAATCACATTTAAATCAACTGGCATGTGTCACATAATGCTACTATTGCCTAAAAATCACATTTAAATCAACGGGCATGTGTCACATACTGCTACTATTGCCTAAAAATCACATTTAAATCAACTGGCATGTGTCACATAATGCTACTATTGCCTAAAAATCACATTTAAATCAACGGGCATGTGTCACATACTGCTACTATTGCCTAAAAATCACATTTAAATCAACTGGCATGTGTCACATAATGCTACTATTGCCTAAAAATCACATTTAAATCAACTGGCATGTGTCACATACTGCTACTATTGCCTAAAAATCACATTTAAATCAACTGGCATGTGTCACATAATGCTACTATTGCCTAAAAATCACATTTAAATCAACGGGCATGTGTCACATACTGCTACTATTGCCTAAAAATCACATTTAAATCAACTGGCATGTGTCACATAATGCTACTATTGCCTAAAAATCACATTTAAATCAACTGGCATGTGTCACATAATGCTACTATTGCCTAAAAATCACATTTAAATCAACTGGCATGTGTCACATAATGCTACTATTGCCTAAAAATCACATTTAAATCAACGGGCATGTGTCACATACTGCTACTATTGCCTAAAAATCACATTTAAATCAACTGGCATGTGTCACATAATGCTACTATTGCCTAAAAATCACATTTAAATCAACTGGCATGTGTCACATAATGCTACTATTGCCTAAAAATCACATTTAAATCAACTGGCATGTGTCACATAATGCTACTATTGCCTAAAAATCACATTTAAATCAACGGGCATGTGTCACATACTGCTACTATTGCCTAAAAATCACATTTAAATCAACTGGCATGTGTCACATAATGCTACTATTGCCTAAAAATCACATTTAAATCAACAGGCATGTGTCACATACTGCTACTATTGCTTAAAAATCACATTTAAATCAACTGGCATGTGTCACATAATGCTACTATTGCCTAAAAATCACATTTAAATCAACAGGCATGTGTCACATACTGCTACTATTGCTTAAAAATCACATTTAAATCAACTGGCATGTGTCACATAATGCTACTATTGCCTAAAAATCACATTTAAATCAACTGGCATGTGTCACATAATGCTACTATTGCCTAAAAATCACATTTAAATCAACTGGCATGTGTCACATAATGCTACTATTGCCTAAAAATCACATTTAAATCAACTGGCATGTGTCACATAATGCTACTATTGCCTAAAAATCACATTTAAATCAACAGGCATGTGTCACATACTGCTACTATTGCCTAAAAATCACATTTAAATCAACTGGCATGTGTCACATAATGCTACTATTGCCTAAAAATCACATTTAAATCAACTGGCATGTGTCACATAATGCTACTATTGCCTAAAAATCACATTTAAATCAACGGGCATGTGTCACATACTGCTACTATTGCCTAAAAATCACATTTAAATCAACTGGCATGTGTCACATAATGCTACTATTGCCTAAAAGTCACATTTAAATCAACAGGCATGTGTCACATACTGCTACTATTGCTTAAAAATCACATTTAAATCAACTGGCATGTGTCACATAATGCTACTATTGCCTAAAAATCACATTTAAATCAACTGGCATGTGTCACATAATGCTACTATTGCCTAAAAATCACATTTAAATCAACTGGCATGTGTCACATAATGCTACTATTGCCTAAAAATCACATTTAAATCAACAGGCATGTGTCACATACTGCTACTATTGCCTAAAAATCACATTTAAATCAACTGGCATGTGTCACACAATGCTACTATTGCCTAAAAATCACATTTAAATCAACTGGCATGTGTCACATAATGCTACTATTGCCTAAAAATCACATTTAAATCAACAGGCATGTGTCACATAATGCTACTATTGCCTAAAAATAACATTTAAATCAACTGGCATGTGTCACATAATGCTACTATTGCCTAAAAATCACATTTAAATCAGCTGGCATGTGTCACATAATGCTACTATTGCCTAAAAATCACATTTAAATCAACTGGCATATGTCACATAATGCTACTATTGCCTAAAAATCACATTTAAATCAACAGGCATGTGTCACATAATGCTACTATTGCCTAAAAATAACATTTAAATCAACTGGCATGTGTCACATAATGCTACTATTGCCTAAAAATCACATTTAAATCAACTGGCATGTGTCACATAATGCTACTATTGCCTAAAAATCACATTTAAATCAACTGGCATGTGTCACATAATGCTACTATTGCCTAAAAATCACATTTAAATCAACTGGCATGTGTCACATAATGCTACTATTGCCTAAAAATCACATTTAAATCAACTGGCATGTGTCACATAATGCTACTATTGCTTAAAAATCACATTTAAATCAACTGGCATGTGTCACATAATGCTACTATTGCCTAAAAATCACATTTAAATCAACTGGCATGTGTCACATAATGCTACTATTGCCTAAAAATCACATTTAAATCAACTGGCATGTGTCACATAATGCTACTATTGCCTAAAAATCACATTTAAATCAACTGGCATGTGTCACATAATGCTACTATTGCCTAAAAATCACATTTAAATCAACTGGCATGTGTCACATAATGCTACTATTGCCTAAAAATCACATTTAAATCAACTGGCATGTGTCACATAATGCTACTATTGCCTAAAAATCACATTTAAATCAACTGGCATGTGTCACATAATGCTACTATTGCCTAAAAATCACATTTAAATCAACAGGCATGTGTCACATAATGCTACTATTGCCTAAAAATCACATTTAAATCAACTGGCATGTGTCACATAATGCTACTATTGCCTAAAAATCACATTTAAATCAACTGGCATGTGTCACATAATGCTACTATTGCCTAAAAATCACATTTAAATCAACTGGCATGTGTCACATAATGCTACTATTGCCTAAAAATCACATTTAAATCAACTGGCATGTGTCACATAATGCTACTATTGCTTAAAAATCACATTTAAATCAACTGGCATGTGTCACATAATGCTACTATTGCCTAAAAATCACATTTAAATCAACTGGCATGTGTCACATAATGCTACTATTGCCTAAAAATCACATTTAAATCAACTGGCATGTGTCACATAATGCTACTATTGCCTAAAAATCACATTTAAATCAACTGGCATGTGTCACATAATGCTACTATTGCCTAAAAATCACATTTAAATCAACTGGCATGTGTCACATAATGCTACTATTGCCTAAAAATCACATTTAAATCAACTGGCATGTGTCACATAATGCTACTATTGCCTAAAAATCACATTTAAATCAACTGGCATGTGTCACATAATGCTACTATTGCCTAAAAATCACATTTAAATCAACAGGCATGTGTCACATAATGCTACTATTGCCTAAAAATAACATTTAAATCAACTGGCATGTGTCACATAATGCTACTATTGCCTAAAAATCACATTTAAATCAACAGGCATGTGTCACATAATGCTACTATTGCCTAAAAATCACATTTAAATCAACAGGCATGTGTCACATAATGCTACTGTTGCCTAAAAATCTGCGTTTCCCCAATCCTACAGACGCCAACTATGAGTTTGATATATGCTACACCTCGGTGCTGAAGAGAGCCATCAGGACCCTGTGGCTGGTCCTGGATGGCATCGACCAAATGTGGGTGCCCGTGCACCGCACCTGGCGTCTCAACGAGCGCCACTACGGCGGCCTGACAGGCCTCAACAAGGCCGAGACGGCCGCCAAGCACGGGGAGGCCCAGGTGAAGATCTGGCGGCGCTCGTTCGACATCCCGCCTCCCTCTATGGGTCCCGAACACGACTACTACGCCGCCATCAGCAAGGTAACGATAGCACACGTAGGTTTGTGAGGCAAGAGTACACATTGAGCAACAGGCTTTGTGAGGCCTTACAAAAACGTGGACCAAGCACAGATAAGTGAAATCAACAGTGTAGAGGAGCCTCAACATGATTGCCTAACAGCATGCATGACTGCAAAGCATTGGGGTAAAAGTTCAAGGGTAAGTCAAAGCCAAGGTCTAGTTTTCGTCCCCAGTGGTGTCTTCATTTTAGATGCAAGTTGAATATCAGAGAAGCTTAGTATTCACAGCGCTTTACTTTTTCCACCTTTTGTAATGTAACAGCCTTATTCCTAAATGGAATACATTTATTTTGTCCTTAAAATTCTACACTCAATACCCCATAATGACAATGTGAAAAGTTTTAATTTTTATTTTGCAAATTTGATTTAACATTTTTTTATAGAATTTACTCAATATTTTGTTGATGCGCCTTTCGCAACAACTACAGCCTCAAGTCTGTTTTAATATAATGCCAGAAACTTGCCACACCTATCTTTGGGCAGTTTCACCCATTCCTCTTTGCAGCCCTTTTCAAGCGCCGTCAGGTTGGATGGGAAGCGTTGGTTTTCATCCAAGATGTCTCTGTACATTGCTGCATTCATCTTTCTCTCTATCCATGCTTCGCTGTAGGAATGGTATTGACCTGGTGATGAGCGGTGCCTGGTTTGCTCCAAACATGATGGCTGGCATTCACGCCAAAGAGTTCAATCTTTGTCTCATCAGCCCAGAGAATTTAATTTCTCATGGTCTGATAGTCTTTTAGGTGGATTTTGGCAAGCTTTTATAAAGAAATAGCTTCCATCAGGCCACTCGACCTTACAGGCCTGATTGGTGGATTGTTGCACAGAAGAATGCTGTAGCTCTGAGTGACCATCCGGTTCTTGGTTACCTCCCTGACTAGACTAAGACGAATGCAGCATTGTACTGAGACATCCTGGATGGAAACCAACCCTTCTCATCCAACCTCATGGAGTTTGAGAGGTGCGGCAAAGAGGAACGGGCAAAACTGCCCAAAGGTAAGTGTGCCAAGCTTGTGGCATCGTATTCAAAAAGACTTGAGGCTTTGATTGCTGCCAAAAGTGCATCAGTATTGAGCAAAGGCTGTGAATGTGATTTTTTGTTTTTAATAAATTTGCACACCAAAAAAATTCTAAACTTTTCACATTGTCATTATGGGGTATTGTCTGTAGAATTTTGAGGACAAAAATGAATGTATCACATTTTAAAATAAGGCTGTAAAATAACAAAATGTGGAAAAAATGGAGCGCTGTCAATACTTTCCGGATACACTGTACTACTGTAGGTGTTCAAAGGGAAGGTGTAGCAGCTTCAGAAAAATAAAGAAGACCATATTTTTGCAAATGTGTCAGTTTGATGGCAATTGTTATTCAAATAAGTTTATCCTGGGATGCGAGTAAACCTCTAATTTGTTTTTGTTTTTTGTTTTTTTAATTCAAACAATAGATATTAGGATGTTCCAATAAGGGATTTATGCTTCATGAGTGAGCTCAGCCAATACGATACCGATCACATATATTAACTGTGCATTTTTCTATTTATTTATGGTGAGTGTTATTGACAGTTTAACAATATCAACACAATATTATACACTATAGTTCCTTATTTTCTATTATTATATATAGGGATGTCCGATAATGGCTTTTTGCCGATATCTGATATGCCGATATTGTCCAACTCTTAATTACAGATACCGATACCGATATCAACCGATACCGATATATACAGTCGTGGAATTAACACATTATTATGCCTAATTTGGACAACCAGGTATGGTGAAGATAAGGTTCTTTTTAAAAATAATAATTACATTAAATAAGATAAATACATTAAAAACATTTTCTTGAATAAAAAATAAAGTAAAACAATATAAAAACAGTTACATAGAAACTAGTAATTAATGAAAATTAGTAAAATTAACTGTTAAAGGTTAGTACTATTAGTGGACCAGCAGCACGCACAATCATGTGTGCTTACGGACTGTATCCCTTGCAGACTGTATTGATATATATTGATAAAAAATGTAGGAACCAGAATATTAATAACAGAAAGAAACAACCCTTTTGTGTGAATGAGTGTAAATGGGGGAGGGAGGTTTTTTTGGGTTGGTGCACTAATTGTAAGTATATCTTGTGTTTTTATGTTGATTTAATTTTTTAAATTAATTTAAAATAAAAACGATACCGATAATTTAAAAAACGATACCGATAATTTCCGATATTACATTTTAAAGCATTTATCGGACATCTCTAATTATATACAATTGTTTGAGCATAACAAAGTCAATACTACACAATAACTAAACTACGTAAATCAAAAAGTAGTATCCATTACTCCAGGGGTCGCCAACGCATCGATCTTTGGGACCATACCGGTCGACCGGGAAAATGTTAGGAAAAAAAAAAGGTATATGACATTAGTGACCAACAGACCCGGAGAGTGACCAACAAAAACCATCGAGCTGCAACGCATCAGACATTTTTTAGCATCCAACATCAAACAACTCTTCCCTCAACCACTACCATCATTGCTCGCCTGCGGTGGGAAGCTAAGAAGCCAAACACTGGAGTCTGTGAACATTGCTCCAAAGTACGGATCTTGTGTTGATTTATATACAAAAGTAAACATTGACTTGTGCAAAGGCAGTAATATAGGACGAAACAAAGTGGCAGCTTAAGAGGGACTACTCTGTTTATTCTTCTTAAACCCGCCAGGTGAACATCTGATTTGAATAACCTCCGGTGCTGACGTACCGGTAACCTGACTCGCCCAGACATGATAAGAAATGCTGTTTATTTGCTTTAATGCAGGTGATTATTATTAACTTAGAGGAGCAGCTCCACACTGTGTATGGAGACCCATAAATAGCTGCCATGGACTGAAAATAAATATTTTGTGAGCCAGAGAGGATTGGCATTTGTGATCGGCATTAAAAGACATTAATCGGAAATAGCGATCACTTACTTTTTAAAGAGAAATGGATTGGCACAACCCTAGTAAAAAAGTTTTCTCTTCATTCCGCCATATTCATGTGACACATTGTTCCTGGTGCAGGATCGCCGCTATGCCGACTTGACTGAGGACCAGCTTCCCTCCTGCGAGAGCCTCAAGGACACAATCGCCCGAGCACTTCCCTTCTGGAATGAAGAGATTGCTCCTCAGATCAAGCAGGGAAAGAGAGTGCTCATTGCTGCTCATGGAAACAGTCTGAGAGGCATCGTGAAGCACCTGGAGGGTGGGTGGAGTCTTATTAGCAGCATTGATAGATATTATTTACAGTTGTCCCTCGTTTATCGCTGCTAATGGGTTCCGTACCACAATGAATGAATTTACGCAAAGCAGAAATCATTAATTAAATATCAAATGCTTTCATAGCTGAATCATACAAAAACTTGTTTATAACCTTCTAAATTTGTTTTTCGATATCATGGCATGAAATAACACCCTTTAGTGAACTTCACACTAATGCTTCCCGAGGCTGAGCCAATCAGTGGCCACATTACTGTACAGGGCACTCCGATTGGTTTGGTCTTCTGTCATGGCCAATACTATTGTGGTAATGATATTTTTAGTTAATGCGGCCATTTTTTATGCGTGAAAATGCTTTATTTAGGACTAAAACATTTTTAAATATGCTTAAAACATTTTTTTTTTATTGTGATGTGGTGGAACCGCAATATTTGAAGCGCGATGTGGTGAGGGACAACTGCATAGTACTGTCAAGCTTTTTTTTTTTAAATAGCGATTAATTGTGATCTGTAATTATTTATTAATTATTTTAATATTGCCTAAAAATGCTGAGAAAAGCCCTCATTATGAGATATTTTCATTTAAATTCATTACATTATTAGACTTAGACAAACGTTATTGATCTACAAGAGAAATTGTTCCACACAGTAGCTCAGTTACAAAGGATGGAAAGGGTAAGGATGGAAAGGATAATGCAGGTATAAATTAGACTAAAAATATACCATTGTAGCAATATAAAATATAACATATATGTAATATTTACATATTATATGTAAAGTATATAATATATAATGATATATTACATTATACTATATTAGAAAAATATATATATACAGTATATATGTATACTTTATACTTTATAAAGCCACTTTTTGTGTGTGTGTATATATATAAGTAATATATATATATTACTTTATAAAGTAATTTATTGTTTTGAAGAGATACAGTCTGTTTTATTTACTAAACTAGTATTTAGTAAACTGGTATTGAATGTTAAACTTAATGGTTTTCCTTTTCTGTAGATAATATAAAATAAATTAAACAGAGCCACCAATCACAGTGCTCGCATATTGTATGTTACCAATAGTAACACATTTTAACAAATAAATGTTTAAATTTGTCACAAATAGATGTTAAACTTTGTAAAACATTTCCCATCAAGCAAATGTTGGGTTTGGTCGGCTTTCCTTGTCGTTAGTGGAGATCATTATCATGTTTTAAACCTTATTTAATGACAGAACATGAAGTTATTTACTTACAAGGGATGTTTTAATTTCGTCCAGCCACCGACATGGTAATGGCCATACAGTAGATGCGCACAAAAAAGGAATTGTCTACTCTACGCTAAAAGCAAGACGCCATTTAAACCTATACAGACCATAAACACACTTTTTAAGTTTAGTATGAATATTTTACAACTGTGATTCTCAAACTGTGATATGCGTACTACTAACAGTACACAGGCTCCATCTAATGGTACGCCAAAGAATCACCTGATTAAATATTCAAACGCCGTGTTACTGTTCAAACCGTGTGCAATGTTACAGTGGCCAAAAATAATAAATATACTTGTTAAATACAACATATGCCTTGTTTTTAATGAATATGTAGGCCTATTGCACTACTGTATTTTACTGTTGGTCAGAGCTAAGTGCTTTCTGAGGTGGTACTTGGTGAAAAAAGTTTGAGAAGCACTGTTTTACACAATTGGTTAAACATGATTAATAATAACATCCAAGTCTATTGACAGAGTGAGACCTCTTTTTCACCGTTGTTCTATGCTATCTCTGTGCCGCATAGTGCTAGTCCAGAATGAAATGATGGCAAGGAAACTCAGAAACATCAAATTAAAAAAAAGATTAACACCAATAAAAAATGTGTTAAATATAACTAATTAATTAATCAGAATTCATTAATTATTAATTTTGACATCCCTAATTATTTACATTTGATTGCACAAAAATGGCTGTGTGTGTGTGTGTGAGTGGACACTAAGGCCACCCATGCTGTACACTGACTACTCTAAAGCAGTGGTTCTCAAACTTTTTCACCAAGCACCACCTCAGAAAAAACCTGGCTCTCCAAGGACCACCATAATGAACAACATTAAAATGCAGTAGCACAGTAGGCTTAAGTATTCATTAAAAACAAGGCCGAGGTTTTTTATAGTATTTTTTGGCCAAGGTAACATTACTCACAGTTTGAACAGTAACACTGTGTTTGATTATAGGAATATAAAAACACTGTACTTTAATCAAGTGATTCTTTGATTACCACAGTTTGAAAATCACTGCTCTGAAGGATATCTAAGTTTAATTTCTCTTTTTGGTGTGCCTTTTCCCATAAAGGGATGTCCGATGAAGCTATCATGGAGCTCAACCTTCCAACCGGTATTCCCATCCTGTACGAACTGGACAAAAATCTGAAGCCCGTGAAGCCGATGCAGTTCTTGGGAGACGAGGAGACCGTGCGCAAGGCTATGGAGGCCGTAGCCGCTCAGGGCAAAGCTAAGAAGTAAACCGTGGTCATGTTCCTAATAACTGTGTGTTCCTTCGGGATTCTGTACTTGCACTGTGCTAAGAAAATACCCTGTCAGAGTTATGCAGGTTGTAAATAAGGGCCAAGAGTATTACTAGCTTGAATAAAGTATTATTAGACTAACTTGCCCAGCAACATAGTGTATAATCTGTGCACTTTATTGTTCAATATGATCAATTAAATATACATTTCAAGCAGATTTGTTGTGTACTTTTGTATGTATTTTGTGTTTGCATCCACCGTAGGTTGTCAGAGTATTGCATAAGAAAAAACAATGCCAACGGAAGAATGAGGAAATTAACTTGGCAATTTGTCTAGGGCTTGATGCCACACCCCAACTGTCTTTTATTTTTCTCTCTTCATCGTGTTGCTGTCTGATTTATTTTTCCCTCATTGTGAGTAAAATTGTACTGTAAAAAATGTTGCATTTATGACATTTCGAGTTAGGAACATTGGTGCCGTTGTTTCCCAAGCCTGAGGCACACACTTCTGGGGATGTTTGACTTTTGTGGCTGTATGTAGACATGGTGACAGTGGGTTGCATCAGCTCTGTGCTCTTGAATGTCTCTTATATCCTTTGTGGTGTTGAATGTTTCCCTCTAGTTTTCTAGTTTTCCGTATGATTTTGCCTTGTTCTTTGTAGACGTTTTGAGCCTGCTATGCAACCACATGGCCTGAAAGAGTGGCAGCAGATCACAGTAGCTACTCAAACAATTTCCCTTGTGGATCAATTGTTTGTCATGGTTGAGGTCTAAAAAAATACACATGTAAAATGCTCAATGGGAGAAATGGAGAAACTATTTCTGTGATAACTTCACCCTGTATAAGATCAATAATTCCAAAAATCCCCTAATGTTCAATAATGACCCCTTCAACACGTGGCTGTTAGCCAAGGACCAAACATGGTGAGGCTGCGTTTCAGTTCTACACTCCTAAAATCAGGAATAGTCTTCCAGAAAATGTGAGACAGGCCTCAAAGTTAACTATGTTCAATTCCAGGCTAAGAAAACACTTTTATTTACTGTGATTGTGCCTATGACAACTGAAAGTATTTTATCTACACTACTTGATTTAAATTTGAATGATGATCATTTTATATTTTTGCTTTCTCGTAATTTTCTGTAAAGCACTTTGAATTGCCTTGTGTAAAAATGCCATCCATCTTCTTCTGCTTATCCGAAGTCGGGTCACGGGGGCAGCAGCCTAAGCAGAGAAGCCCAGACTTCCCTCTCATAGCTACTTCGTCCAGATCTTCCCTGGGGATCCCGAGGCATTCCCAGGACAGCTGGAAGACATGGTCTCTCCGCCGTGTCCTGGATCTTGGGGGCATAGCAAGTCAGTGATGTACTGAGGGGCCCCACCATGCAACGCACGGAATGTCAGGACTAAAATCTCAAATGCGGAATTTAACTGGAATCCAATGAAGACAGGATAAAACGGGGGTGATATGGGCTTTTCTGGGTGCACCGGTCAAAAGTCTGGCAGCCACATTTTGTACAGTCTGAAGTCTCTTTAGCGTTGACTTGTTGAAGAGAGTGAAAAGAGAATTGCAATAGTCAATGCGAGACGAAATGAACGCGTGAATGATCATTTCGAGATCCAATTTTGACAACAAATTTCTCATTTTAGAAATATTTCTGAGATGATAAAAAGAGTTTTTGGTCAGTTGACAACTGACCCACCAAAGACATGGACTTGATCGTTCACAACCCCAAGGTTTCTGAGGCTGCTTTTAACAGATGCACCCAGAGCACCAAGGGAGTTCTTGATCAGGGGGATCTTTTTATCGGGAGCAGTTATCAGAGTTTCCGTTTTGTTTGAATTCATCTGGAGGAAATTTGAGGACAACCAGTTTTTAATAGAGGATACGCACTCCAAGAACTCAGATAAAAAGTGAAACTCTGAATCATTCAAGGAGCATAACAGTTAAATATCTGCATAGAAATGATAAGAAGCATTTTTAAAACTACTGATCAACCTCCCAAGCGGCCTCAGATACAACAAAAATAAAACAGGCCCCAGAACAGAACCCTGGGCCTCACCACATGACAGTTTGGACACATCGGACATTCGACTTAGACTTAGACTTCCTTTTATTGTCATTCAAATTTGAACTTTTCAGTACAGATAAGAACAAAATTCCGTTGCATTAGCTGGTTGTAGTGCAGGATAAAAGAACAATAAGGTGCAGATATTAATAAATAGATTACTGTACAGATAAATATATTGCACTTTTGCATATGCATCCACGTTTATGGATGTATGTTATATTGTCTTTATATTCCAGCAAGTTAATCCATTTTGGGGGGGAATTGAGGGGATCATTATGATGCGTTCAAGAGTCTTACGGCCTGGGGGAAGAAGCTGTTACAGAACCTGGAGGTTCTGCTACTGAGGCTGCGGAACCTCTTTCTAGAGTCCAGCAGTGAAAACAGTCCTAGGTGGGGGTGGGAGGAGTCTCTGCAGATTTTCTGAGCCCTGGTCAGGCAGCGGCTTTTTGCAATCTCCTGGATAGGAGGAAGAGGAGTCCTGATGATCTTTTCCGCCGTCCTCACCACTCTCTGCAGAGACTTCCAGTCTGAGGCACTGCAGGCTCCACTCCAGACAGAGATGCAGTTGGTCAGTAGGCTCTCTATAGTGCCTCTGTAGAATGTGGTGAGAATGGGGGGAGGGAGAAGTGCTCTTTTCATCATTAAAAGTTATTCCATTCATATAAAATGTAAATCACTGGAGAACTGCACCAGAAAACCCCATCTCAGATTTGAGGCGATTTATTAGTATACCGTGATCCACAGTATCAAAGGCAGATGTCAAATCGAGTAAAACCAAAACTTTGTAGCGACCAGACTCAGCGGCCATCATCACGTCACTGGAAACTTTCAAAAGAGCAGTTTCGGTGGAGTGAAATGACCTACCCTTAAGGACGGTATAACTCGGTTGGTAGAGCGGTCGTGCCAGCAACTTGAGGGTTCCAGGTTCGATCCCCGCTTCCGCCATCCTAGTTACTGCCATTGTGTCCTTGGGCAAGACAATTTACCCACCTGCTCCCAGTGCCACCCACACTGGTTTAAATGTAACTTAGATATTGGGTTTAACTATGTAAATATAATTCACACACACACCTAAAGCCAGATTGGTATTTATCGTAAAAATCATGCCGTTCCAAAAATGAGGTTAGCTGCTTCGCTACCACTTTTTCAAAGATTTTTTGACATGAAGGGAAGTTTTGATATGGGCCGGTAATTTATAGGCTCCAGCGGATCAAGATTAGTTTTTTTAAGGATGGGATTCACCACAGCATGTTTAAAAAAGCTGGGGATCCAGCCAGACCGAATTGAAAGGTTTATCAATTTTACCACCCAAGGACCAACAGCATCAAAAACATTTAAGAAAAGTGGATTGATTGATTGATTGATTGATTGAGACTTTCATTAGTAGATTGCACAGTACAGTACATATTCCGTACAATTGACCACTAAATGGTAACACCCGAATAAGTTTTTCAACTTGTTTAAGTCGGGGTCTACGTTAATCAATTCATGGTATAAATATATACTATCAGCATAATAGCCAGATGAGGTGGTTCGGGCATCTGGTCAGGATGCCACCCGAACGCTTCCCTAGGGAGGTGTTTCGGGCACGTCCGACCGGTAGGAGGCCACGGGGAAGACCCAGGACACGTTGGGAAGACTATCTCTCCCGGCTGGCCTGGGAACGCCTCGGGATACCCCGGGAGGAGCTGGACGAAGTGGCTGGGGAGAGGGAAGTCTGGGCTTCCCTGCTTAGGGTGCTTCCCCCGCGACCCGACCTGGGATAAGCGGAAGAAGATGGATGGATGGATGGATGGATGGCGCGTAATACAGTCATCACACAAGTTAATCATCAGAGTATATACACTACCGTTCAAAAGTTTGGGGACATAATGAAATGTCCTTATTTTTTAAGGAAAAGCACTGTACTTTTCAATGAAGATAACTTTAAACTAGTCTTAACTTTAAAGAAATACACTCTATACATTGCTAATGTGGTAAATGACTATTCTAGCTGCAAATGTCTGGTTTTTGGTGCAATATCTACATAGGTGTATAGAGGCCCATTTCCAGCAACTATCACTCCAGTGTTCTAATGGTACAATATGTTTGCGCATTGGCTCAGAAGGCTAATTGGTGATTAGAAAACCTTTGTGCAATCATGTTCACACATCTGAAAACAGCTTAGCTCGTTACAGAAGCTACAAAACTGACCTTCCTTTGAGCAGATGGAGTTTCTGGAGCATCACATTTGTGGGGTCAATTTAATGCTCAAAATGGCCAGCAAAAGAGAACTTTTATCTGAAACTCAACAGTCTATTCTTGTTCTTAGAAATGAAGGCTATTCCACAAAATTGTTTGGGTGACCCCAAACTTCTGAACGGTAGTGTACATTGAATTATTTACATTATTTACAATCCGGGGGGGTGGGATGTGGAGGGGGTTGGTTGATTTCAGCACTTCAGTAATCAACAATTATATCATCTGAGAAATGGACATTGTAACAGTGTAGGTCTGACTTGGTAGGATATGTACAGCGAGCAGTGAACATAGTGAGCTCAGAAAGCATAAGAACAAGTATATACATTTGATTATTTACATTTGATTAATTACAATCGGGAAAGGGGGGATGTGGTGGGGGGAGGGGGTTAGTCTAGGGTTGTAGTTGCCTGGAGGTGTTCTTTTAGTGCGGTTTGAAGGACGGTAGAGATGCACTTTCTTTTACACCTGGAGTAGGAACAATGTCCACAGGGCTCGATGTGGGTTTCATTTTGCCCACTAAAACCTGAACATTTTTATTAGATTAGATTAGATAGATTCATTGGTCCCCGTGGGGAAATTCATTTTCACTGCCGTACATTTCAACAATAGACATTACACATCACAAAACAAAAATAACAAAAATACATCAAACATGACAAAACACATTTACGGGCTTGTCAGACAGGTCGGCCGGGCCTGCTGTTAAGGGCGGCTATAACTGCAGGGATCAGGCTTTTCCTGGGGCGGGCCCTCCGGAATTTGATGGTTCTGTACCTGCGCCCTGATGGTAGTGGGATGATTGGTGTAGTGGGTGAGTCATATCCTGGACTATTGTGTTTGCCAGTCGAGTGATGGACCTGTGGTTTAAATCTGAAATGTTGGGTGTGGATAGGCCGATGATTTTAGCTGCTATGTTTGTAATGCATGTGAGTTTGGTTTGGTTGGTTACAGAACGCATGGTGAAAAAACATGTGGAACAGTACATCAGGATGGGTTGAACAATGCTTTGGTAAAGTAATAACAGGAGATGAGGTGCAACGTATAGTCCTTTAAGTTTTCGGATGGCTGATCATGTTCCTAAACAAGGTCAATAATTTTCCCCAAAATGCGCTAATTTTAAGGTTCTAGTCCACTAATGTGTCATTTCCCATCTGGCAACGTTCGGAAGAAGACTCAAATACCCATGATGCAGTTCGGGCCAACAATCAGCTGCTGTCTTCATCGGGCGGGCTATCATTTGAGCGCAGGAACGCGGTGGCGGTTGGCACGCATTAATAAACATCTACTTTGTGTAGCACCAACATGAAAAATGGAGGTGAAAATCATGGGGATACACGGTAAGAAGCCTTTTTTTTTTTTTACATCGCTAAAATACTGTGAAAGCGTTTAACGGCTAATGCTAGCTAAATGGTGCACTTCCGGTCCTACGTAGGACAGTATGCAAAAAAGGAGATGAAGTCACTGACGTTGTTTATCTTTGTCTAACTTGACAGTGTTTGAGCTGTATAGCAATATAAAGTAAAATGCGCCCATTCATGCATTCATCTTCTACAGCTTGTCCCTTTCGGGGTAGATTGTTTCGTGCACGAACATTCACGTAGTCTTTGTGCTTCCTTAAAACACTACAGTGTTGTTGTTGTTTTAAGAATATGTCAAAATAAAGCATTTTTCTGCAGCATGTTGGTGTAATAATAGTTGCACATTATGTCAGCATTACTTGGAGCAGGTGTCTTCACCTCATTGGCCGTCTGCTGCAAGCTTAGAAGCGTTCAAGGTGTGTCGGCTATGTGAGATTTACTATTAGTGCTGAGTGTATCACTGCTACATGTGTTCCCTCAGTCTTTCGCGGTTGTAACACTGATATTGACTAATAATTGTCTTTTGCAGGACACTTAAGAATACGACATACTATTCCCCGAAGATTAAAGGTATGTCAAAGTTGGGCTGAGCGATATGGCGGAAAACTGTATCAGAATATAAGTTTTTCTGTGATGGCCGAGATAACTACTGATATTTTTTTATGACCTATGGAAAATATGGACCAGGAGAAAAATATATTAAATCAGTGTTTTTCAACCACTGTGTGTGCCGCGAGATATTGTTTGGTGTGCCGTGTGAAATGACGCAATTCTACCTAACTGGTCATAAAAATATTGTTTGCAAACCAATAAAATTAGAGATGTCCGATAATGGCTTTTTTGCCGATATTGTCCAACTCTTAATTACCGATACCGATATATACAGTCGTGGAATTAACACATTTTTATGCCTAATTTTGTTGTGATGCCCCGCTGGATGCGTTAAACAATGTAACAAGGTTTTCCAAAATAAATCAACTCAAGTTATGGGAAAAAATGCCAACATGGCACTGCCATATTTATTATTGAAGTCACAAGGTGCATTATTTTTTTTGACATGCCTCAAAACAGCAGCTTGGAATTAGGGACATGCTCTCCCTGAGAGAGCATGAGGAGGTTGAGGTGGGCGGGTCTGGGGGGCTGGGTTGATGTGGGGGGTAGCGGCGGGTCTATATTGTAGCGTTCCGGAAGAGTTAGTGCTGCAAGGGGTTCTGGGTATTTGTTCTGTTGTGTTTATGTTGTGTTACGGTGCGGATGTTCTCCCGAAATGTGTTTGTCATTCTTGTTTGGTGTGGGTTCACAGTGTGGCGCATATTTGTAACAGTGTTAAAGTTATTTATACAGCTACCCTCAGCGTGACCTGTATGGCTGTTGACCAAGTATGCGTGGCATTCACTTGTGTGTGTGTGTGTGAAAAGCCGTAGATATTATGTGATAAATTACCTCGCAAGTAGAACTCAGGCTGTTCAGATAGAAGGTTCCTCCTCGGACATACTGCAAGTGAAAAAGGGTGTCCCTCAAGGTTCTGTGTTGGGCCCCTTATTATTCACTATCTTGGACAGAATATTCCGAACTCAACTTTCCATTTCTATGCTGATGATACTGTCATCTACTGCACAGCACCCACTCTTGCTGAGGCCTTTAAATATCTGCAATATGCATTTGACAGAGTACAAGAACAACTTTGCTATCTTCAACTGGTTTTAAATGCAGAGAAAACAAAGTGCATGTTCTTTACTACATCAAAAACTGTAAGATCAGCACTGTGTGAGAACATTTTAACAAGAAATGGGCAACAAATTATGTTAGTATCTGCTTTTAAATATTTAGGATTTTTAATTGATGACCACTTGAGTTTTAAGGAGCACATTCAGTATGTTGTAAAAAAAATTGAAACTTTTACTGGGATTTTATTATAGAAACAAGTCTTGCTTTTCTTTTACTGTGAAACAGAAATTGGTGGAAACAACCTTTTTACCTGTTATTGACTATGGAGATGTGTTGTACATGAATGCTACTGCTGGTTGTCTCCACAAGCTGGATAGTGTGTACCACGGTGCACTGAGATTCATCACCAACTGCGCTCCCCTTACTCACCATTGTGTGTTATACTCAATGGTTAACTGGACATCTTTATGTGCTCGACGCCTCAATCATTGGTATGTTTTCATCTACAAAACCATTCTGGTTATCACTCCATCTTATCTGTCTTGTCTTTTAACAAAGAAACGAGGAAGTCACAATCTGCGTTCAATGAATGTTCTGCAATTTGTCGTCCCCAAAGTAAGAACTGAACTGGGCAAGAAAGCATTTAGGTTTTCAGCACCGAAGGCTTGGAATAACCTACAATCGAGTATTCAACTTCAAACCCTTGTTACATTAAATTAGTTTAAAGCTTCTGTGGAAGGACTGCAGTCTACCTTGTCTGTATGCACATGTGTCATGTGAGTAAGTTTTAATGTTGTAAATTAAATGTTTTGTGTGTTTACTGTTTTTAATGTAACCTTGCTGCTGCCCTCTTGGCCAGGTCTCCCTTGGAAAAGAGATCTTTGATCTCGATGGGATTTTTACCTGGTTAAATAAAGGCTAAATAAAACCAAAAAAACTGACAATAACCATATGATTGCCATTTGTTATGATATTGTACGCAGACATGACGTACTTCTACTTGAAAATAGCCTATTTTATGTGTAAAATGTGTTGGTTATAGCATTGTTTTTCAACTATTGTGCCGTGGCACACTGGTGTGCCGTGGGAAATTATGCAATTCTGATAGTACTGACAATAACCATATGATTGACATTTGTTATGATATTGTACGCAGGCATGACGTACTTCTACTTGAAAATAGCTTATTTTTTGTGTAAAATGTGTTGGTTAGAGCAGTGTTTTTCAACCACTGTGCCGTGGCACACTGGTGTGCCGTGAGATATTGTTTGGTGTGCTGTGGGAAATGATGCAATTCTACCTAGCTGGTCAAAAAAATATTGTTTGCAAACCAATAAAATGTTTGAAACAGTAGCCTATAGGCATACCTTGGTAAAATGTCTTCTGTTTAGTTTTGGGTGTACATTAGGCTGCTAAGCATGCTCTACTTACTTTCACCAGTATAATCATTGCTAGAGTTGGTTGTAGTTGGTTTTAGTCTTTGTTTTCTGATAGTACTGACAATAACCATATGATTGCCATTTGTTATGATATTGTACACAGGCATGACGTACTTCTACTTAAATAGCCTATTTTATGTGTAAAATGTGTTGGTTAGAGCAGTGTTTTTCAACCACTGTGCCATGGCACACTGGTGCGCCGTGAGATATTGTTTGGTGTGCCCTGCAAAATGATGCATTTCCACCAGACTGAGGCCAAGTGAAAAAATTACCGTAATTTCCGGACTATAAGCCGCTACTTTTTCCCCTCGTTCTGGTCCCTGCGGCTTATACAAGGGTGCGGCTTATTTACGGCCTGTTCTTCTCCGACACCGACGAAGAGGATTTCGGTGGTTTTAGTACGCAGGAGGAAGACGATGACACAATGATTAAAGACTGACTTTTCATATACCGGTAGGCTGGTTATTTTGATAACGTACAGGCGAGCACTTTGTATTACTTTGCACCGTTGTATTATTTGTACTCTGCACGAATGCTGTTCGTCATGTCAAAGATGTGAAAGTTTGATTGAATGATTGAAAGATTTATTGTTAATAATTGTTAATGTCATCTCTGTCCCGACAATCCCCTCCGTGGTAGCAGGAATCCCTATATACTACGGTAATTACACATCAAAACCCTGCGGCTTATAGTCGGGTGCGGCTTATATATGGAGCAATCTGTATTTTCCCCTAAATTTAGCTGGTGCGGCTTATAGTCAGGTGCGGCTTATAGTCCGGAAATTACGGTACTCCTAGCCATAGCACACATCTTTTTTACATGTGTGTAAGAGGGAAACATTAAAGACATTAAAAGAGCAGTGCTGATGATACATACAGCTATGAATGAAACATATACACTGAAGATCTGACTGAAACTGTTAGTTACAAATATAATCGATAACAATGAGTTTTACAAGATCACCGCTGAAGAGAGGACGGCAGGTACTTTGGTTTACAATTTAATCTCTCACATGGACCACTGTCAAATGCACCAGAAAAACCAAGTGCACACTTCTGCTTTTCACACTAAAATTGCTGTGTCTTACATCCTCTCCTGACTGCACTAACCAAAATAACACTCCCAGAAAAATAGCGTATATATTTACTTTTATTGTTTTGTACATAAAGAAACAATACCTGAATGCAATTGGCAGTAAAGGAATGTTGCAATGCAATTACACTTTCACTTGCAATTAATTCCTTTCTGATTTTAAATTGCACTATGGAGGAAGTCTAACAGAACTCTTAGAATTTTTTTTATTTTGCGTATCATTCACAATCCCTGTGTGAGACAAGCACAAACGTTTTTCTCTTTCAATGCATTCTAATTCGTGAATAAATGCTAGCAAGAGGTGGTTAACAATGCAGGTAATGGGGATTCAATCCTGCCGATAAAGTGCTCCAAAAACCTCCAAAGTTTTATATACATGCTGTAAGTATATATAATGTAGTAACAGACACATAATAACATGTTATGTTTACGTATTTTGGTCATTTTAAGCATTATTTTTACAGAGCGCATTACAACGTTCGCTATTCTCTTCAACAACAACTACTACTACTACTATTTCTAGAGCTGTGAATCTTTGGGCACCAAATATCCATCCATTCATTTTCTAGCGCTATTTTTTTTAAATATAAGCTTGCAATTTGTCAGGGGATACATAACATGTTTTAATTAGAAATTAAACATATGTTTATTTAAATAAGCAAAGCTACACAAATGTTTTCCCAGTGTAAAACAAATTGAAACCATTGAAAATTCCATTTTTGATCCCACATTTAATGTAACTCAAAGGTATCCAAAATGCGGCCTATTTATAAAACGGTTACGTAGACAGGGTTTATAGTACAATTATATTATCTTAAGTCACATTTTGAGCTTCCACTGTATCTAAATTGTATGTTTTTTTATGAATGATCTTGCACTTTTTAACACCACTAACTATACAATTTCCCATATTTTCTTTCAGAGACTCCAATGAAACCCTCTCAGATCGCTAACCGCCTCGTAGCGCCGCCAAGGAGAATGTTGCAACAATTTAGCCTAGATTGCCAACGCAACAGAACGGATTCACCTTGCCAGCCGTCCTATCATCCTACAGCAAAAGTTAATTCATCTGGGTCACGCAAGGAAGGACATAATAATTTGGCCAAGTGGCATTCAGGGGACAAACCAGCTCCTCTGCATTGTTGTCAATCTATAGGGTCAATTCATGTTGCTAACAAACATGATGGGTCTCAACACGGCCGTCTGAATGCTTCCCTTGTTAAATTACTTCAGCCAGAGAAAGATTCAAGCGTCCGCGTTACATCCTTCGACTCTAGGAAAGATCATAAGTCCATGACAAGAAGAAGTAGCACGGAATATAGACCACCGTCAAACAAGGTAAGAGTTTTTGATAAAACAAGTGTAGTAATATATTGTTGCAAGGAGACTTCATTTCTTTCCCTTTTTTAGGACCAACGTATGCAAATGCCTTCATGTGAAAAATCCATTCCAGGTAATATTAATTTACTACACTACCTAATCTGTTATCGTCATATACATAGATTTAGTTTGACTGCTAGGTAGGTGGACAATTATATCAAACAGACAAACTTGTTTACATTGAAAGCTGCATGCACTATTATACATGAAAAATAAATTCTGTCATTAATGAATCTCAATGAAAAATACACAATGACAATGTTCATTATCTCTAGCTTCAAACAATAGTACAACTTACAGGTTGAGTGATCCTGCCCCTTGCTTAGCATACGGGGGTAAATGATTGCACCACAGTAAGCTGCTTCTTAGCAGGAGTTGGTTGGCGGTCATGTTTCTCCTTTGTGAAGGGTAGCATTTTTCCCCCTTAGCTGAATGCTTCTGTTTTAAATGCTGGAATACGCTTGTTTTACTGCTGCTTTCTGTTGCAAAGTGCTTTGGACAAACTTTGCAGTATTGGCTTCAATAAACCTTAAAGGGGAACGGCACTTTTTTTGGAATTTTGCCTATTGTTTACAATCATTATGAAAGACGTGACAACAGATGTGTTTTTTAATGCATTCTAAATATTAAATTAGATCAAAAGTCTGCTTACAATGGAGCCTATAGTAGTTGTTCAATTCTGCCTATAGAGCCCCTAAAAAAACATCCAAATACCTCATTTAGGGTTTTATTTACATGATGTAATTATATACCGTATTTTTTGGATTATAAATCGCTCCGGAGTATACGTCGCACCGGCCGAAAATGCATAATAAAGAAGGAAAAAAACATATACGTCGCACTGGAGTATAAGTCTCATTTTTGGGGGAAATTTATTTGATAAAATCCAACACCAAGAATAGACATTTGAAAGGCAATTTAAAATAAATAAAGAATAGTGAACAACAGGCTGAATAAGTGTACGTTATATGACGCATAAATAACCAACTGAGAACGTGCCTGGTATGTTAACGTAACATTATGGTAAGAGTCATTCAAATAACTATAACATATAGAACATGCTATACGTTTACCAAACAATATGTCACTCCTGATCACTAAATCCGATGAAATCTTCTTCCTCGTTGTCGCTCCTGGTATGCGCCGCTAGCGTCCTTTCTTTCTGCTGCTCGATCGTCGTTTCGTTTTCTGCTGCATATTTCACTACGTCCAGCTTGTAATCTGCAGTATATGATTTCCTTTTCGGTGCCATTTTTGTTCAGCTCTTCTCAGTTGTTTTTTTAAATTATCCATTTTAATAGCTACAGCAGTAGCATATAGCCTATAGCAGTTAGCATCCCATGACCTACAATGCACTTCTGCCATGACCCTCACCCGCCGAATTCTTATTGGTTGACGTGTGTGTGACGATTGCTGACATTTGCTTCGTCTCTTCCGTGAATGAGATAAAAAATATTAAAGTGGACCAACTTGTCCGATTATATCACCAGCCACCTTCTATCCAGGTTGCAGGCATAATTTATGATCGACAATAAACTTACAGGAAGGAGGGAAGCGAGAAAGCGGCAGACCACTCGATGTGAACGTCGGCACACAGGAAGTGATCACGTCGCCGCTATAAATAATTTGTCTCTGTTGGTGCGTATGATAACCTACTCAGTGGCCTAGTGGTTAGAGTGTTCGCCCTGAGATCGGTAGGTTGTGAGTTCAAACCCCGGCCGAGTCATACCAAAGACTATAAAAATGGGACCTATTACCTCCTTGCTTGGCACTCAGCATCAAGGGTTGGAATTGGGGGCTAAATCACCAAAAATGATTCCCGGGCGCGGCCACCGCTGCTGCCCACTGCTCCCCTCACCTCCCAGGAGGTAATCAAGGGTGACGGGTCAAATGCAGATAATATTTTTGCCACACTTAGTGTGTGTGTGACAATCATTGGTACTTTAACTTTACTTTAACTTTAACTTTTATTTTTTAACTTTAACTTTTTAACTTTTAACTTTAACAATATCACTAATGTTTGGTTAATATTCAAGTTATGAAATGTAAATGGAGAATTGTTAGCGCTTTTACAATGGTTATTTATCTGATTTTATGGGCGAAATAGTGGCGCTCCCATTGGTTTTGCTCGGATTTTTATTTACCGGGTACGTTTCTTTGAAATTTAAAATGCATTTAGAAAATATTAATCCGTCGTCATATCTTTCATAATGATTGTGAACGATAGGAAAAATTCCAAAAAAAGGGCATTTTCCCTTTAAGAACTCGCCAGAATATGTTTGAGGCTTGCAAGCCACATTTGCCTTTCTTTTTAGACACTCTGTCTGCACACAGTTTTTCACAACTTTGTGCAGATACAGTAGTAGTACAATTCTGACAGCCGCAAAAACACTGCAAAAGTTAGCTTCTGTGCTAAAGCAAAGCTAAATGGTTAACAGTCCCTTTCACAGACAATATATTGTTGTGCTTTCCTCTACCATTGCTGAAGTTCTGGTTGTTGTTGTTACATGAAAACACTTGACATATTGATATAGCACTGCACCCTTTTCAAAAGAAACAGTTCTACTGCAAATCTGAAAAATTACTTTTATGTTAGCTAATATTTTTTTCCAATTAGTTTACAATATAGAGTTTTCTAGTATATTTAGTTTAAGCATTTTTACATTTACTTACATTTCTTTGGACCTTGATTTTTCTTTGTCTTTGTACTTTTTTGTCTGTATGGATGTGAAATGGTCTTAAATTATTTTCAATATGGTCTTAAAGTCTTACATTTGAGCTCACTCACACACAAAACAAATACAGACTATGTCCTGATGTGGGTCAAATCTTATGCGAAAATATAAAGATTTAAAGCAGCATCAACATCTATCACATATTCAGCAACCTATTAACTATTTATTCATGCGAACTTTATAGATTACATATTCAGTTCTTAATGTTACTGATTTGAGTACAGGAAGTGAACAAATGTGTTAGCAATTGCCATGAATCGGATTAAATTAGCTCTGCTACTTCCTGTTCCCTTTTGGACATGTGGAAATGTGAAACTGTGAATATGTGATGTACCACATTGTAACTGTATGCATGTTGGAAATAAACTAATACTATAACCATAACCACTGCCTTACATTTGTCTAATGTGTGTTTGTCTGTCTTCAGTAGTGAGCTCCTCTCAGAAGAGGCACAGGGAGAGCGAGGACAATGACAGCAGAACCAAGAAGCTTTGTCTTCGGCTAGCCCGACCTATCCAAATCCAACCTCCAAATCCAGTGCTCAATAACCCTGATAAAATTCCAGATAAACCCACCAGTGGCCAGTCAACAATTGTGGATTCGTCATCCACATTTAAGCAGTTGTCCTGCACTTCCCCTTCAGCCAAACCTTTTATGACGAGACATTCGCCATCAGGGGCAAAGCAGGTCCAAATGCAATTAATAGACAATAACATTGTACACTTACAATCCTTTTCAAAGCCAAATGTAGAAACCGTGCCTAAAAGAAGAGAAGAATATGACAAAAGGCGAAGATCAAGCACTGAAGTTCCCCAAAAGCCCACTACCAACTCCCTTCATCCCCACTTAAGCAGCCCCTTATCTCAACATAGACATCAGAGTTCTTCTTTAGTCCAGACTCCCAGCACATTAAAGCAGACGGAGGAGCCCAAAAAGCCTCTCAATGTTACTCATAAATCAAAGTTAAACGGGGCGTCTTTGAGCGTTCCGGCAATACAACGGAAAAAACCCCTTCGCCGAAAAACTATCTCTGTTTCTGAAGGTATAAATGACCTGTTCACCCCGGATGCCATTCTCAGCCCTGTGCACAAGACGCACAAGACCAAGTTAGATTTAATGTCAGCCACCACAGAAAAAAGACACAACTCCAGTGTCCATAGCTCTGCAAAGTCTTCTCTTAAGGACGAAGACTTAGAACTTACTTGTTCTGCAAACATCTGCATGTCATCAGCAAACCACTCCGACATGTCTAGGCCATTTGTGTCATTAACAAGGATGCAAGTAGAAAACATAGTGTGCATTTCCTCTAAAGAATCTAAACCCGACTGTCCTGTTCCCTTAAATGGGTGTCATTCACAAACACACAAATTTGAAGAGAATAACAAATCTGTCCCAAACAGCGAGACCAATAATGGGGATCACAAGCAACCTTCAAGTTGTTCCCAGTCTCCAATCAAGAGGCTGCCAAGTGGACTTCACAGACAAAAGCCGAATAAAGCTGTGGATCCTTTAGATGAGGACCTAGACTTTGGTCTGGGACTAACTTTAGATTTGGATTCAAGCCAGACCTCCGACAGCAGCGACGATCAACTGATCTCCTTGCAGGAGATCATGAACCACATTCCCAAGCTTCCGAATACACCAGAAAAATCTGCCTCTTCAGAGCCCAGCACACCAAGATGTACCAACAGTCCGTTAAAAGTTGTAAGATCCTTTTTTTTTTTCCTCACAATGTTGCTCTTAACTCCAACCAGTCTATGGAGTGTATGCATGTGTTTTACTGCAGCAGCAGCCAATCACCAGAATAAGAAGCAGCTCCTACAGGAACAGCCTTGACCAGATGCTGAAAGAAATCCGCACCCACAAAAAGTAAAGGACCACTGAAAAGGAAGATTTTACTACATTAATAGAGAAAAGTTTGAGCTAACCTGTTTTGTTTGTACAGGGCAAAAGAGAACGAGGCACAGCTTCGTACTGCGTGTGATGAAGAGCTGTTGCGAATAGTGGAAAATGAGGATGAAGACAACCATGAGGAGGGCATCTCTAGTGAAGAACAGTAAGTCACAATTACGCTAAAATTCTAGTCTGAGCCTGGTACAAAAGCCGTGTAAATGACAGTCACATTAGAAACGGACGTTACGCAACTAATGGTCGGACTCCGATGCTGCAGTATGTCACATGAACCCACCTTCACTGGGTTCTGTGTGAAAAGCTAAGGTACCTTTATTACAGGATCTAATATGACGACTTGTATCTGAGGCTATGGATACATTTTATCTTATTACACACACTCATTTTGTTTTGTTTCTTTTTCAGGAAATTATTGCAGCGCTTCTCATTGGCCGCCTGTGCATTCAGGGAGGTTCCCCCGGGCGAGGTCGTGTTTGACCTGGAGAAATTTGGGCAGCTTTTCAGTCAGGATTCTCTTCAGCTTAGAGAATGCATGGTCAAACCGCAAAGTGCAGCACAGAAAACACTCCTTTGGTGAGCCTTGTTTGTGTGTGAGAATACAGTAGATCACTTCTTTTTGCAGAGGTTTGGTTCGAGAAAGGCAAAAACCTTTCAGTATAAAAAAGGCTATTTTTGACACAGGGAAGTTTTGCTGCCATTGTTAAATTACAACACAATCCAGTTTTAAGCCGTTAGTATTTTTCACACACACTTTTATTTTTTTTTTTTAGGTATAACATGTTGATGTTCACCCCTACTAAATGATAAGTACAGTCCATTTAAAGATACATTGTTTAAAAGGGAACTGCATTCTTTTTCCATTATCCACAATCTTTATATAAGACAGGAAACACACGTCTTTCCCTTTTTATGTACGATTTAAAAAGTAAAAAAATGTGCTAGTACGAGGCGGTTGAATGTGCAGGTTATTGGGATTCATCTAGTCTGCTTATAAAGCGCTCTCAAAAACATCCAAAACAACCAACAATGCCCCAGTTACAGGGGCATGACCTGCTTATTAACCAAGCTATAGCGACATTGTTATTGTAAGAGCTAACACAGATTAACTACTTTTTTGGCGTTGTAACACATCACATTTCTCACACTGCTCCTTCGCGCACTAAGAGTAGCCAGCTACTAGCTCGGTATCTGCTAACATTGGTTGTGACCCGCCCTAAAATGATGAAGAATAAGCTTGAGCTACTGCTGCTCTATTGCCTTTGAGTTAGTAAAAGTTAATGTTAGAGTAAAAATCATGCATCTCAGCTGTATACTACAATGTTGTGGCACCAAGCCGAAAAGTTGGTCAACTTTGAAAATTCACAAGCTACCAACTTGATACTATATGGCTATCAACAAATGGAATGCAGCATAAGACCTGCCAACTTCGCTTGGAAGCATTTTTTTATCTAAGGAGTTAAAATTATTCCTAATTTATCAGCTCAAGGAGACAAGTGCTGAATGATACAACCATCCCACCAGTCGGTATCCTTTTGTACCGCTTATTTCAAAGGTTTACCAATACTATGTAACGGTTTTGTAGATACTGCGGTATTTCAGTTTCAAAGTCTTAAAAATAATGCAGTGACGCGTGACTTCATCAAACAAAAACTTGGGAGTGTATTTTTTTCTGATGCTTTAGCGTTTGCCGGCTCCGAAATACATCTTCCAAAATCCTCTGCACAGCACAGGGCTAACTAGGTGGCGGGGTGTGGAACGCCGTAAGCAGGATGTGGTGTATGTACATAGTAGATGAGAGGAATTGTTATCATTAAAAAATTATCAAAATCTATCTTAACTTTTTGAGTTATGTTGCTACCAAACCCCGGCAAAAATATAACCTCTTTGGCGGAGGTAAGAAAGTCTGCATTTGTAATGCAAAGCGCGGCACTTTCTTGTTGAGTTTCCAAGCCAGTCGGTCACGTCGCAGAGCACGGAGGTAAATCGACAAAAATACTACATTGCGGGAAATAGGAGTAAACTAAAAAACTACTTGATATATCCTCAATCCATCCATCCATTTTCTACTGCTGTCTCTCTCAATGTCACGGGAGCCTATAACGTTGCACCCTGGACAGGTTGCCACCTCATAAATTGTCACCCAGAAAATACATTTTAAGTCAGCAAAGCAAAAAAGTTTGTGAGGTATTTACATATTAAGTTTATTGTTCGTTAACTTTTCTGAGTAGTGTTAGTGTTACTCCCATCAGTTCCAGGTGCTTTTAAATAGTTTGTTGTGTTGTTTTTGCTCTACTTGTGTCAGGTCCAGCCCAGCTCAGATGAGACTGCATCTGAATATAGGATTATTCCAAGAAGCTTATGGTTATAACTCACCATGCCCACCTCAAGTTACTAAGTTCCTATTCAAGGTAGGCCCCTACTATAGCATGACTTTAGTAGTAGAACACACTCCAATAATTTGTAAACATTTTTTAGATGATGTCTGTGCATTCTGAGGGGATGGTATCTGACAAGATGCTACAGGCCCTCTGTGACATTGCAGGCTCAGCTGCATATAACAAAGGTGAGTATCTTTACTTTGTTCCCATCATTTTGTTGTCATCTCCTCATGTCATGTTTTTTTTTTTTGCTGCGTTAGTGAAAAACGGAAGCCAGCTCTTTAATGTGTGGGTGCCTGCTTTGGCTGATGTAACGCTGGTCCTGCTAAACATGGGAGTTGCGTTTGTGAAATTGTTCCCGTTGGAAAACCTGCAGCCAACATTTACAGAGGGAGATTTGTTGTAAGTGTTTTTTAAATAAGACTACTTTGTCCTTCTTGTTGTTGAATGTATTTTTTTTTTTGACAGGGAGGATGTTTATATTCAAAGTGATGATCCCTCCAGCCGTAGAGATGGGAACACCTTTCCTGAACTCAACTGTAATAACATCTTTAAGGTAGTAACAGAAAGCACCATTTACATGGAGAAAGAAACTTTAGCAAGAGATATCAGCATGTAAACCGACTGCTTGTTTCTCTCCTTTGTGCTTGGTACACAGTACCTGTCCTACTGCATGAGCATGTGTCCTCAGGCGCACAGTGACTTTGAGCTGCTCTTGCTGATGACCATGGTGGCTCGAGTGAGTCTGGATACTCACTTCATCTCCCTGCCGAGTGTGGAAAGTTACACTGTGCTGTTTAAAATAGTCAACAACATCAGGGACTGGAAGGCAATGGTGAGTTGTATGCATTAGATTAGTTGCCTAAGATTTGTATACAGTGGAACCGCAATTTGCGAATTTACTTGGTTCTTAAACACAATTTGTAACTAGAAAAGTTCATATATTGAAGCAAATTTCTCCACAAGAAATACTTTAAATATGAATGCGTTGCAGCCTGGACAAAAATCCCTATTTTAGTAATAGTTTTTTTTTAACCCAAGTGCTATACAGTCTGCATATCAAACAAACATACATAGGAGAGTGATGGACCAACTTTCTATTTCATAACAAAGACTAAACAACCTGCGCCCTGCCAGCACTCACTATTTGAAAATTCATTCAGGTCACTACAATGATTAGAAATCCACTTTACCTTGTCATTTAATCTTCTTTGCTTGCAACAGGTGGGGGAAGGCCGTGTCGACAACTCTGTGGATTCTTCCCGAATGTTTCAAAGTACACATTGTTTGTAATTGTCCAAATGCTGTAAATTGCTAATAAAACACTTAAAAAGCACTCAAAGTAGCACGGTAGCTAACAGCAGCCCTGTGCTGACGGAATGAGCAGTGAGCAACAGAGAGCGATCAGCCCGCCCACAATGGATGTGCTGCCGGGCAACAAAATGACTGCGCTGCAGGCACAATGGTTGTATGAAACATTTGTACAACAAACCATATCATTCGGTCTGATTCGTAAATCAAATAGTTTTGTACAATGAAGGGTTCGTAAATCCAGGTTCCACTGTACTGTAGTGATTGGTTGTTGAAAGGCGTGATGCTTGCAGCCAAACTACAAAATACAGTTGTCATTTTGTGTCTATTTACTTAATGTTTGTGTGAAATGTCGTTCAGCTGCCCAGAATCTGCCAGGCCTTCACTGACCTGACAGACGACCACCACAACATGTGCCTTCTGGTTCAGTTGCTACCTGACAGCACTCGCGGAAGGTAAGAAAGCCTCTTTGTTGGGTTTGATTGGGAAAATTGACCATACACTAACCACATTTTTCTCTAGTAGATGCCTGCGACAGCATCTCAGTCTCGCAATGATCTCAAAAGTCTTAGATGGATCTTGTCAGTACCAACCTACAAGAGCAGAAGAAATTCAGGTTCCTGTTTCTCTAAATATATTTTCAAAAGGATGTCTGTAGTAATGTGTAAATCTGTTCTACGTACAGCTCTCTGATCTCAGGCCCTATGTGCCCCTTATGAAACCCTCCTCCCTCCTTCGCGACATCTTGAACGCCTCCAACAGTAGTCCTAAAAAGGATGGCTGGTCTTCTCTGGATCAGCAGGTGAGTGTGCAGTCAGCGGGCACACCTTGCATTACGATGGGGCAATGAATGTCAACTTTAGTGTCATTGAAAATGTTTGTTTTGCAGGCCTACTACCTCTGCTACAGCCTGCTGACACTGACAAATGAAGCCTCCAATTTTCACATCTTCCCAGCTCATCAGAAGGTATGACAGGTCCTACAGTAACCCCCTCACTCATGAGGCACTACCATTGAAACTCAACTTGGATATACTTTAAAGTGGTCAGTGTTAGGGATGGGTACTGAATTCAGTGCTTTTAAAGTGACAGACCAAATTGCCACGGTACTATCGGGTACCGATTCACGTAAAATCAAGCATGTTTCAATACCTCTGTTGCATGGGACGTCAATTCTGGTGGCACATCTCAAATGCAAACGGGCGTAGTTGTCACGGACTGTCTCGAGGTAATGTTGATATTTTCAGGCATGCGAGCACCGTTTGTGAAAAAAAGAGGAAAACTGATGGGGAAAAAAGAAGAACATTTTTATTGGCGCAAAGTGCAGCCACAGAAGCCCAGAAAGAACATTTTGAAAATCAAGACTTCCTGCAATTTGGTGCATTTCTACACTATATTTAAAAATTGTTTAGATTTGTTGTCATTTATTGACTTTTTGGCTGTCTTTTTGACACCTACATGTCCCGTGTAATGTACCAGAAGTTGTTGTGTTTTGTAGATAATTTACTAACATTATTATAATTGAAAATGTAATGTAACGTTTCCCATTTGAGAACTCTATTCCAAAGCTTCAGGTTCTATACTTCTGGTGTTGTGGCTTCTGTTTACAATAATATACCTTCTCAGTGGCTAATAATAAATACTCTAGAACTACAACTGGTTTCGACCCAACAGTGTTCGGATTGTGACATTAAGTAAGCTAGTTAGAAGATGCGAACTGTGCCAACTAGCGAGCTTTTTTCGGCACCCCTGATCGTCTCCCTTTCCTACAATTCAGTGCGGCGTACAGGCAAGCAAAACAGCGAGTACCTGCGGCTGAGGCGAGCGTTCAACAAATTTGTGTTGGATTTTTTTTATATATATATTTAAAATAAACACAGAAGTGATACTTTGACGCGAAAATTAATGTTTTAACGTTTTCGCAAACATTTCACATGCCTGCATTTTCCATTCCAACAAAGCAAGCCTACCCGATAGAAAGCGCTCAAAAGTAAGGGTCCACTTATCTTTTCAGTTTGAGGCTAATCTACATTGAATATTCTGCATAAATGCTTCTGCTTAGCATTTAGCATAGCGATTTGGTAATCAAAACTACAACTAAGATGCATGTTACAATTAAACAGCTGGTGTGTAAAAAGTACCAAACTTAGAGTATAAACACTTTGTAGGGTGCAATAAAAGACAAGACTGCCACATTCAACTTAATGGAAAAGACTACCTCCTGCCTACTACAACACACCATAGTCTATAAACTACTGCCATCTAACGTCTTGGAATTGCAACTGCATGCAAAGTCTACGATATAATACTTGCAAATGAGACTCAAATGCAAGAAAACAAGATATAACATCTTGACAGCTCAATTATCGTTATTAGTGCAGTGCTAAATGTTACATATAAAATAAATATATTATCAAACTATTAACATTTATTACCACGTGGACACCCAAAAGTACCGAAAATTGGTACCATTATCGATTCCCAGGTACCATATTGGTTCAAATGTGAAAGGTACCCATCCCTAGTCAGTGTACAGCTTGTATGGCAGTGTATATTTACTATCCACTAAAATGACTCATTACACAGCTATTGTACACCACACAATGTGTGTCATTATTTGCCTCTTATGTGTCTTTCTTCAGGACCAGCTGCTGGGGATCTGCTTTGAACTCGAAAAACATGTCAAGTGTGATATCCGAGAGAGTGTGAAATGTCTATACAGAAGCAAGGTCAAATATTTGGATAGACCTTATTTAAACTGCCTGAGATTATAAAAAGTGAAATGTGACAAAACATTTTAATTATACTCCGCCTATTACAAAATATAATTGCAGGTGAAGGACCTGCTGACCAGGATCTACACCAAGTGGCAGATGCTCCTCCAGCAATCCAAACCTCTCAATGTACAGTTGTCACACATTGTGTGTGTGTGTGTGTGTGTGTGTGTGTGTGTGTGTGTGTGTGTGTGTGTGTGTGTGTGTGTGTGTGTGTGTGTGTGTGTGTGTGTGTGTGTGTGTGTGTGTGTGTGTGTGTGTGTGTGTGTGTGTGTGTGTGTGTGTGTGTGTGTGTGTGTGTGTGTGTGTGTGTGTGTGTGTGTGTGTGTGTGTGTGTGTGTGTGTGTGTGTGTGTGTGTTTAAAAGTTTACATACACTTGTAAAGAACACAATGTCATGGCTGTCTTGAGTTTCCAATAATTTCTACAGCTCTTATTTTTTTGTGATAGAGTGATTGGAGCACATACTTGTCACAAAAAACATTCATGAAGTTTGGTTCTTTTATGAATTTATTATGGGCCTACTGAAAACGTGACCAAATCTGCTGGGTCAAAAGTATACATACAGCAATGTTAATATTTGGTTACATGTCCCTTGGCAAATTTCACTACAATAAGGCGCTTTTGGTAGCCATCCACAAGCTTCTGGTTGAATGTTTGACCACTCCTCTTGACAAAACTGGTACAGTTCAGCTAAATTTGTTGGTTTTCTGACATGGACTTGTTTCTTCGGCATTGTCCACATGTTCTCAATGGGGTTTTAAGTCAGGACTTTGGGAAGGCCGTTCTAAAACCTTAATTCTAGCCTGATTTAGCCATGCCTTTACCACTTTTGACGTGTGTTTGGGGTCATTGTCCTGTTGGAACATCCAACTGCGCCCAAGACCCAACATCCGGGCTGATGATTTTAGGTTGTCCTGAAGAACTTGGAGGTAATCCTCCTTGTTCATTGTCCCATTTACTCTCTGTAAAGCACCAGTTCCATTGGCAGAAAAACAGGCCCATAGCATAATACTACCACCACCATGCTTGACGGTAGGCATGGTGTTCCTGGGATTAAAGGCCTCACCTTTTTTCCTCCAAACATATTGCTGGGTATTGTGGCCAAACAGATACATTTTTGTTTCACCTGACCACAGTTCTTTCCTCCAGAAGGTCTTATCTTTGTCCATGTGATCAGCAGCAAACTTTAGACGAGCCTCAAGGTGTCGCTTCTAGAGCAAGGGCTTCCTTCTTGCATGTTAGCCTCTCAGTCCATGGCGATGCAAAACACGTTTGACTGTGGACACTGACACCTGTGTTCCAGCAGCTTCCAAATCATTGCAGACCTGCTTTTTGGTGGTTCTCTGTTGACTTTTGATCATCCTGACCAATTTTCTCTCAGCAGCAGGTGATCGCTTGCGTTTTCTTCCTGATCGTGGCAGTGACAAAACTGTGCCATGCACTTTATACTTACGAACAATTGTCTGCACAGTTGCTCTTGGGACCATAAGCTGCTTTGAAATGGCTCCAAGTGACTTTCCTGACTTGTTTTTTCAGATCTGTGCTGACTTCCTTTGACTTTCCCATTGTCGCGTTTGTAACCGAGTCGAATGACTGCATCACATGAGCTCTATTTAAATGGGCTCAGAGAAGTCAACAGGTGTCGTCAATCATAACCCCTCACATGAAGTTAAGAGGCCATGCCATGAAGCTGATTTGATTGTAACTTTTCTACATCACCAAAATTGATCATGTATGTTGCTGTATGTATACTTTTCATCCAGCAGATTTGGTCACATTTTCAGTAGACTCATAATAAATTCATAAAAGAACCAAACTTCATGAATGTTTTTTGTGACCAACAAGTATGTGCTCCAATCACTCTATCACAAAAAAATAAAAGTTGTAGAAAATATTGGAAACTCGAGACAGCCATGACATTATGTTCTTTACGAGTGTATGTAAACTTTTGACCACGACTGTATATATAAATGTGTATATGTATGTATGTGTATATACTTTTTTTTTTTTTAAGTCACCTACTTACATTGCAGTGTCAGCTTTACGACTATTGGAAGCCCTTGCCAGTGGAAACGTTGACATGCGTTAAGGAGGACATGGACCGCGATGGCCGACAGCAGGCTTTGAAGGAAGAGAGTAGAGGTGATTCTGCTGATGAGGAAGATAACGAGACACCGCAACAAAGCACTACAACAACCAGCTGAGAGTTTGGATAGATGGACGCTCAGGCGACACAGCAAATCATCACAACACACACTCAAGGGAAGAAAAAGCTGTCACCAAAACTTAAAACTGCTTTCACCTGCATTTTTGCAGCAGGTCCTTAAATTGACGATCTTTGGCTACTATTTACAAATATTTTTTCCTTTACATGCGTTAGAGGATTTAAAAAAATAGAGTAAAATCCCTCCCACCTGCTCCTTAAGTTATTCACCTATAACGTTTTTGTTTTTTTTATGGACAAATTGTAGGTTTTTGCACCAACATATGCATCTCTTGAAACTCACCCTTTTACTGTTTACATGTCGATGTGCCTGTATTTCATACAGTATTTGACAAAAAAGTGTTCTATATTTGTATGGTGTTTGTCAAAGGTTTTACACCTCAGGCTTGAAGTTATTTAATACTGCAATTGCACACTTGTTTCTATAGTACACGCAAGCATGCTATTCTTGGAGGTGTAAATATGTTTTTGCTGTGTTTTGGCGTTTGCTACTGTTTTGGCAGTTTGTTTAATTATGTTTAATGTAAGATACTTGTAAAAAATGTAAATGCATGTTTTTTTTATATTTGTTGGAATAAAGAAGTACTGTGTTTTTCGCATATTGACAATTACACATAATGGTTGTCTACGGTCCGTGTAAAGTGTTGAATCTTGCCAAGTGGACTGTAAAATATTGAACATAAAAATCACAACAGGACGTACGTGCACAGTACTCTGGCTCACCTGAAGGTGTGTATGTAAGAGGGCCGCTGCTTTTCGACTCTGCCATTTTTCTACAGATAAAAAGCGCAACCAACATAACATTAGACATTTTACAACAAAGCAGAACATTTTTACTGGAGAAGACTTAACTGACTTCGTGAGCACATCCTATAACGTGTCGTTATAAAGCATGAAGGCATGCAATGGCAGCTCTAAACTCAATATTATTTGATGCAACAAGCCACAGTAGGAAAGGGATTTATATGGCCCCATTCCTGGGTGGATCTCGCATGAGAGAAAGAGGAGGGGTTAATCATTTTGCAATGGAGTCTGCTGAAAATGAGGGAAAGCTCCACTCTCCATAGCAACTGACGCTGTGGTCAAAGTTGGAATGGCGGCTAAAGTGGATAGTGCACTCCCGCAATTCGTCACGTTTCATGTGTCAGGTGAACCGTGACAAATAGTGCCTTCTGAATCCTGTCCTTGCCTTTGTGTCATTTAAACCCTTTTTCTTATGAAAATTCTACACTAGCTGAAATTACGCCTTTGCTCCATGATGTCATCACTGGTGGACTGTAGATCGCAACACACCATGGAGTTTGTATACAACTTGGTAGGACCAAAAATGTTTGTTTTATAGATGGCCATATGAATTTTAAATATATGTTTACTTAAAGTAAGTTATTCCCCCGTCTCCTTATACTCTTGATGAACAACCTGTTTTAACACACAGTAATGTGTGGTCTTTTTTAAGCCCTCTGAGGCACTTGTGATTATGTTGATTGATTGAAAAATGTAAGGTTTTAAAAAAATGATGGGAAAATAGACCTCACTACAAATCACTGAGACAACAGGAAGTTTAACAATTGAAATTGTGTAAACTTCCGGTGGGACATCAAATAGAGATGTCCGATAATGGCTTTTTTGCCAATATCCGATATTTCGATATTGTCCAACTCTTAATTACCAATTCCGATATCAACTGATACCGATATATACAGTCGTGGAATTAACACATTATTATGCCTAATTTTGTTGTGATGCCCTGCTGGATGCATTAAACAATGTAACAAGGTTTTCCAAAATAAATCAACTCAAGTTATGGAAAAAAATGCCAACATGGCACTGCCATATTTATTATTGAAGTCACAAAGTGCATTATTTTTTTTAACATGCATCCAAACAGCAGCTTGGAATTATGGACATGCTCTCCCTGAAAGAGCATGAGGAGGTTGAGGTGGGCGGGGTTGTGGGGGTGGGGTTTGGGGTAGGAGGTAGCGGGGGTGTATATTGTAGCGTCCCGGAAGAGTTAGTGCTGCAAGGGGTTCTGGGTACTTGTTCTGTTGTGTTACGGTGCGGATGTTCTCCCGAAATGTGTTTGTCATCCTTGTTTGGTGTGGGTTCACAGTGTGGCGCATATTTGTAACAGTGTTAAAGTTGTTTATACGGACACCCTCAGTGTGACCTGTATGGCTGTTCACTTGTGTGTGTGAAAAGCCGCAGATATTATGTGATTGGGCCGGCACGCAAAGGCAGGGCCTTTAAGGTTTATCATACTTGCCAACCCTCCCGTTTTTAGCGGGAGAATCCCGGTATTCAGCGCCTCTCCCGACAACCTCCCGGCAGAGATTTTCTCCCGACAAACTCCCGGTATTCAGCCGGAGCTGGAGGCCACGCCCCCTCCAGCTCAATGCGGACCTGAGACTGAGTGGGGACAGCCTGTTCTCACGTCCGCGTTCCCACAATAGAGGATTTGCCTGCCCAATGAACGGAGAAGTTAAACAGGACAATACTGCCATCTAATGGATAGCCAACGGAAGACTGAAATTCAAGTATTTTTTTATTTTTTTTCTATATAAATAAAATGTAAAAAAAAAAATATATATATATATATATATATATATATATATATATATATATATATATATATATATATATATATATATATATATATATATATATATATATGAAATACATATGAAATACTCGAGTTGGTGAATTCTAGCTGTAAATAACCACGCCCCCAACCACGCCCCCGACCCCCCAACCCCGACAAAGCCCCCCCACCCCCTACCCCCCACCTCCCGATATTGGAGGTCTCAAGGTTGGCAAGTATGAGGTTTATTGACGCTCTATACTTCTCCCTACGTCCGTGTACCACTCCGTACAGCGGCGTTTTAAAAAGTCATACATTTTACTTTTTGAAACCGATACCGATAATTTCCGATATTACATTTTAAAACATGTATCGCTGATAATTTCGCACTGCCGATCTCTAGTGTCATACAATTTAAATATCACAATAGGAGTGTTGATTACTTTTTTGTGAGTTGCAATTTATCAGTTTTTCCATGTTCGATTATTTTGGTGGTCCACTTTGTGACGATAGATGTCTGCAAAAGTGGAGATGCCGGGGATTGAACCCGGGGCCTCATACATGCAAAGCATGCGCTCTACCACTGAGCTACATCCCCATACAGGCTACGAACGGTGAGTTGGGTTTTTGTATCACATACGAACTTTTCATATTGTCGGTAAGCGTAGTTTAGTAACTTTATGCAATTTGCCTTGAACGCTAACCGTTTTTTTTAACATTGGTATCGTTTTGCGATAGGTATGTCGCTATTTCCGTGGTGTGAAATATTCGCACATGCGCACTGACGATTGCGCGGCAACACAACAGCTCTCTTTGATAAGAGAAACAAACAACAAAACAAGTCCTAAACCGTGTCTGCGTTGCTACAATCTACATTCAGGACGTCAAAATCGAAAGTTCAAACCGACAAGTCACCGAAGCGTGGAAACATTGCGGACGAGATTTGTTCGTTCCACTCCGTCCCACTTTTACCAGTGGTTGCTAGGCAACCCAAGTCAGGTGACTGTCTGCAGGCAGAACATGGCTGACCTGTCAGAAGACCAATGAGGGAAAGGCCAAATTTAGCATAATCGATCGTTTGTGTCGCCTCTTTTCTCCGCACGTTCGAAAGCCGGTGGACGTTCCATTGCCTGGCATTATTAAGGTAAGCGCGGTAAAAGCTGGGCGTTTGTGTTTTAGTCTGTATTTGTGTTCGCTCGTATGCTCCACTCAGGCTAACGTATACGTTGGCTAGCTAGCTAGCTGCTAGCCAAACAGCTCCCACTACGCTAGTTAAATAGTTTAACTTTAAAAAAGGCAACACAACGAATAAACATTTTTTTTGCAACGTGGCGTTAATGTAACACGTTGTTTTACGATTTACGGAGGCACATTTGTTTATCTTAAGTGTAGCAGTCATGTTGCTACAAGTTGAAAGAACATTCTCGATGTCGTAAAAATGCAAAGTAGCTACCAGTGAACGTATTTAACTTATTATGAAGTTACTATAAAATGTAACGTGTACTGTGGAAGTTGCTTTGTTTTTGCATAGAGGGATTTATTTTCTTGCACTTTGACCAAAAGGGCAGCAGTTAACACTGGTCCCACATTGAGTGTATGTGGCACCCAGGTTGATAGAAATCAATGTTGTTTTATGTGCCCTTTATGCTAACCATTCAAAAACAACAACAATTGTTTATTGAGGATCCCCATTAGCCGACGCACAAACGCCAAGCTAGTCTTCCTGGGGTCCAAGCTTTTTCAAAAAGTTCAAAGTAAAATAACAAGTTTCAAGTTTTATTCGTCACATGCAGAGTACACCACAGTGAAATGCTTTTTTCCCATGCTCTTCAGATATTGCGTACAGTGGGATCTAAACACTAGTTGCAGAATCTAATACACTAAATACCAAAAACACAACAATTTGAATAGCTCTGATGTACATTAATTACAAGACAATAAGTTGCACGATAAATAAAGTTAAAGTACCAATAATTGTCTCACACACACTAGGTGTGGTGAAATTTGTCCTCTGCATTTGACCCATCACCCTTAATCACCCCCTGGGAGGTGAGGTGAGCAGTGGGCAGCAGCGGTGCCACGCCCGGGAATCATTTTTGGTGATTTAACCCCCAATTCCAAACCCTAGATGCAGAGTGCCAAGCAGGGAGGTAATGGGTCCCATTTTTATAGTCTTTGGTATGACTCGGCCGATCTCAGGGCGGACACTCTAACCACTAGGCCACTGAGTTACAGTAGCCATGGTAGAGGTATCAGTACAAGTAGTACAGTAGTCAAATACAGTACCAGTATCAAGATCAAATAGTATAACAGTATATACAGTATAGGAAGCAACAAATATTAAGGTGTCTACAGTTCTTTGGCAGTTGAGTAGTGACAGTAGTATGAACAAAGGTAATAGAACAGTATGACTTCTTTATACTCTTGTTTTTACATTATTTACAGTCATTGAATGAACAGTATTGTAGTCCGGTAATTACAGTGGTAAGTCAAATGACTCTTGTGCGTGCGGTTTTGTGCAATTGTGATAAAAGTGTTAATCGGCGATGCAGTTGAGCAGTCTGATGGCTTGGGGATAGAAGCTCCTCCTGAGTCTCTCCGTGTTGGCCATGAGACTCCGGTAGCGCTTGCCTGACTGCAGCAGTGAGAATAGGCAGTTGCTTGGGTGGCTAGAGTCCCTCACTATCCTCTGGGCCTTGGATCTACACCGCCTGGTGTAGATGTTGCTGATGGTTGGGAGCACACCTCCGATGGTGCGCTCGGCTGATCTGGCCACTCTCTGCAGTCTGTTGCGGTCGTGTGCGGTGCTATTCCCAAACCAGGTGGTGATGTTTCCAGTCATGACACTCTCTGTTGTGCATGAGTAGAAGTTTCCCGAGGATCTTGTGGTTTAGCTTGAACTTCCTGAGTCTCCTGATAATACACTGATCCAGTTACAAAACATACACAAATCCAGTTACAAATAAAAGAAACATCTCAAAATAATAAAATAAAATAACAGTACACAGATACAGTTACAGCAGTGTTTTTCAACCTTTTTTGAGCCAAGGCGCATTTTTTTCATTGAAAAAATCCAGAGGCACACCACTGGCGGAAATCTACGGAGCCCCTAAAGGGACATGGATATTTGCGAGATCTCGCGATACTTTTTGCGAGCTCTGGACGATAGCAAAAACGTACAGCGTGTGGAGCAAAGTACACAAAAAAAGATAACAACTTAAATTTTCTTGATTACTAAAACGAAGCAGGTGCGGGGAATAGCACTCAAAGGAAGAAATGAAACTGCAACAGGAAAAGCCACCAAAATAGGAGCGCAAGACACAAACTAAAACACTACACATGGGAAAACCTACTTTGAGACAAGAGCTATAGTGATGCATGGTTGGTTATGGTTTGAATTAATATCCAACAATTGCGACAACAACTTTTTATTGTCTGAGTTTCATTTTTTAATGATTTCTACCGAGCCCCTCAGGGACATGGAGGGGAAAAAATGTTTTGCGAGATCTCGCAAAAGGTATTTTTCCTATGTCAGGGAACCGGAAGTAAAACAAACACAGCGATGGTGAACCGGAATTGAAACTGACACAGCGATGGAGGAGCGGGAGCATGCGGGAGCCTACCCATCATCTGTGCTCTGTTGTGGGACCTTAATATGTTTTGATGTCTTTATATGTTAGGCTAATACTAAAATAGAAATCAATTAACTTCTCCCACGGATGACGGGTAGGCTCCTCCATTGCTTTGTCTGTTTTACTTGCGGTTCACTGACATGAAAAATACCTTTTGCGAGATCTCGCAAAGCATTTTTTTCGCTCCATGTCCCTTTAGGGGCTCTGTAGAAATCATTAAAAAATTAAACTCAGACAATAAAAAGTTGTTGTCGCAATTGTTTGATATGAATTTAAACCATAACCAGCCAGGCATAACTGTAGCTCTTGTCTCGAAGTAGGTTTTCCCGTGTGTAGTGTTTTAGTTTGTGTCTTGCGCTCCTATTTTGGTGGCTTTTCCTGTTGCAGTTTCATGTCTTCTTTTGAGCGCTATTCCCCGCACCTGCTTTGTTTTAGTAATCAAGAATATTTAAGTTGTTGCTATCTTTTTTTGCGTGGACATTGTTGTCATGTCATGTACAGATGTACTTTGTGGACGCCGTCTCTGCTACACACGCTGTAAGTTTTTGCTGTCGTCCAGCATTCTGTTTTTGTTTACTTTGTAGCCAGTTCAGTTTTAGTTTCGTTCTGCATAGCCATCCCTAAGCTTTAATGCCTTTTCTTAGGGGCACTCACTTTTTGTTTATTTTTGGTTTAAGCATTGGATACCTTTTTACCTGTACGCTGCCTCCCTATGTTGCCTGCATATTGTAATCACGACAAACCATCGTCGTCTCACACGGCGTGTTCCCGACATCTACAAAGTAATTGGCTACCGGCTTCCACCTACTGGTATGGTATGGTATTACATGGTTACTCTGCCGTGCTCTAGACAGCACCGACACTCAACAACGGCACATTATTTGCTGATTATAATTACTGGTTTGCAAAAAATATTTTTAACCCAAATTGGTGAAACTGCATAATCTCCCACGGCACACCAGACTGTATGTCACGGCACAGTGGTTGGAAAAACACTGAGTTACAGAACATACACAGATCCAGTTACAAGAAAAGGAAAGAAAAAGGAAAAGAAAAATAACATTTTCAAAATAATTAAAAAATAACAGTACACAGATCCAGTTATAGAACATATGCAAATCCAGTTACAATAAAAGAAAGGAAAAAGGGAAAGAAAAAAGTTCTCAAACTGATAATATGAAAGATTAATCTTAAGTCTAAAAAGTGACTTTACATGTTTCTTAAATGCTTTTTTTTTTACTGGGAATAGTCCTAATATTTAAATGAAGAGTATTCCATAATGAAATGCCTCTGTACACAGCAGTGCTTTTCATTGAATTAATTATTGGTCGTGGTAATGCCAGTAGACCTTGAGTTGGAGCTCTGGTACTGTACTGGTGAACATCAGCATTATAACCAATCTGCTTAAAAAGAGCTGTAGGGTACTTGTTATGAAAAATGTTTCGAATAAATAACAATAAACTGCTGGATAATCCAAGACAAGAATGCATATGGTTCACACTCGATCTATAGGAATAATCTTAAGTAAGTGTAAGTGCCCTATTTTGAGCTGTTTGTAATTTTGTAAACCCAACCTTGAGTGCAGAAGCCCAAATAACTGAACAATAATCCAGATGACACAACACCAATGGTTGATGGTTAGCGTCAAACTGGTGTTAGGATGCTTTCAGTACAGTAGCTTTTTGTGTATTTGCTGTAGACATGCCACAGTCTACATTATAAGAAAATATGGTATTAACTTCATAAGCAGCAATATTTATGTAGCTGTTGAACGTGTTTAATTTGGCTGTGTAGCCCTCCTTTAACAGTCAACAAACTAACTGAGACTGAATCAATAGCGCCTCTGCTGGTCGTTGCCTAGTAGTGCACTCAATTTTGTCTCAAGAAATGCAATACATTCATCCCTCGCCACATCACTTCAAATATTGCAGCGTCACCACATCGCAGGTTTTGAAATTGTAAAGCATATTCCAAAATGTTTTGGTCCTAAAATTAAGTATTTTAGACTTAGACTTCCTTTTATTGTCATTCAAATGTGAACTTTACAGTACAGATAAGAACGAAATTTCGTTGCATTAGCTCGTTGTAGTGCAGAATAAAAGAGCAATAAGGTGCAGGTATAAATAAATAGATTACTGTACAGTGAAATATATTGCACTTTTGCATATATGGATGTATTTTATATTGTCTTTTATATTCCAGCGAGTTAATCCGTTTTGGGGGGGAATTGAGGGGATTATTATGATGCGTTCAAGAGTCTTATGGCCTGAGGGAAGAAGCTGTTACAGAACCTGGAGGTTCTGCTACGGAGGCTGTGGAACCTCTTTCTAGAGTCCAGCAGTGAAAACAGTCCTTGGTGGGGGTGGGAGGAGTCTCTGCAGATTTTCTGAGCCTTGGTCAGGCAGCGGCTTTTTGCGATTTCCTGGATAGGCCTTTTATCTGGCATAAAAATGGGTAAATAAACAAAGAATATCAACACTACAGTACTATTGGCCAATAGAGGAGACTAAACCAATCAGAGCGCACTTTTCAGTATCGTGGCCACTGATTGACTCATCCCCATGCAGCATTACTAAATTGGATTAAAAAAGTGACTAAAGGGTGTTACATCACGTTTAGCCAAAAAATAGTTGATTTATAATGGATTCCTGCTTTACCGTGGTCATGTCCGGAACCCATCCATCCATCCATCCTTCTTGTACCGCATGTCCCTTTTGGGGTTGCGGGGGGTGCTGGAGCCTATCTTAGCTGCATTCGGGCGGAAGGCGGGGTACACAGGGCCAATTGCAGGGCCAACACAGATAGACAGACAACATTCACACTCACCAATTAACAGAAATAAACGAAGGACAACTGTGCATCAAATTTTACTAATGCATAAATGTTTGTCTAATAATACATCGCAGCCAGAAAAGCATAAATTTTTTAAGGTAATCTGTATTATATGGACTTGAATATAAGACAACCCCTGTTTTTCTAAATGTATTTTGGATATAATCTTTAAAGACAAAATCAACAGTAATAAAACACTAATTTGAAATTTTGTTCATATTTTATGACCGTGAAATAACTGGTGGATGGAATATTTCTTAGCTGCGCAACAGTTGTTTGATGACTTTACTTACATCGTTATCTTTAAGAGTAGCATCATACAGTCCTCCTTTGTTGTATGCCCAGCCTTTGAGTCACTTTTTACAGGCAGGTGTGAGTGACAAGAAGAAAGGCATGGGCTAACTTGGTGAGAAGTCATGTGGCACTACCTGTTGGTTTGTTTTATAGACCCCAGAATTAAAGGTCACTTGACTTTTCTGCTAGGATAACAATTATGTCTTATTTTCGTGTCTATACAGAAATCTGCATGCCTTTTGAAAATTAAGATAAAAATTAGTGATAAATATTTAGAATTAACTAAAATTTTACAAATATATAATATTAAAATAGTGATATAATTATATTTATTTTAAATATTTTTAAAGATGTGATTTAAATTATCTTGTGTATTTTTTTGGAACTTTTGAAAATTGTTGCTGTTAAAAACCCTGACATGGCAATAATAAAATTAAGATAAAACTGTTTTCAAGAAGCAAAAATAGGCCATATTTTTATGTGCTGTACATTTATTGATAAATCAAACAGCATATTGGTCTGTTTGGTCTCTCTCTTAATGATCGTGTTGTTTCTTCAGATGAACGGGATGCCAGATGGGATGGCAAATGGTCCGGACGGGAATGAACACAGTAAGAAAGATGCTCAGATTTGGGAGAGACCGTGGACTCTGGAAGAAATGAGGCAGAGCAGCGTCAACTGGTCGTTAGCTGCTGATTCAGGGGTAAGAAAGCAGAGCCAACAGTTACTGGAGTCCTGAGAGTAACACTTAAACCTTTCATTTCAAGGATCTTGACATTATTTCTGCTTTGGTTCGTCAACATAACCGTGTTTGTTTCCCCCCATCTCCCTCCCATGGCAGCTCTTCTTGTTCCTCCAAGACTTTTCTCAAAGAATGTTGTCCAAAACACATGAGATTGAAAAGCAGCTGGACAGTTTGATCCGAGACACCAAGGCCACAGACAGCAGCTTGCACTCGGTCTTCAATGACTTCCTCATGCTCTCCAACACACAGTTCATCGAAAATGTAACATATCGCTTTCCTATTTGATTTGAGTTACTTTCCTTGTACTTGCAACACATAAGTGTTGCATCAACTTTTGTTTTCTGTTGCAGAGAGTGTACGATGACGAGGTGGAGGAGCCCGTTTTGAAGGCTGATGCTGTGGAGAAGCAGCCTGATCAGGTAGAATCAGGGGTTTCATTTTATCCTGAAATAGTTGTAGTATTCACTATCAATCAAACTTGATTATTTATTAATTTTCTTGCACAGGCAAGTTGCAGGACAAAGTGTTTTACACCCAAAAAAAAAAGCCACACAGCACTATTTACATTAACTGGACATGGCATGGCACTCAGAATTGCGCAAAAACGCCACTTTTGAGGCGTCTACACTGGAGTATACTTAAAATTTAACGTCATCGAAAAAAATATGAAATACAGTTTAAAATATAGATAAATAAAATAGTGAATACTAGTAGTAATAATAGCAAAACACAAAAAAGAAAATAACAGTAAAAATTAAGAAATTGAGAGTTTAAAATGACCAATAAAAAGCCTGATTTAAAAAGGTGTACCTTTTTAAAACAATTTTCTATATATATCAACGGTCTCTGCAGTCCTAAGGCTCTCCGGTAGGTTGTTCCACAGGTGGGGGCCATAGCGGCTAAATGCCGCCTCATTGTTGGTCTTTGTTCTGGCATTTGGTACAGATAAAAGTTTAGTTTACGTCTATTCGCTGTTTTTTGTTTTCCAAGAGTGTGGCATTTATTTACACAATTGGATTGCCCATCTGGCAAATAATTGGGGTGTAGTGTCTATGAGTATGGAAGCCATTATTTAAGGAAGTACAAAGTGAAGAAATGTATTATTATTTTTAGTATTAAATTATTTAAAACGTTTAAAAATATATATTATTGTTGCATAGTCTCTCCCACTTATTTTCAAACTTGTTGATTTTTTTAGGTGTATGTGGACTTGTTTCTTAACATGATTCAGATAAAATGTTTTTAAAAAAATATATATATATATATTTTTTAACATCACTTATCTCAACTTTTCAAAATAGAAAACATTAATAAAAATTTATTTTTGGAGGCAAGAGCTTTTGACAATTGAATGACAAAGTGAGTTCAATCATTTTAAAAAGTTATATTTTAAATAAAAGTGTATGAACCCAGTCTCTTTATATGATCAGTGTCAATATGGATGGTAATGTTTTATTTGTAGTAGTAGTAGTTTATATTGGACATGTTAACAAGAAAGCAAATGAAAAAAGGGAATAATCTTGATAACTTTAAAGTAAGGTAGAGAAATAGAAACAAATATTGAACAATGAAAACACTTAAAAAATGAAAATAATACATAATGGGGTTTTTTTCATACCCAAAAAGGAGTGGGAAGAAGTGAAACTTATTTACTCCCACCCCTTATTTTATAAACCAAATCACTGGCTTTCTTATCATTATTATTATTATTTTACACAATGATAAATTTACCGGTCCTAATACAATATATCATCAATAATCTTTTACCCACTTTACTCACTTTTTTCTTTTGCACAAAAATACAGTACATAAGTACAATATACACATACTGTATATAGTCACATGAATACAAGTAGTAATTGATGGTAACACCAACCAACAACAAGTAAATAACTACCCAAATAATTAGAATAATAATAATGTAAACACTTTGATTGTTAGAAACCCTCATTCTTGTACATATTAAAAATCATGTCTTTGTATTGTTTTTTTTAAAACTAAATTAAGGGTAGACATTATTTTAACTCCACATACAAACTGTTCCATAGTTGAACCCCACATGTTTGAATACATTAAACATTTTTAGATTGAAATTACCTCCTAAATTTAAACCCCCTTCCCTTTCAGTGAAAAACTTTTTCACATTACCAAGCAGTGAATTTTTTTTTTGCTTTATATGTAATTTGTACTGTTTGTATTTCCACAAGATCTTTACACTTCAAGTTTTGAATGTAATAAATAATTATTTGTGTGATCCCTATATCCTGCCTTATGAATGACCATTATTGCGTTCTTCTGCAGGATGATGAGTGGCTTTAGTGTCCTTATGTAATTATTGCCCCAAACTTCTGCACAGTAGGTTAGATATCAGAATCGGAATCAGATTCAGAATATGGGAGAACTATTGGAACAGTATAAAATGCGGAGTGGTTTGTGATCTAGAACGTGTTTGGCTTTATTCAATACTGCGATGCTTCGTGACACTTTGGTTTGTATATAATTTAATATGTGATTACCAGTAAATTGGATCATCAATTGTAACCCCCAGAACCTTTATTTCATTAACTCTTTTGATATCCACCCCATCCAACTGTATCTGTAATTGTGCACCATCACTTTTGTTTTATTAAAGTTTAATGACAATTAAACTCGATTTTCTTATGTCACTGTTTCCTGTCAAAGAAAACACGCGAGCAGAAAGAAGCCGAGCTGATCCCCAAGATGCAGGAAGCGGTGAATTACGGGTTAAAGGTGCTGGAGTCTGCCTTTGAGCACCTGGACATCAAAGCGGGAAACTCTGACTCCGAGGACGAGGAGGCTAACGACAGAGGCGAGGCAATACTGGAGGCCAAGGTAATGAAGATTTATACTTTTTTTGCACTTCAATAATCTGCATATAATGTGTTTTTTTGTTTTATAAGGATCTTTACGTGGATAGACCTCTTCCTTTACTGATTGGCTCCCAGGCTTTCATGGAGCAGGACGACGTTGGCCTTGGTGACCTGTCTAGTGATGGTGATGAAGAAAAACAGCCTCCAAGTTTAAGATGTTAGTGTTTGTCTGGTTCAGTGTTGGTAATGATTTGTTTTCACAGATATGTCAGTGGACAGCCAGAGAGACAGTGTCATTGAAAGTGATGATGGCAAAGATGCAGAAGTAAGTGAAAGCTTCTAACCTTATTTTTCATAATAATATCAATGTTTTTACTCTTTTAACATGGCTAAAAACATACAATGTAAACAGAATTCAGATGATGACTTCATGCAGGAGGCGGATGATGGCCGCATTAGTATCAATAAGGTAAATACATGAAAGGGAATCAATTTGGTGACAAATGGATGGATTTTCGCATTAAAAACTCCTATACTTGCAGAAGTCATCTATGTTGAGTTATGAGGAGGACGAAGACGACGATGAAGACTCTGATATTTTCGGAGAGTCAGACAAGGATGATGATGACGCAAAGGTAAAGCTTTGTGTATGTACCATATTTTCCGGACTATAGGGCGCACCGGATTATAAAGCCAACTGCCGATGAGCGGGTCTAGTCAGGTCTATTTTCATACAAAAGGCGTGCATTAAAGGAGTCATATTATTATTTTTTCTAAATGTAAAACACTTCCTTGTGGTCTAAATAACATGTAATGGTGGTTCTTTGGTCAAAATGTTGCATAGATTATGTTTTACAGATCATCTTCAAACCGCTTTCTGACAGTCGCTTCAGGATGCGCCGTTTTGTGGGTGGTCTTATTTACGTGGCTCATCTTCGACATCGTCTTTTCTCCGTCATCGTATCGTGCAAGGACGGGAGTGAAAGAAGTGTCAAAAGATGGCGCTAACTGTTTTAATGACATTCCAACTTTACTTGGGGCGGTATAGCTCGGTTGGTAGAGTGGCCGTGCCAGCAACTTGAGGGTTCCAGATTCGATCCCCACTTCTGCCAACCTAGTCACTGCCGTTGTGTCCTTGGGCAAGACACTTTACCCACCTGCTCCCAGTGCCACCCACACTGGTTTAAAAATGTAACTTAGATATTGGGTTACAGAATGTAAAGCGCTTTGAGTCACTAGAGAAAAGCGCTATTTAATATAATTCACTTCACTTCACACTTAAATCAATAACGGAGCAGCATCTCCTCATCCGTGGCTCACTAGTGCAATAACAACACCGGAAATGTGTCCCGTGAAAAACCGTCCGACCGAAACTGTCTAATAAATAAAGTTCCTTGGGTGAATAATGTAAACGTCCGACCGAAACTCTCTAATAAATAAAGTTCCTTGGGTGAATAATGTAAATTCCCTACACCGGTATGTTTTAGCGCTTTCATGGCGAGTTTACTGACAGACATAAGTAAGAACTTTACACTACTTTATAGTATAAATGGCAACAGTGGAGGATGAATGTCCCATAACAAGAAGATAGAGAAAAAGAAGAAGCTTATCAACTACGGCGTCGTCACGGACTACAAAGGCAGACGCGCGCAAATTTTCAGGACTTATGCAGATGCCAAATACAGATCAGCAGGTACCCGAAAGTAGGAAAAGTTGCTTTTGCATAATATTGCGAAACAAAACACCAGATAATATGTCTTACCTTATACACACACCAGAATAATACTCGAAAGTTGTAGCACAGTACAATCCATCATAGTTTACCAAAGTCGTACTAAAACATTTTGATAGATTTTTTATCGCCGTGTGTATTTCTATATTTTCAATGGAACATATAAAATGTTGGTGTTGTTTACTTGAGTCATATTGCAGTCTCTTATGTGTGACTGCCATCTACTGGTCACGCTTATCATTTCACCATGTACCAAATAAAATAGCTTTGAGGTCCGTAAGCACAACCAAAATGATTCCGTACATTAGGCGCACTGTCGAGTTTTGAGAAAATGAAAGGATTTAAAGTGCGCCTTATAGACCGAAAAATATGGTAGTCTATTTCCACAACATGTCTAAACTTTTACACACAGAAAACTAATCAATGCCTGGGTTACTCCTCATTGGCCTCCTTATATCATTCAGTGCTGTTGCTTGGAAACGGAGCCATGTTGCATGATGTGTCTGTTTTTCCTCATGTGGCATTCAGAGCACCGGCCCGTCATCTTTTGCCGACGAGCTGGCCGCCAGGATTAAAGGGGAACTGGTTAGCAAACCAACAGGAGATCGAGCCTGTAAGTTGCCACTTTGTCAACCTTAATTTGAGTTCTCTTCGCATTCATCTTCATTTGAACGCGAGACATTTACAAAATGTAGCTTCACATGAACACTAAATCACACACAAGCTTTTTTTTTGTTGTTATTCTTATCAAACGAAAGCATTATCATCAAAGAAGAAAGGTAAAGGCACAAAAGAGTCAAAGCCTGCAAACTCACATGGTACGCATGGACTTTTAATTTATTCATCATCATTATCATCATTATTTAGTAGTTTATTATTTCATATAATTTTCCTCTTTATGCACACTGCAGCAGCAGCTGAAGAGGACAGCGACGACATGTTTAAACCTCCGAAGATGGACGACGACGACTTCTCCCCGTTTGGAGGGAAAAGTGGTCTCTTCAGTGGGGGGAGAGGCCTCTTTGATGATGACGATGAGGTATGGTAATGGATTTTTTTATGTTTATGACTCTTGCCAAATGTATTTGGTGCTTTATTCTCGATTGCCATGCAGGGTGATTTGTTCTCTGAAGCACCAAAACCTAAACCTATGTCCAAAGAAGACACGTCTGTGAATAAAAGCACCAAAAGCACCGCTCCCGCTGCAGGTAAAGCTTTTGTTTTGGGTTTTTGTGTGCCTTGTTTTTTGTTTTTTATTTTGTTTCATTTTTATTTTATTGTATTTTTAATCAAATTAAAACGTAATTTAAATGTAATTTTATCTTAATTAAAATGTAAACATAATTGGATTTCAATTTGATTTACGGTAAATGATTTATTTTAATATAGTTTTAATCAGAATTTTATATAATTTAGTTTATATAGTAATTATGAAGGGGGTCTTTAGTTGAACAGTTTGATCATATAAAATTAAATATACAGTACAATATAATGTTTTCCCACCAATGGTGAATAAAAATGACATAATACATATCAAATTGTGTAACATATTCTATATATTGTTGTGAGAGCCAATGGGACACTACAATTGTATTTTGATATTATATTATACCAATAGGTTGTGACAATATACCAATGCCATTAATTAAATATAGAGATGTCCGATAATATCGGACTGCTGATATTATCGGCCAATAAATGCTTTAAAATGTAATATCGGAAATTATCTGTATCAGTTTCAAAATTATTGGTATCGGTTTTAAAAAGTAAAATGTATGCCTTTTGAAACGCCGCTGTGTACACGGACATAGGGAGAAGTACAGAGCGCCAATAAACCTTAAAGGCACTGCCTTTGCATGCCGGCCCAGTCACATATGCCATGCATACTTGGTCAACAGCCATTCAGGTCACACTGAGGGTGACCGTATAAACAACTTTAACACTGTTACAAATATGCGCCACACTGTGAACCTACACCAAACAAGAATGACAAACACATTTTGGGAGAACATCCGCACTGTAACACAACGTAAACACAACAGAACAAATACCCAGAACCCCTTGCAGCACTAACTCTTCCGGGACTCTACCAAATACACCCCCCGCTACCCGCCCCCCCAACCCCGCCCACCTCAATCTCCTCATGCTCTCTCAGGGAGAGCATGTCCCAAATTCCAAGCTGCTGTTTTGAGGCATGTTAAAAAAAATAATGCACTTTGTGACTTCAATAATAAATATGGCAGTGCCATGTTGGCATTTTTTTTCCATAACTTGAGTTGATTTATTTTGGAAAACCTTGTTACATTGTTTAATGCATCCAGCGGGGCATCACAACAAAATTAGGCATCATAATGTGTTAATTCCACGACTGTATATATCGGTATCGGTTGATATCGGAATTGGTAATTAAGAGTTGGACAATATCGGAATATCGGATATCGGCAGAAAAGCCATTATCGGACGTCTCTAATTAAATACATTGTATTTGCACCAATGTGTCATTTGTTACTGAATCAATATTTGAAAACCATTGTGTCAAAATGATAATTGGAATTTGTGATACAAAGTTCAGAGAAGATGTATTTGTAAAGGAGACATTTACTAGAGGTGAGGTGTTTATTTGCGTAATTGAATGTACCTGGCGTATACGTCCTGCGGAAGTATGGTATGTGTAATGTGGGTATAGGTCTAATCTAGATCCAGTACAATGGCTTTACCAAACATAACTTGAATAGATAATCAGTATGTACCCCACCGGTCACCTTTTGTCGTGCATTTATGCAAATAGATAACATTGCAAGATGTTTTCTACACATTGTAAATTATTAACCATAGCTGGACGATATCTTGTGATGTGAAATATTTATCAGTTTTAGGCAAGTAAGCCCATTTTTTTTACGTAACTCCTGCATTAAATCACATTAAAATGTATTTTCCCCTTTATTAATTTGCCTATTTTCCCTTTGCGATCCGCTAAAGAATCTGACAAACCTGGCAAGAAAATCCCACCCGGTGCTGTCTCAATATTTCCAGGTAGTTAGATGCTAGCATACAGCATAATGTTCTCAAGGGCTGTGGAGTCAAATGCTTCTTTTCTCAAAACAGATAGCAGCCTTTTTAATACAGTGGATGACTTGAGGGAGAATAGAGAAAATGGAGCTCCAACAATTAAGACCCACGTTACCTCCAAACCGAGCCCCATCGCATCTGGAGGTTTAGGGGGGCTGTTTGATGAAGACGATGACGACGACTTCTTTGGCGGTAGAAGCCTGAAAAGTTCTTCAGCTGGTAAGTGTGGTCACTTTCAATCATTACTTTCTTGAGGTGAGATCTTTACTTCACAGTTGTTCATGTCATCTTCTTCAGCTGCACAGGAAAAACCCAAACCCCCAAAAGCCGTTGACCTTTTTGATGAAGACGACGAGGATGGTGACATATTTAGTGAGAAGTACAGCGTCTCAACTCCAGCTCAAAACAAGAAGGTGGAAGAGACTGTCAAGCCGCCTGAAAAGAAGGTAAACATTAACATTAAAGTAACGTGTCTTGTTCTTTAGGAATTTCCTTTGCAATATTATTGTGAAGTGAGTTAAAAGATAAGTTGATAACAATTTGGAGTGCCTGAGAAAATGCAAAGGAAAATGTAGCACTGATCTACGAAGATCCATATACTACACGTATGCAAATTATAGAATTGCATGTACTATTATTGGGTATGTTGTGGGTGATCTACAGTACTAAGACTGTGTGTACAACTGATAACAAGTACAAAAGTCCTGCAGACCGCCATATTTAAGTGCCCAAGAAAAAACTTAAATTCCTCCACATTCATGACATCATATGCTCCAACAGTCTAACCTGTGCTGTTTTGTTATGGTACTTCTGGAATGATCCAGTAGTAAATGCAAGAATGCATGAAAACACTTGCAGTTTTTACATATAGTACAATATACATTTACATATATATTTATAACATTTCTCCAAAATGAAAAACGCCCCAAAAAAATACCAGCAGTCACCAAAACAAATCATTTGGATTTGTTTTAATCAGTTCCTTTAAAGGGAACTGCACTTTTTTTGGACTTTTGCGTATCATTCACAATCATTATGAAAGACATGACAACGGATGTATTTTTTTTCAATGCATTCTAAGTCGTAAATAAAAGTCAGCTAACAATGAAGCCAATGTTAGGTCCTCTATTCCGCCCATAAAACCCAATAAATAACCATCCAAAAACATGCCAACAATACTCCATTTACATTTCGCGACTTGAATATTAATAATTATTAATTAGTATTAGTGATATTATTATTATAAGCGCTAACGCAGACACACTATTAATAGCGGCGCCGTGATCACTAGCGTGTATGGCTATGTTGACATCAATCGACTGGTGAGCTGCTTCCTCGCCTTAGTGGTCAGGAAAATGTTATTGTAGATCATAAATAATGCCTCTCACCTTGATAGTAGAAGGATGAGGACATACCCGACAAGTTGGTACACTTTGACGGCCAATTTAGACACAAAAAGATGCTTAGTTCCACCCCCCTTTTCTTTGCGAGGTATATGAGTCATTCTAGATCTTAATGGGAATATAACAAGATTTTATCAGTCTGCATCCAAATGACAGCAGAGATTGTACAGTAAGTGATGTTTTATATTTGTTGGCTCTCATGGAGTCTGGAGTGAGTTGAAATCAGTGATGTAGTTAAGGAAAAAAGCAAACGTTGTGATGCGTTTTTTAAATAAATGCGCTGCCGTATGCTTAAAATGATCAAAATACGCAAATATTACATGTTATAAATGTGCCTGTTACTACATTACATATGTACTTACAGCATGTATATTAAACCTTAATGTAGGGGTTTGGAAAAAAACTTTTAAGGCTTTATAGGCAGACTAGAGCGACTCCCATACGCTCCATTGTGGGTGGACTTTCGATCGCATTCATTTACTAGTTAGAATGCATTAAAAAAAAAAAGAACGTGTTCTTGTCTTACATAAATATGGTGAATGATGATTGTGCAATTCCCCTTAAAGTCATAAGTCAGCTATTCAATTTTTAAATGTTTGCTAAATAGATGCAATATTTAAGATATTTTTTTATTGAGGACAGTCCCAAAATGTTGAGTGACACACACATAGGACGTAGGATTCTCTTGCCATCGTTTGTCTTTGAAGCGCAACCGCCTCCTTTCTCACAGCCATTTGTGCGTAACTGTTCCAGTTTATGCCTACATTTCAAATCTGCTAAATATAGATGCAAAACAATGGCCGCAGAACAGTTTAAGCCTTGATAAATCCCATTGCCACCGCTAAATGATTATATTTGCATCTCCTCCTCTCTGTATTTTGTGCGTTCTATGAATCAGCATATATTCTGCATATACATGAAGACAGACACGCTAAATGGATTGCACTCTCTATTTTGCTCATTTGAGGTACAATCCTCTGTGCAGGAGCTCAGTGGATCAGCTTTGTGTGTGCTACCAAGTTTGCATGTGTTTACACGCAAACCTTTAGTAGATCAAGCTCATAGTTGTTTATGGGCTAGTACACAGGTGTCAAACTCAAGGCCCGGGAGCCAGCTCTGGCCCGCCACATCATTGTATGTGGCCCACGAAAGCCTGGGAAAACGTTTGTTGATAAAATACTTAATTTTTTTTTTACTAAATGCAAATAATTATTTCGGTTTTGACAGGAAAACATTTGTATATTTTAATTGTTATCTAATCATGCCAAATATTACATTATTATTTAGTGTACTACAAAAAAATGTTAGTAAAGATAACATTAGTTTGTACATGCCAAAAATCTGATAATCGAGTGCATAGGCGATGGTGTAATAATATGAGGTGATTAATGGTACACCTTTATATCAATGCTGTCAAATAATATATATATATTTTTAAACCAGATCAATTTGAATTGTGATTAATCACAGGTTATTGCCCGCATGCATAATGTTAATTAATTTTAAAAAAGCAGCCCTCTGAAGGCAGCCATGACTGCGATGTGGCCCTCAATGAAAACAAGTTGCGCAACACAGCAGCAACAGAACCAATGTTGTAATAGCGGCAAGGGGCACACTGCTTGGTCAGCATTTATACCACTAATGAGTTTATTGTAAACAACAGATGCATGCGTTTTACACAAATTGCTAAGCAGTGCAACCAATGTTATAATTTGAATTAATTGGACAATTTACAGTATTATTGATTGTTGTGTTTAGATGCCTGCAGGGGCCATCTCTATGTTTGGTCCTGGGACTAAAAGCTTACTCAGTGAGGGCCTGAAGAGGCTTCAGCCATCCATCCCCAGTGAGGAGTCTGAAAAATCGGAAAAGGTTTGGATAGATGTCTGTCTCACAACATTTGTCATCGTGATTTTATTTTAGTGAGGACTCGTTACCAGAAGTGCTTTCTGCCCCAGATTAATAGCCACTATCTTGATGTAGTTAACTGCCTTTTGCACTTGTTTCTAGAACGGGCTGGTTCCAGATGTTGTAACAACTGTTGGCCAGACCCAGAAATCCCTGACAAGTAGCCTCTTTTCTGATGACGAAGACACACAAGTAAAGCTCACAACTTAACATGAAATCATGTTTATGTACTTTATTGTATTTATTGGATGTATTTTCACCCATCCAGGTATTTCCAACTATCCCCAAGAGTCAGTCCAATCCTGAAACAACAAGCCAGCGCATACTTAGCAAGCATCATGTGTCGTTATTTGATGATGATGAAGAGGTGGAGACAGCAGCTTGTTGCATTCATGCCTAAAAGGGACTGTTTTTTTCTGGTTTTACTTATCTTCTTTATCTTTCTGCAGGATCTCTTTGCATCGGCATCGAAATCAAAGTCTAGCGCAGCTAAAATCGCCACACCACAGCCCAGTAAAGCTATCTCCAGCTCTCTCTTTAGTGATGATGAGGTATGTGAGCAGAAACAGCCTTCATAACAAAAAAGTCAAAGCTTGGACTCGTTTTCCTGTAATATTGAATTTCCAAACTTTTGTGATTTTACTAATTGAATTCATGCGTCACATCAGGACCAGTGGATAAGCCCCAAAGTCAGTGTCACAAAGCAAGAGAATAAGACGGGAGGAATGAAACCAAGTGCCAGCGCCCCCTCCAGCCTCCCCAGTGTCACAACGTTGCAGAAAAGCAGCCTGTTTGATGAGGATGACGACGACCTGTTTGCTCCAGCAAAAGAATCAAGGTACTTTGATCAACACCAACCACAAGCAGTTGAGTAAGTGTTAGAGCTGTGCTGAAAACAAAAAAATTTTACTACAGTCATCCCTCGCCACAAATATGGCTACTGCTGTATGCGGCATCATGTTGCGTAATTTATAAATAAATGATAAATGGGTTATACTTGTATAGCGCTTTTCTACCTTCAAGGTACTCAAAGCGCTTTGACAGTATTTCCACATTCACCCATTCACACACACATTCACACACTGATGGCGGGAGCTGCCATGCAAGGCGCTAATCAGCAGCCATCAGGAGCAAGGGTGAAGTGTCTTGCCCAAGGACACAACGGACGTGACTAGGATGGTAGAAGGTGGGATTTCTGGTTGTATTATTTTGTCAACCATTATTAATCTACTTGAAAATGTATTGTTTATAGCTGTTTACTTTCTGTTGCAACGTGGTTCTTTCTACACTTGTGTTAAAATGTAATTAACACTTATTCTTACATTGTTTGGACAGTTAACATTAGTTTTGGACAATACTACACATTTGGGTTTCCATCCAATACCCAGTAGTTACAGGAGTAGTGTTATACCAATGCTGATACTTGTATTTTTTAAGATCATTGATTGATTCAATATTTGATTACAATTATAATCAAACAGAAACAGAGGTTGCAGTAACAATGTCAATTAATATTTTTATTGTTTCGTACAATTGGCTCTGATTTAAATCCTTTGGTTTTCGCTCTTAAAGCCATCCTGTGTCCAGGAACTTATTTCACGAGTTTGGAAACAATATAAAATTAAAAAAAGATAAAATATGTAACAATTATAAAAAAATATCGATCTAACCACTGTAGTATTGACCATATACTAATTACATACTTGGTATCTTTACTAGAGATTGTTTGATAATAGAAAAAAATATCGGTCTAAGCCAGGGGTCGGCAATCGAAAATGTTGAAATTAAATTAAATACTAGTATCGTGTGAGCAGATATTGTATCTGCTGATGTAGTTTTGTTGCAGTTGTAAAAAAAAACCGACCAAAAAACGATACCAATAAAAAGAGGCCGATACCAATATTCAGTACATCAAAATGCCAAATATCGGTGCCGATATTCGGTCAATCTCTAATCGTTACTGTCATTATATGTATCGATCCGCCCACCTTTCTTTACTTCAACAGCGCTAGCTTGCATATTTACCTATTCCTCATCCTCTCGTGATGATACTTGCATTAAAAGTAGTTTATTTGCCGCCAGAGAGGCGAGGATTGTGACTTAGAAATGGTTTTGCACTCTGGAGGGCAAAATATAATAATATAATATAATATCACAATATAACGATAGTACTAAAAACGATTATTGTCAATATCGCGCAACACTACACTACTATGTAAATAATTGATTTATAATAAATTATTTCTACTTAGTGGAAATGTGTTTATTGCTGTCAGGAATTAATCATTCACGACAAACGAGAGTCTACTGTATACCAAGAATAAAGTAATATTACAAGAAACAAATTAACAGGTAGATAAAAGGTAGGACTTGTTTTTTTCGCACAAACTTTCTTAGTTCTGATGGTTGTAGGGCAGGATGTTGAACTCTGAGCGGCACTCAACTGTTAAAACTGTCAAACTGTCGCGCACAAATGAAGAAAAAACGACGTGTAACAATATATTAACTCCCTATTGCTCAAATGACACAACCCTGTTACAAATATCGCTTCAACCAAGAGTGAAAATGCTCGTAACTCAAGGTATGCTTGCAACTTAAAGCACAACAAAAAGCCCAGAGACCACTCGTATCTCAAATTCCTCGTAAGTCAGGGTACTTGTAAAGTTGAGGTACCACTGTACGCAAAGAAAAATGTGCCAAGGCTTCTTATCTAATCATGTGGTTATGTCCCTCTTCACACAGTCAAAAGAAACCCCAGAAGGTTTCTCTCTTGTTTGAGGATGAAGATGATGATAGCGGCTCCTTGTTTGGCAGCAACCCAGATGACAACACAAACAAACCAACAAAAGTGAGTGTGACTTTGCTATTTAGTTTCTGAGACATATCTGCGGTGTAATCTCTAACACTTACCTTTTTATTTTTTTTGCTTGTGGATTCTCAGCCCAAATCACAAGAAGCTTCAGATGTGAAGAAGGTGCCAGAAAAGCCATCAGTGCCAGAAAAGCCGCCTGTGCCGGAGAAAGCAGCAGTAAAGCCTACTGAGACACTGCTGTCATCACTTGAGGGTGGTGAAAGTAAAAAGAAGCCTGTTGGAGCCGTCAGTTTGTTTGGGGGCATTGACGTTTTTGCCAACAAGCAGACAAAGATCATTTTGGATGACGACTACGACGACAATGGCCCGCCACCAAACATCAAAACACAGGAGAAAGTCAAATCTTTAAGTCTGTTTGATGATGAAGAGGAGGATGAGCTTGCTCCAATTGTCCCCCACAGCAAACCTACAACCAGAGACGTTCCAAAGGTGTGGATGCATTAGAAAGTTGAAGATATATTGACATACCTATTAACGTGTGTTCACTCTTTACAGCCTGTTGAGGAGCAACCACAGGCGAAAAGCACGGGTGTGTTCCTGGATGAGGAGTTGTTGTTCAGTTCCACGCAGCAGAAGGACAATGATCCAGATGTTGACCTCTTTGCCCCCTCAGAGAGAACGACAGTCAGTATTTTTATGGCGTACACTCACTGACCACAATGTTAGGTACATCTGTGCTGTCAATCTTGACCACTCAGGTGTTAAAAATAGAAATGAGAAGGTTCATTGTTTTCATTACTGTATCCTATATTGTCTGAAAAGTGTTATGATTGCACTGGTAGAGTACAGTCGGTGGTCTGGGGGCCAAATCCAGCTCGAGAATGACACCATACGGGGCCCCCGAGTTCAGTTCAAAACTTGGGAGACAAACATTTTTGCGGAAAATTCCTAAAAACACTAGAATGCTCCAGTTTTATAGAGGAACCTGGACCACTGTAAACACAAACTTGACATTTTAATCTTGCTAGTAAACAGATCACTGGGGTCTAAACTTGTGATTTACATAACTTAGGTGTTCCTCAAGGCACTCATTTTAAGTCCTCTTCTTTTTCCGTAATGTGATTCAACTAAGGTATTGTTAACTAGGTGTCTTGTTTACATCCGATGCAGCCAGTAGTCTTAAATAAAGTACAAAACCCAAAACCAGTGAAGTTGGAACGTTGTGTAAAATGTAAATAAAAACAGAATACAATGACAGCGCTCTACTGTTTTTAAGAATCTGCTGCAAGAATGTGAATCCCTAGAAAGTTTTTTTGAACTGAACTCGCTGATCTCCAGTTGAATAGCCCAAGTGATGAAAAAGAGATGACCTAAAATGGAGCCTTGAGGAGCACTACTACAAAACCCAAAACCAGTGAAGTTGGCACGTTGTGTAAATCGTAAATAAAAACAGAATACAATGATTTGCAAATCCTTTTCAACCTATATTCAATTGAATAGACTGCAAAGATAAGATACTTAACGTTCGAACTAGAATACTTTATTTTTTGCAAATATTAGCTCATTTGGAATTTCATGCCTGCAACATGCTTCAAAAAAGCTGGCACAAGTGGCAAAAAAGACTGAGAAAGTTGAGGAATGCTCATCAAACACTAATTTGGAACATCCCATAGGTGAACAGTCTAATTGGGAACAGGTGGGGGCCATGATTGGGTATAAAAGCAGCTTCCATGAAATGCTCAGTCATTCACAAACAAGGATGGGGCGAGGGTCACCACTTTGTGAACAAATGCATGAGCAAATTGATTTCTCAACCAGCTATTGCAAGGAATTTAGGGATTTCACCATCTACGGCCCATAATATCATCAGAAGGTTCAGAGAATCTGGAGAAATCACAGCACGTAAGCAGCAAGGCTGAAAACCTTCAAAAACAGACATCAGTGTGTAAAGGATATCACCACATGGGCTCAGGAACACTTCAGAAAACCACTGTCAGTAACTACAGTTGGTCGCTACATCTGTAAGTGCAAGTTAAAACTCAACTATGCAAAGTGAAAGTCATTTCACAGTGCAAGTAACACACTGGTAAAAATGCCCCTGTGCCAACTTTTTTGCAAAGTGTCGCTGCCATTAGATTGTAAGTCTATATAATTATTTGCCCAAAAAAATTAGTTTCTCAGTTCGAACATTAAAGATCTTGTCTTTGCAGTTTATTCAATTGAATATAATTTGAAAAGGATTTGCAAATCATTGTATTCTGGTTTTATTTATGAATTACACAATGTGCCAACTTCACTGGTTTTGGGTTTTGTAGTAGTTCTCCTCAAGGCTCCATTTTAGGTAATCTCTTTTTCATCATTTGGGCTATTCAACTGGTGATCAGCGAGTTCAGTTCAAAAAAACTTTCGACAGATTCACATTCTTGCAGCAGATTCTTAAAAAAAGTAGAGCGCTGTCATTGAGATGATCTTTGACTAACTTTTTGCTGAGGGTCCTTAAAAACAGCAGAGCGCTCCTGTAACTCTAACGAAATAAATAGACCAAAATCATATTGGTTCTCCGGAATATACAAAATAAGGCTAACAGTGAAGGTAAAGGTCCGGATGCCTAACTTTCTGGAAATGTGGCCCCCAAAACCATTTAGTTGACTATTACTGGTATACAGTGATGCAAAACTGAGCTATTTCTAATACTATGTAAACCACAATAGTAAACATCTGCAATTAGGTAAACAGCCTATTTTTTCTAAGCACCATTAAATACACCTTCAAGGGTGCTCACAGCTTAAAAAATGCATGAATTGTACTAATGATGCATCCATTGTTTACTAAGAAATCAAGTGACTATAAAACTAATGAAGAAAACACTATATTCTGCCCCTTTTTTCCATCAGATTAGAACCAATTTTTAGTGGTTTTGTCCTCCGCTCCTCCTTATATCCACTTCAGACTGTGCAGGTTTTCTTAATGAAATGTCGGTTTGTGTGTCTGCATGTGGATGTATTCCATTGCGTGGTAACATTACGCAACCATGTTTATTTTACAGAGCGCCAAGCTCAGCTCGGTGAAGCCGGCGACACCAAGTCTGTTCTCAGAGGACGAGGAGGATGACCTCTTCAGCTCCAACAAGCCCAAAACTCTTCCGCCGGTACTAATTGAATTAATATGCAGATCTACTCCATTCTAAGCTGGCTTGACTTTTTGTGTGACATCATAATTGAAGTCAGTTGTTTGTTTTTTGTGGGGGGGGATCTTCCTTAGAAAGTAGCAGAGAAACCTAGTATGTCTAACGACAGAGCACCGCTAAGCCATCCAGAACCGGAACCAGTGTCAGAGATTCAGGTGAGTGGAATATAAATGCATACTGTCGTTCTAATAAGCAATTAAAGAACTGGTGTTTCTTAAAGGGGAATTGCACTTTTTGGGGAATTTTGCCTATCATTCCCAATCCTTATGTAAGACAAAAACACGTTTTTCCTTTTTTATGCATTCTAAATAGTAAATAAATGCGATCAAAAGTGCGCTTACAATGGAGCTTATGAGAGTCGCTCTATTCTGCCTGTGAAGCGCTTAAAAATATTCAAAGAGATCAAGTTTTTGGGTGTTATGATTGATGAACATTTGTCATGGAAATCACATATAAATGAAACAGAGGTTAAAGTATCTAAAACTATTGCTATTTTATCCAAAGTAAAGGAATTGCTAAATCAAAAAGCATTGTATATTTTGTAAAACTTACTGATCGTTCCATATCTAACATACTGTATTGAAGTGTGGGGGAGTGCCTGTAAAACAATATTAAATCCAATCTTCCTTCTGCAGAAAAGAGCCGTAAGAATCATTACTGGAAATGCATACAGGGAACCCACAAACCCAATATTCAAACAGTTACACTTATTACAATTTCATGAACTGGCAGACTATAACATACTTGCCAACCTTGAGACCTCCAATATCGGGAGGTGGGGGGGGGGGGCCCTTGGTCGGGGATGGGGGGCGTGGTTGGGGCGGGGGGCGTGGTTAAGAGGAGAGTATATTTACAGCTAGAATTCCCCAACTCAAGTATTTCATATATATATATATAAATATATATATATATATATATATATATATATATATATATATATATATATATATATATATATAAATAAAAGAAATACTTGAATTTTAGTGTTCATTTATTTACATATATACACACACACACACAACGCTCATCTACTCATTGTTGTACTTGAAAGTACAATGCTTTGTTAAGGGTTGAATTGTCCTTCCTCTTTCTATTCTCTGTCACTATTTTTCTAACCATGCTGCACACCCTCTCTGATGATGCATTGCTGTGTGGCACGCACAAAAGTGCTTTCATCAAATGCACGAGAGTGTGGAATCTTCCATCTCTCCCTAACATGGCCCAAAACCGGTCAATCCTTGCTTCCTGGGGAAGATCTTCCCTGGCAAGCAATTGGTACTCCAGTACTTGTACCCGGAGGCTGGTCAAGGGTCCAATCGCAGCTGCGGCAGACTTTTTTTTGGGGGGGCGTGGCCTCCAGCTCCGGCTGAATACCGGGAGTTTGTCGGGAGAAAATCTCTGTTGGGAGGTTGTCGGGAGAGGCGCTGAAAATCGGGATTCTCCCGCTAAAAACGGGAAGGTTGGCAAGTATGGACTATAATATCCTAAAAATCATGTACATGCAACATTCAAAACAGATTTGTAAAAAGAGAAAGTAATTAAATCTGAAAGGAACAGAGGAGATCTTTAATAAATCTAGATTTAGAACAGTGATGATGGAAAGAAGTATTTCGATCAGAGTTGTTTATGGAACAAACTTGACAGTGGAATAAAACAATGTAAATCCATTTCTTTGTTCAAAAGAAATGTAAAAAATCAGGATGACTGAGTAGAATTATTTCTTCATTATTGGTTTAATTGTTGTAAAATAAAAATATGGCTTTGTAGTCGCCAACATTGAAAGTCAATTGTTGTATTTGTGCAAATAGGGGGCAGATATTATACGTTTGTAACTTATTTTTACTCCTTTTCCTTCATATTTTACTTTAGTGTTATGTTGATTGATTTATATTAAATGTATTCCTTTATTTGATTTGTTTAATGAAATAAATAAATGAACTAAACTGAACAAACACTTCATCAACGTTTTATATACATGTTGTTGGTATATATGTAATATAGTACCTGGCACATTCATAATAACATGTATATTTACGTATTTTGCTCACTTTAAGCATAGGGCGGCTTATTAATTTTACAGACGCATCACAACATTCAATTTTTCCTTCAACAACCCTGACTACTATTTATCACGGTAGACTTCATGAGAGTCAACAAACATAATAAAACATCACTTACTGTACAATAGATAGATAGATAGATAGATAGATAGATAGATAGATAGGTCTTTATTGTCATTGCACAAGTACAACAAAACTTTGTTTTCAGCACAAACCCGTTCAAGATTAGACAAAACAAACAGTGTACAGAGTTACAGAACAGGAACGCTGATGGGTCGCCACAAGGCGCCCCGTAAAAGATGGGAAAAAGGTAAAACGCGATGGGAAAAAGGTAAAACGCTGGGGGAGGATGAGTAAAAGAGCCCAGTCTGGAGTGGGAAAAAAACCTCCATAGCAAAAGCACATATACATATTACAACGTACATCTCGAGATATCTAGCAACAGAGGGAAGGGAGTGCGAGGTCATGATGGTAGGCCGCAGCTCTCAGGCGCTGACCATCAATTCATCACCCCTATGGGAATGCCTTCTCTCACTGGGATGCCGACTGTTAAGATGATCATATATTCCTGTTTAGATGAAGAATTACTTATAATTCTGACGAAGGAAAAAAGGGAGTGCAACCGAGCGTCTTTCATCATTTCCGGGTTTTAGTTGGTTGTCAAAGTGTACCAACTTCTCGATTTATGTCCACATCACTTTAATATCCAGGTGAGAGGCATGATTTATAATCTCAAACTTTCACCAGGTCAGAGACGACAAAGCAGCTCACCAGCTGCTGTCAGTACAGCAGCATAAGCTAATCGGTATCTCTCCCTGATCAATGCACCGCTATATGTAGGTGCTTAATGTTAGCGCTTATAATAACAATATTGCTCATTCTTGGTCAATATTTAGGTCACAAAATGTAAATGGAGTATTGTTGGCACTTTTTAGATGTTTTTTTAGTGGGTTTTATGAGCGGAATAGAAGCAATGATGTCATGGGAGCTGGTTTCACATTGTTCCCAATGGATTGAGTTCTTTCTTGCCCTGATGTGGGATCAGATCTGAGGATGTTGTTGTGGTTTGTGCAGCCCTTTGAGACATTTGTGATTAAAGGTCTACTGAAACCCACTACTACCGACCACGCAGCCTGATAGTTTATATATCAATGATGAAATCCCAACATTGCAACACATGCAAATACGGCCGGGTTAACTTATAAAGTGCAATTTTAAATTTCCAGCGAAACTTCCGGTTGAAAACGTCTATGTGTGATGACGTATGCGCGTGACGTCAATGGTTGAAACAGAAGTATTCGGACACCATTGAATCCAATACAAAAAGCTCTGTTTTCATCGCAAAATTCCACAGTATTCTGGACATCTGTGTTGGTGAATCTTTTGCAATTTGTTTAATGAACAATGAAGACTGCAAAGAAGAAAGCTGTAGGTGGGATCGGTGTATTAGCGGCTGGCTGCAGCAATACAACCAGGAGGACTTTGACTTGGAAAGCAGACGCGCTATCCGACACTAGCCGCCGACCGCATCGATGATCGGGTGAAGTCCTTCGTCGATCGTTGGAACGCAGGTGAGCAAGGGTGTTGATGAGCAGATGAGGGCTGGCTGGCGTAGGTGGATAGCTAATGTTTTTAGCATAGCTCTGCGAGGTCCCGTAGCTAAGTTAGCTTCAATGGCGTCGTTAGCAACAGCATTGCTAGGCTTCGTCAGGCGGTACAGCATTAACCGTGTGGTTACAGGTCCAGAGTTTGGTAGTATTGTTGATCTTCTGTCTATCATTCCAGTCAGGGGCTTATTTCTTTTGTTTCTATCTGCATTTAAGCACGATGCTATCACGTTAGCTCCGTAGCTAAAGTGCTTCACCGATGTATTGTCGTGGAGATAAAAGTCACTGTGAATGTCCATTTCGCGTTCTCGACTCTCATTTTCAAGAGGATATAGTATCCGAGGTGGTTTAAAATACAAATCCGTGATCCACAATAGAAAAAGGAGAAAGTGTGGAATCCAATGAGCCCTTGTACCTAAGTTACGGTCAGAGCGAAAAAAGATACGTCCTGCACTGCACTCTAGTCCTTCAGTCTCACGTTCCTCATCCACGAATCTTTCATCCTCGCTCAAATTAATGGGGTAATCGTCGCTTTCTTTGTCTGAATCGCTCTCGCTGCTGGTGTAAACAATGGGGAAATGTGAGGAGCCCTTCAACCTGTGACGTCACGCTACTTCCGGTACAGGCAAGGCTTTTTTAATCAGCGACCAAAAGTTGGGAACTTTATCGCGATGTTCTCTGCTAAATCCTTTCAGCAAAAATATGGCAATATCGCAAAATGATCAAGTATGACACATAGAATGGATCTGCTATCCCCGTTTAAATAAATAAAAATCATTTCAGTAGGCCTTTAAGTGCTATATAAATGTTTGATTGATTGATGGCTTCATTGTAAGCATATTTTAATTTATATTAGGAGTTAGAACGCATAAAAAAGGCATACAGTACAGGCCAAAAGTTTGGACACACCTTCTCATTTCAATGCGTTTTCTTTATTTTCATGACTATTTACATTGTAGATTGTCACTGAAGGCATCAAAACTATGACTATGACTGCGTAGTGAAAACCATTTCAAGTGACTACCTCTTGAAGCTCATCGAGAGAATGCCAAGAGTGTGCAACACAATAATGAGAGCAAAGGGTGGCTATTGTGAAGAAACAAGATTATAAAACATGTTTTCAGTTATTTCACCTTTTTTTGTTAAGTACATAACGCCACATGTGTTCATTCATAGTTTTGATGCCTTCAGTGATAATCTACAATGAAAATAGTCATGAACATAAAGAAAATGCATTGAATGATAAGGTGTGTCCAAACTTTTGGCCTGTACTGTATGTGTTCTTGAGAATTATCGTCAACATTCCAAAAAAAAGTGCAGTTCCCCTTTAAAGCCCCCTGCATATGTACTATTGAGGCTTTGTCTGTCAGTAAGGTGTTCAAACATGTGTTTTATTTGGTTAAACTGCATGTATTGTAATCTCAACTACACAGAAACCTGCACCATGTTCTGCAAAACCTAAAGAGCCATCATCAAGGATTGGCAAACTTCAAGTAATTTATTTTATTGACTCTTAAGTCATTTTTGGTATTTCATTCTTTTTTCAACTCAGGAACGACCTCTCTGTTCCTACTTATTTCTTTCCCCTTCACTGACAGTTATTTTGTCTTGTTTTCCGCATTCCACCTTTACAGTTTGTGACTCTTTGTATAACATTTCTCTCCTCATTTCTATCCGATGTGCCAGTTTCTGCATCCATTGACAGTTGCTTCCCCTTGATTACATATTTTTGAGTCATTATTTCCACCATTCTTACGGTGGTTGTGCTTCTTAGGCAAGTTTGAAGATCAACCCATCTGTGTTGCTCCCTGGTTTGGCCCCAAGTATGCCTGGGGCTGTGAGTGTACTCCCTGGTCTGGATCCCAGTTCATCTTCTGGGGTATCCAGCTCCAGCCTGAGCCCCAGCCCAGCTACAACTCCTATTGGAGGCCAGGCTAACATTGAGGGGGGAGTGAGCTTCGACACGCCACAGCAGGCTTCCACTTTGCAGAGTGCACACAAGGTGGGGCGTAAATTGCACGCATTGAAAGAACAATCAACAGATTAATCACAGGGTTTTTGTAGGTTCATCACAATTAAATATCTGATTATATATATTGTACATTTTCTTATGCAGAGTCGCGTCAAAGGCTCTATACGTCGAAGACCTCCGTCTAGAGCGGCAAGGCAGCAAGCGTTTGAAAGATCTGTAGAGGAGCATGAAGTGATCCCTGGTGGACACATTCCTGAGTCTTCTCCAGACGACTCGAGCCGGACTCCTGTTTCTCAGGTTGCAGCACTAACCACGTACTTGCCTGACACTCTACCTCCTCAACCGCCTACCACTGAAATACCCACCAAGCCCTCTGTACCGACGCCGCCTCTGTCCACAAGTGCCACAAAGCAGGACTCCAGTAAGGACCACAACCAAGGGAAGGAATCGCTTCCCCTTGAGGAGGACGACCTTTTTGGTTCCGACAGCCTTTTTGGCTCCGTCTCTGTCACAAACACCCCTGCCACCAAACCCACCACCAAGGAGGTCCAGCATCAGGCAGGCACAGGCGAAAGCGTGACGAAAGATAAAAGCAACCTTCCATCTATTTTTGATGACAACAGCGGTGACCTCTTCCAAAAGGTTAAGTCGTCATCAAAGACAGTCAAGGCCTCACCCTTTTTACAAGACGACGACGAGGACATCTTTGGGGTAAACTCACCAACGCCCCCATCCTACAGTAGCAGCATCCCAAAGAGCAGCAATAGTTTTTCAAAGCAGGACATTTTTGAGGTAATTTTGGTTTTGTGTTCAAGTGTGGAACCTCTAAAGTTGATTACAATCCATTCCATGTTTTTCGAGAACAGTAGATGATATTTTAGTGCCCCTATTGTCTTTGGAAGACATGCGAGCCTATGTTCAAATTTAATAATCACTAGACTAGATTGAATACTAAAAACGTTACGACAGACCGCCTTAAAAACGGACTGGAATTTTAAATTTTTTTACTGAATGAGACACCCAGAATGTACATGAAAATAAAGAATGTGGGATTTACAATATTAACTATGAACAATAAAACACTGAATATTGACAACATATGAACGTCACACCCCCTCTCGATCGACATATATTACAATCAAGCGAAACGCAACAAACACAGCCAAATATGAACGCGAAGAGTTAAAAAAACCCCACCTACGACCTGATATATCTGATATATCACTAAGCTTTAGAACTTTGTTCTAAAAATCTCCTTCCGCGTCTGTCCCTGACACCTGCATTTCAGGCTGGCCGCTCTGGAAACACTCTGTGGAAACGCTCACACTGCTTGGTGCCTGGTCTGAGCTGCTGTGATGTAGATTACCATAGTAACTAGTATATCATGCAAAAGCGCATATTCCATCCATTGAAATACTTTGTAGTGTTCAAGACTTACGGTACTTTGAAAATATCACTGCACATAATAATGGCAGCTACAGTTTCCGTCATAAAGATTTTAAAAAAATATTTGGGAATGACCGGCAGGCCAGATTGAAAAGCTTAACGGGCCCTGGGGCCTTAATTTGCCCAGGTTTGAACTAGACAAACGGTCGATGGACAATTAGTTGCTAAGTCGCACCTTCGACGATGTTTTGCCTGACGGCAGCAGCACTTGCTGACATGACAAGTGCTTGTCAGTCCCCTCAATGACGTACCAACACTTTCAAGTAGAAGTCGGTGTTTTGCATTGAGCGTTGTGTGAAACTTCAAATCAGGCTGCTCGATGGGGTCAAAAACAGCATGCCAAAAGAAAAATAAATAGCCCATGCAACACAGCTTTGCTGACATTTTTTCAAATGTCCAACCTTTTGTGTGCAACTTCTTTGGAATAAAAGAGCTGGTTAATTGAATAAATCAATTAATTTGATAAGAAAAAAGCCTCAATTTATATTTACCGTAATTTCCGGACTATAAGCCGCACCTGACTATAAGCCGCACCAGCTAAATTTAGGGGAAAATACAGATTGCTCCATATATAAGCCGCACCCGACTATAAGCCGCAGGGTTTGATGTGTAATTACCGTAGTATATATGGGTTCCTGCTACCACGAAAGGGGATTGTCGGGACAGAGATGACTGTTTGGGAACGCGAAGCGTCCCATTTATTAACAATAAATCTTTCAATCATTCAATCAAACTTTCACATGTTTGACATGGCGAACAGCATTCGTGCAGAGTAGAAATAATACAACGGTGCAAAGTAATACAAAGTGCTCGCCTGTACGTTATCAAAATAACCAGCCTACCGGTATATGAAAAGTCAGTCTTTAATCATTGTGTCATCGTCTTCCTCCTGCGTACTAAAACCACCGAAATCCTCTTCGTCGGTGTCGGAGAAGAACAGGCCGTAAATAAGCTGCACCCTTGTATAAGCCGCAGGGACCAGAACGAGGGGAAAAAGTAGCGGCTTATAGTCCGGAAATTACGGTAGTTGCTTTGATTACTCTTTAAATGAGTTTATTAACTCATAACTGATTCTACCATGAAGTGCCCGGAACTTTAAATTTGCAGACATAGTTTCTGCATAAGTAGAGCGCACTTGAGAGCGGTGGTGTGTGGCGAAATGTGGGGATTTTTATTTTTATTAATGCATTCACGTTGAAAGTGCTATTTCTATGTTGATGATGTGCATTTATTAGAAAACGACAATGAAGGTTATGCCAAGCAGAAACAACGTAGTTTATTCAAACCAATTACCGTATTTTTGTGAGTTTAAGTCGCTCCGGAGTATAAGTCATACCGGCCGAAAATGCATAATAAAGGAAAAAAACATATATAAGTCGCATTGGAGTATAAGTCGCATTTTTGGGGGAAATTTATTTGATTAAACCCAACACCAAGAATAGACATTTGAAAGGCAATTTAAAATAAATTAAGAATAGTGAACAACAGGCTGAATACGTGTACGTTATATGAGGCATAAATAACCAACTGAGAACGTGCCTGGTATGTTAACGTAACATATTATGGTAAGAGTCATTCAAATAACTATAACATATAGAACATGCTATACGTTTACCAAACAATCTGTCACTCCCAATCGCTAAATCCCATGAAATCTTATACGTCTACTCCAGGGGTCGGCAACCTTTACCACTCAAAGAGCCATTTTGGAAAGTTTCACAAATTAAAGAAAACAATGGGAGCCACAAAAAAAATTTGAAAATTTAAAATGAAAAACACCGCATACAAAGCTTAAATTGCTTTGCGCTATGTTAACCAGGGGTCTCAGACACACGCACCGGCACGCATCTTAATAAGGAAATTTAATGTTAGCGCGGCCCGCGACTTTTAATTGAATGGCGCTTGATAGCGTCTTTCTTGCCAACTCTCTCAATTTTCCGGGAGACTCACAAATTTCAGGACGTGCTGGCACTGCTTTTAGCGCTCTCTACAGCCTGCCCAAACAGCGTACCTGCTTGGCCACATATTGAATGCAGCTTTTGCTTGCTCACGTAAGTGACAGCAAGGCATACTTGTTCAACAGCCACACAGCTTACACTGACGGTAGCCGTACAAAAACAACTTTAACACTGTTACGTTACAAATATGCGCCACACTGTGAACCCACACCAAAAAAGAATGACAAACACATTTCTGGAAAACATCTGCACTGTAACACAACATAAACACAACACAACAAATACCCAGAATCCCATGCAGCCCTAAATCTTCCGCTCAACCGACGCACGGAGAGGGGGGGGTTGATGTGTGGGGGGGTTTGGTGGTAGCGGGGGTGTATAATGTAGACCGGAAGAGTTAGGGCTGCATGGGATTCTGGGTATTTGTTGTGTTGTGTTACGGTGCGGATGTTCTCCAGAAATGTTTTTGTCATTCTTTTTTGGTGGGTTCACAGTGGGCGCATATTTGTAACGTAACAGTGTTAAAGTTGTTTTATACGTCCACCGTCAGTGTAAGCTGTGTGGCTGATGAACAAGTATGCCTTGCTGTCGCCTACGTGTGCAAGTAAAAGCAACATATAACATGTGGCCAGGCTGGCACGCTGTTTGTAAATGCTATAGAGGACAATTAATGCAGTGCCATTAGGGCACGCCCTTGATTAAGTAATTAGAGTGAAAATAGGATAATATTTGCCCTGGGAGATTTCTAGGAGAGGCAGTCTCCTGGGAAAATCGGGGGGGTCGTTAAGTATACTGGGAAAACCGGGAGGGTCGGCAAGTATGCTGCTGAGCCGCATCAGAGTGGCCGGAGCCGCGGGTTGCCGACCCCTGGTCTAGTCTCTTACGTGAATGAGCTAAATTATATTATTTGATATTTTACGGTAATGTGTTAATAATTTCACACATAAGTCGCTCCTGAGTATAAGTCGCACCCCCGGCCAAACTATGAAAAAAAACTGCGACTTATATTCCGAAAAATACGGTACCCCAAAATACACATTGAGGCTAGAAAGTGTGTTATTTATCAAACAAAATAATCGATAGATTCCTAATTTAATTGATATATGCAGCCTTATAGTGTAACTAAAACAAATGTATAAATCAGAGTACCCGGAACTTTAAATACACGGACATAGTTTCCACACAGTCGTCTCAATATGATCTACAGTACAGGCCAAAAGTTTGGACACACCTTCGCCTCATTTAATGCATTTTCTTTATTTTCATGACTATTTACATTGTGGATTGTCACTGAAGGCATCAAAACTATGAATGAACACATGTGGAGTTATGTACTTAACAAAAAAAGGTGAAATAACTGAAAACATGTTTTATATTCTAGTTTGTTCAAAATAGCCACCCTTTGCTCTGATTACTGCTTTGCACACTCTTGGCATTCTCTCGATGAGCTTCAAGAGCTAGTCACCTGAAATGGTTTTCACTTAACAGGTGTAGTTTGTAGTTCCAGAGTCAAACTGGTCATTGTGAAAATGTATTAATAATGAGCTATTGCATTACTTTTCTTAGATAATCCTATAGTTATTGAGCCATATTGTGCTGAGCAGCCTGAACAGTGACCACGTGGGTTCAGTTTCAAAAGTTCTGCTGCGTTTTTCCATGTTTTCTCAGCCTCCTAAACTAATTTCACGCCTTTGCAGGACGACAACGTAACCACTTTGCCAAAAGTCCACAATAAGGACAAGGACAAGCCCGTCGATTTCAGCCTGTTTGACGACGACGTGGACATCTTTGCCGACCCGACAGACATTTTTACACCGAAACAGAAGACGAAGACAAAGGGAGCGACTGAGTCCATATTTGACGATGAAATGGGTAAGCAAAGACAAATCAAACCCAGCAAGCGTGGTTTTGAATGTTAAATTTAAACCTGCTATTCTGTTTTTGTTAAAGATGACATCTTTTCGCCAAGCACAGTCAAACCTGCCGCAAAGGCGACTCCGAAATTAAAAATTCCGCCCCCTTCCCAGGAGAGCAGCACGGCAACGGCGGACTCAAGCAGCATATTTGATGATCCACTGAATGCTCTCGGTAGGAATTGAACTATTTTGATGAGCTTTATATTGTAAATCAACTCTTTGAACATGTAGAGATCGGACAAACTGTTAATGGAGCTATTTATTCATATTCATATCAATGCGATCATTTTGTGTACTGCAAATAAATCATGTCATTGCGTCAAACCCCATTATGTAACAATTAATTAAGTACTGTTAATGGTTATTATACGTGATAGCACTTTATAAGCATAACCATGTGCTTAGCCTCAAAGCCTGGAGAAATTAACAGTAGATTGTTTTTGAATGTTTGTTTGGCTTTGCCATGTTGAGATTCTATAGGTTTTGTGCCATGCCATGTTTATATCAATCAGTGTTTTTTTTTTTTTCCACTGTCTTAAGCTTTTTGACCATGTTTTTATCAACAAGAAGCTCAAGCATTTCTTAACTTTTGCTGTGATAAAAGGAAATGTCATTTTTATTAATAACTAAAAGGAAACATATTTTATACTATTTGGGATACGTGTGGTTATTTTCAAGAGTCCCTGACATGAGAAAATCTATTGCCTTTATTTATTTGAATGTTTTATGGTTGTATTACAATGAAATATCCGAGGTGTAAAGTTCACAATGATAAAACAAATGGCAGCTTTGCAAAAACTGCTATAAAAATATCACATATTTATATTTTTCTCCACTTTAATAAACAAGTCAAATTTAAAATACTTCAGGCTGAAATCTTTACACACACACACACATTTTTATATATATATATCCATCTTCTTGCGCTTATCCGAGGTCGGGTTGCGGGGACAGCAGCCTCAGCAGAGAAGCCCAGACTTCACTCTCCCCAGCTACCTCGTCCAGTTCCTCCAGGGGAATCCTATAGTCAATTGAATAGACTGCAAAAACAAGATACTTAACGTTCGAACTGGTAAACTTTGTTATTTTTTGCAAATATTAGCTCATTTGGAATTTGATGCCTGCAACATGTTTCAAAAAACCTGGTACAAGTGGCAAAAAAGACTGAGAAAGTTGAGGAATGCTCATCAATCACTTACACTACCGTTCAAAAGTTTGTGGAATAGCCTTCATTTCTAAGAACAAGAATAGACTGTCGAGTTTCAGATGAAAGTTCTCTTTTTCTGGCCATTTTGAGCGTTTAATTGACCCCACAAATGTGATGCTCCAAAAACTCAATCTGCTCAAAGGAAGGTAGTTTTGTAGCTTCTGTAACAAGCTAAACTGTTTTCAGATGTGTGAACATGATTGCACAAGGGTTTTCTAATCATCAATTAGCCTTCTGAGCCAATGAGCAAACACATTGTACCATTAGAACACTGGAGTGATAGTTGCTGGAATTGGGCCTCTATAGACCTATGTAGATATTGCACCAAAAACCAGACATTTGCAACTAGAATAGTAATTTACCACATTAGCAATGTATAGAGTGTATTTCTTTAACGTTAAGACTAGTTTAAAGTTATCTTCATTAAAAAGTACAGTGCTTTTCCTTCAAAAATAAAGACATTTCAATGTGACCCCAAACTTTTGAACGGTAGTGTATTTGAAACATCCCACAGGTGAACAGGCTAATTGGGAACAGGTGGGTGCCATGATTGTGTATAAAAGCAGCTTCCATGAAATGCTCAGTCATTCAAAAACAAGGATGGGGCGAGGGTCACCACTTTGTGAACAAATGCATGAGCAAATTGTCCCAACAGTTTAAGAACAACATTTCTCAATGAGCTATTGCAAGGAATTTAGGGATTTCACCATCTACCGTCCATGATATCATCAAAAGGTTCAGAAATCCCTCAGGGGGTACTGCATCAAAAAGCGACATCAGTGTGTGAAGGATATCACCACATGGGCTCAGGAACACTCCAGAAAACCACTGTCAGTAACTACGGTTGGTCGCTACATTTGTAAGTGCAAGTTAAAACTCTACAGTCCAAAACAAAAGCCATTTATCAACAACACCCAGAAACGCCGCCAGCTTCGCTGGGCCCGAGCGCATCTAAGATGGACGGATGCATAGTGGAGAAGTGTTCTGTGGTCTGACGAGTCCACATTTCAAATTGTTTTTGGAAACTGTGGATGTCGTGGATGAGGAACAAAGAGGAAAAGAACCATCCGGATATAGGCGCAAAGTTCAAAAGCCAGTATGGTATACCATTAGAACACTGGAGTGATAGTTTCTGGAAATGGGCCTCTATACACCTATGTAGATATTGCACCAAAAACCAGACATTTGCAGCTAGAATAGTCATTTACCACATTAGCAATGTATAGAGTGTATTTCTTTAAAGTTAAGACTAGTTTAAAGTTATCTTCATTGAAAAGTACAGTGCTTTTCCTTCAAAAATAAGGACATTTCAATGTGACCCCAAACTTTTGAACGGTAGTGTATATATATATATATATATATATATATATATATATATATATATATATATATATATATATATATATATATATATATATATATATATATATATATATATGTGTTTATTTATGTATATGTGTATATATATGTATATGTACAGTGAGGTCCACAAGTATTTGCACACCCTGCAATTTTGCAAGTTCTCCCACTTAGAAATTAGGGAGACGTGTGAAATGTTCATCATAGATGTATTTCCAATGTTAGAGACATCATCTAAAAAGAATAATCCGGAAATCACATTGTATGATTTTTTTAATGATTTGTTTGTATGTTACAGGGGTTCATAAGTATTTGCACACATGAGAATCAGCAAGAATTATGACTCTCAAAGAGCTGTCAGTTTACCTTAAAAAAGTCCACCTTGACCCCACAACTAATCACCCACCCACTGTTGCCATGGGCAAGACCAAAGAGCTGTCAAAAGAGGCCAGAGACAAAATTGTAGAGCTCCACAAAGCTGGAAAGGGCTATGGGACAATTGGGAAGCAGCTTAGTGAGAATAGATCAACTGTTGCAGCAATTGTTAGAAAATTAAAGAGGCTAAAGATGACTGCTAATCTACCTCGGACTGGGGCTCCATGTAAGATCTCTCCTCGTGGGGCATCACTCATGATAAGAAAAGTGAGGAATCAGCCCAGAACCACACGGCAGGAGCTGGTGAATGAGCTTGGACCACTGTTTCCAAGGCTACTATCAGTAGAACACTACGGCGTAGTGGTTTAAAATCATGCATCGCAGATTCGCACGGAAGGTTCCCCTGCTTAAGTCAGCCCATGTCCAGGCCCGTCTGAAGTTTGCCAATGGCCATCTGGATGATCCAAAGGAGTCATGGGAGAAAGGCATGTGGTCAGATGAGACCAAAATAGAACTTTTTGGTATAAACTCCACTCGTCGGGTTTGGAGGAAAAAGAATGAGTATCATCCCAAGAACACCATCCCTACAGTGAAGCATGGGGGTGGAAACATCATGCTTTGGGGGTGCTTTTCAGCAAAGGGGACAGGACGACTGCACTGTATTAAGGAGAGGATGAACTGGGTCATGTATTGTGGACATTTTGGCCAAAAACCTCCTTCCCTCAGTCAGAGCATTTAATATGGGTCGTGGCTGGGTCTTCCAACATGACAATGACCTGAAGCACACAGCCAGGATAACCACAAGGATTGATTGAGACTTTTATTAGTAGGTTGCACAGTGAAGTACATATTCCGTACAATTGACCACTAAATGGTAACACCCGAATAAGTTTTTCAACTTGTTTAAGTCGGGGTCCACTTAAATTGATTCATGATACAGATATATACTATCATATATACTATCATCATAATACAGTCATCACACAAGATAATCACAATGAATTATTTACATTATTTACAATCAGGGGTGTGGAGGGGGGGGGGGGTAGGATATGGACATCAAGTAGTGGACATAGAGAGAGAGAGAGAGAGAGATCAGAAGGCATAAGAAAAAGTATCTGCATTTGATTGTTTACATTTGATTGTTAGCAATCCGGGGAGGGTGTTAGTTTAGGGTTGTAGCTGCCTGGAGGTGAACTTTTATTGCGGTTTTGAAGGAGGATAGAGATGCCCTTTCTTTTATACCTGTTGGGAGCGCATTCCACATTGATGTGGCATAGAAAGAGAATGAGTTAAGACCTTTGTTAGTTCGGAATCTGGGTTTAACGTGGTTAGTGGAGCTCCCCCTGGTGTTGTGGTTATGGCGGTCATTTACGTTAAGGAAGTAGTTTGACATGTACTTCGGTATCAGGGAGGTGTAGCGGATTTTATAGACTAGGCTCAGTGCAAGTTGTTTAACTCTGTCCTCCACCTTGAGCCAGCCCACTATAGAGAAGTGGGTAGATCAATCAATCAATCATATACATCATATATATATATATATATATATATATATATATATATATATATATATATATATATATATATATATATATATATATATATATATATATATATATATATATATATATATATATATATCATGTATATGTATATCATGTATATGTATATATGTGTATATATCATGTATATATATATATGTATGTATGTATGTGTATATATGCATATATATGTATATGTATATGTGTACGTATATCCATCCATCCATCCATTTTCTACCGCTTATTCCCTTCGGGGTCGCGGGGGGCGCTGGAGCCTATCTCAGCTACAATCGGGCAGGAGGCGGTGTACACCCTGGACAAGTCGCTACCTCATCGCAGGGCCAACACAGATAGACAACATTCACATTCACACACTAGGGCCAATTTAGTGTTGCCAATCAACCTATCCCCAGGTGCATGTCTTTGGAGGTGGGAGGAAGCCGGAGTACCCGGAGGGAACCCACGCAGTCACGGGGAGAACATGCAAACTCCACACAGAAAGATCCCGAGGCCGGGATTGAACTCACGACAACTCAGGACCTTCGTATTGTGAGGCAGACGCACAAACCCCTCTTCCACCGTGCTGCCCCATACGTACACATATGTATATGTGTATATATTTATATGTATATATATGTATGTGAGACAGCCCTCGCAAAAATGACTAATGATCTATTGCTAACGATGGATTCTGATGCGTCATCTATGTTGCTGCTTCTTGATCTTAGCGCCGCTTTCGATACTGTTGATCATAACATTTTATTAGAGCGTATCAAAACGCGTATTGGGATGTCAGACTTAGCCTTGTCTTGGTTTAACTCTTATCTTACTAAAAGGATGCACTGTGTCTCCCATAACAATGTGACCTCGGACTATGTTAAGGTAACGTGCGGAGTTCCCCAGGGTTCGGTTCTTGGCCCTGCACTGTTTAGTATTTACATGCTGCCGCTGGGTGACATCATACGCAAATACGGTGTTAGCTTTCACTGTTATGCTGATGACACTCAACTCTACATGCCCCTAAAGCTGACCAACACAGCGGATTGTAGTCAGCTGGAGGCGTGTCTTAATGAAATTAAACAATGGATGTCCGCTAACTTTTTGCAACTCAACGCTAAGAAAACGGAAATGCTGATTATCGGTCCTGCTAGACACCAACATCTATTTAATAATACCACCTTAACATTTGACAACCAAACAATTACACAAGGCGACTCGGTAAAGAATCTGGGTATTATCTTCGACCCAACTCTCTCGTTTGAGTCACACATTAAGAGTGTTACTAAAACGGCCTTCTTTCATCTCCGTAATATCGCTAAAATTCGTTCCATTTTGTCCACTAGCGACGCTGAGATCATTATCCATGCGTTCGTTACGTCTCCTCTCGATTACTGTAACGTATTATTTTCGGGTCTCCCTATGTCTAGCATTAAAAGATTACAGTTGGTACAAAATGCGGCTGCTAGACTTTTGACCAAAACAAGAAAGTTTGATCATATTACGCCTATACTGGCTCACCTGCACTGGCTTCCTGTGCACTTAAGATGCGACTTTAAGGTTTACTACTTACGTATAAAATACTACACGGTTTAGCTCCAGCCTATCTCGCCGATTGTATTGTACCATATGTCCCGACAAGAAATCTGCGTTCAAAGAACTCCGGCTTATTAGTGATTCCCAGAGCCCAAAAAAAGTCTGCGGGCTATAGAGCGTTTTCTATTCGGGCTCCAGTACTCTGGAATGCCCTCCCGGTAACAGTTAGAGATGCTACCTCCGTAGAAGCATTTAAGTCCCATCTTAAAACTCATTTGTATACTCTAGCCTTTAAATAGACCCCCTTTTAGACCAGTTGATCTGCCGTTTCTTTTCTTTTCTTTTCTCCTCTGCTTCCCTCTCCCTTATGGAGGGGGAGTTGCACAGGTCCGGTGGCCACGGATGAAGTGTTGGTTGTCCAGAGTCGGGACCCCGGGTGGACCGCTAGACTGTGCATCGGTTGGGGACATCTCTGCGCTGCTGACCCGTCTCCGCTCGGGACGGTTTCCTGCTGGCCCCACTATGGACTGGACTTTCACTGATGTGTGGCTTGTACAGCCCTTTGAGACACTTGTGATTTAGGGCTATATAAATAAACATTTATTGATTGATTGATGTGTTGGATCCACTGTGGACTGGACTTTCACAATAGTATGTCAGACCCACTCGACATCCATTGCTTTCGGTCTCCCCATCAGCCAGGGTGATTGGAAACACCTGCCAGCTCTGTAGGGTGAGTTGTGTGGAGCTGAAAGCAGCACAAGGGAGAGACTTGGCCAATTATGTCTGGTGGCAAATATGATGTGCAGCCACAAGGTGGCGAAAATGTGGATCCTGAAAAGGAAAATGTACAATATTTTGGAAAGGGAAAAAGAGCCATAACGTATACTGCCAAAGGCTTGGAAATGAAAGTTGACAATTATCATAAAGCAATAGGAGCATGTGTTAAAAAAGCTGCTAAAATAAGGGACACAATGAAACAACTCATGCATTCAAATGAAAATGATGCAAATGCTGTAAGAAGTCACTTGGATGAATTGATTCATTTGTGTGGAGAGGCAAGGGAAAATCATTCCTCATTGATTGCCTTACCATTGCCTGAAGAGGAACTTGATAGAAAAAATGACTGGTTTCAAGAAAAGATTAAGATACTAGAAGGTTTCATAAAACTTGTGCATGAATGGTTATCAGAAGTGAAAAGGCTAACCACACATAACACTGCCCCTGTTGAAGAGGAGTCACAATTGCATGTCTCTGAAACACATGGCTCAGTTGAAACGCAAGTCCAAGATGAAATGCATGTCCCACTTGCCCATGATGAACATTTATGTGTTACACTTTCTGATATTGGAGCCCAGGACAGACCATCGAATGTCTCAATCACACGCAGTTCCATATCAACAACCTCTTCTACCTCATCTGCTCGCATTCGAGCCCAGGCCGAAAAGGCTGCTCTCATGGCAGAGGCTGCTGCATTGGAGAAAAAACATCAAATTGAATCACAACAAAGAATTCAACAGGAACAATTCGCAAAACAACAGGAACAACTGCATGAAGTGCTCTAAAACTTGCTGGTAGACGGCTGCGTTGACCCTGGATCTCAGGAAACAGAGTGGACCGACACCAGCAGATGACATGGCACCCCAAACCATCACTGATGGTGGAAACTTTACACTAGACTTCAGGCAACGTGGATCCTGTGCCTCTCCTGTCTTCCTCCAGACTCTGGGACCTCGATTTCCAAAGGAAATGCAAAATTTGCTTTTGTCAGAAAACATGACTTTGGACCACTCAGCAGCAGTCCAGCTCTTTTTTCCAGGGTCAACGCAGCCGTCTACCAGCAAGTTTTAGAGCACTTCATGCTTCCTGCTGCTGACCTGCTCTATGGAGATGGAGATTTCAAGTTCCAACAGGACTTGGCGCCTGCACACAGCGCAAAATCTACCCGTGCCTGGTTTACGGACCATGGTATTTCTGTTCTAAATTGGCCCGCCAACTCCCCTGACCTTAGCCCCATAGAAAATCTGTGGGGTATTGTGAAAAGGAAGATGCAAAATGCCAGACCCAAAAACGCAGAAGAGTTGAAGGCCACTATCAGAGCAACCTGGGCTCTCATAACACCTGAGCAGTGCCAGAAACTCATCGACTCCATGCCACGCCTCATTAACGCAGTAATTGAGGCAAAAGGAGCTCCAACCAAGTATTGAGTATTGTACATGCTCATATTTTCCATTTTCATACTTTTCAGTTGGCCAACATTTCTAAAAATCCCTTTTTTGTATTAGCCTTAAGTAATATTCTAATTTTGTGACACACGGAATTTTGGATTTTCATTTGTTGCCACTTCAAATCATCAAAATTAAATGAAATAAACATTTGAATGCATCAGTCTGTGTGCAATGAATAAATATAATGTACAAGTTACACCTTTTGAATGCAATTACTGAAATAAATCAAGTTTTTCAAAATATTCTAATTTACTGGCTTTTACCTGTATATATATATGTATGTATACACATGTGTGTATGTATGTATGTATGTATGTATGTATGGATGCATGCAGAAAACCGTAAAAATTTACAAAAATTGCTGCATGCCATCGTGTGGAAAAAAATACAATTCAGTATTCAAACTTGGAACTTTGATATGGGATTGTATAAGTTTAACATACATGGGTGCCAATTATAATGTTTTTGTCTCGAGTAAGAAACGTGTGGGCTTTTTTATGTTGCAATATGTCGCTAATTTAATACACAGCAAAGCCAGTTGTATTAATGTGAAAACTACAATGTATATGCATGAAACACAGCCAAAATGACTTGAAAATAAAAACCTCTCTTAAAGAATAGTCAAAGCGCCTCTTGAACTAGATCCGCCTATTTCCCCGCCCCTTTTCTAGGCATTCCAAGCGGCAATTGGTCATTCTCACTGTCAATCAAAACCCATCCGCGGCGGCGTCATGGAGCCCGCCTCCCCCCGCCTTGACAGGTACGATTGTGTGGCGAACAAGAGGACCATGGCGACCGACCGAAGACGCCACTCCACTTCGTTCCGTTTGTGGCGTTTAACGTGATGCAATGCTCTGTGTTGTGAACGTAACGGCGCCCACGACAGCTACAAACACCGGCACACGGAGCAAGGCCGGCGAAAGGAGCCCACGGATGTGGCCGAGCTTCAAATTTAGCTCGCCGTGAGCCGCTCGCCATTGTTTGAGTTGTTGGCTAACATGGCAACCAAGGCTAAAGGTTAGCAGCCTCGGCTAAAGACGGCCATCGCCTCCTTAGTATTAACGGTAAGCAGCTTTTAACCACCCTTTACATTCGCTTAGGGATATCCTCTCTTTAAAAAAAAAAGGGATAGTTTAATTTCTCAGTGTGCTTTTTATCTATTTTCCTGAAGGTTATACAGGCTATTGTTTTCGACTTCACTGCCAGGTGAAGTGTCGCCTTTGCCAACCCATTTAGATTAAAATGGCCTTCTGTAACATTTTTCCAAGCCAAGCATCCCAGTGCCAAAACTCGATAATTCATCTTTTCTGCACTGATTTTACTCACTTAGTTTATGAATTAATCTTCGTTGATTGGGGTTTGAGGTGTTCACCAGCCTTTCACTCAAGGATGATGATGACATAAAGGCAAGTGTATCTTTGTGTATGTAAACACATTGGGCTAGTATGTGTCCATTCACTTTGTAACATTAGGTCAGGGGAAAGAGCCATATTGGACCAAAAATCAAAAAAACAATTCTGTCTGGAGCTGCATTAAGTGAAAAGTATATACGTCTTATAATAAGGCAACACATGATGTAAGTGTCTATATTAGCTATAATAGCCTACTATCAAATTGACTGCGGGTCGCAGGCTGATGCAAATCTTCGTTGTTCGGAAATGTTGAAATGTTATATTTATTCAACACATTTTTACAACATTTTAACACCTTAGTACATCAGACAACATACCGTATTTTTCGGAGTATAAGTCGCTCCGGAGTATAAGTCGCACCGGCCGAAAATGCCAAATAAAGAAGGAAAAAAACATAAGTCGCACTGGAGTATAAGTCACATTTTTTGGGGACATTTATTTGATAAAACCCAACACCAAGTATAGACATTTGAAAGGCAATTTAAAATAAATAAATAAAGAATAGTGAACAACAGGCTGAATAAGTGTACATTATACGACGCATAAATAACCAACTGAGAATGTGCCTCGTATGTTAACGTAACATATTATGGTAAGAGTCATTCAAATAACTATAACATACAGAACGTGCTATACGTTTACCAAACAATCTGTCACTCCTAATCGCTAAATCCGATGAAATCTTATACGGCTAGTCTCTTACGTGAATGAGCTAACTAATATTATTTGATATTTTACGGTAATGTGTTAATAATTTCACACATATGTCGCACCCCCGGCCAAACTATAAAAAAAACTGCGACTTATAGTCCGAAAAATACGGTATGTAATAAGTGTGTGTAAGAAATTGAAATGCGCCCCCTTTTGCCAAAATGAATTTAAAAAATAAATACATATGTATACAGAGACATACTGTAATAACTTGAAGTAAATAATGAAAAATAAAAACCACTTACAAACAAAAAATTCAACAAAAAAACCCAACTAAAAGCAGTCTTTCTCACAATGTGTCGACTTTTTTCTTATAAAATTGGGAACAATTTGTCATATTCTTTGTTTCTGTAATTTTGCAATATTTTCTTGTAAAATTATTAATTTTTAATGCGAAATGGTGACATTTGTCATACAAAATGCTGACTTATCACAATATTTTTGCTGTTGTTGTAAAATAGTGACATTTTTTAAATAAAATTATGACTTTTATTATAATACTGCCAAAGTTTTTCTTGTGAAATTCCAACTCATTTTACACAAGTTTTTTTATATTTGCATAGTATGTATATATTATTAATTTAACCTCTTAAGGCCCAAGCTGTTTGTTTACATGCTTTTTTTTTATTTCTCTTTGCTATTTGGGCTTATTGGACCCTAATTAGAATAAAAACTAAAAATCATATTTTGATATGATGTACTTAGTCCATAAGTACACAAACGTGTACTTCATGTGTAGTGACATGCTAATTTTTATTTTTACCCTTTTTTTTTCCAAATTCCATTGTATGTTATACTCTTCTGACACCACCAGATAGATATCCACATTAGCGGCATAAGACCCCAATTCAGTAGTGTACACGATTTTGGAAATAAGAGCTAAAAGGTGCTGTCCATGCATGTGGCCACTAAGGCCTTGTTGTAAATACAAATCTTTAATATATCTAGAAAGGGTGGTCCTAAAGAGGTAGGCTTTTTTCGGAGGTCTCAAGAAGGTAACAAATACAAGTGTGTGTGTGTGTGTCTGCGCGCGTTGTATTCCTACCCTACTTGAGACATCAACAAGGAAAAGTACCTTACATATGAGGACCGGTGAACAACAATTCATGGTCCCAATACTCAGAAGGTGAGATAACTCCTGGAAATGACTGGCTTTTAATGGCCAAAGGTATAGATGTGTATGTCCAAGAAAGGAAACTGCAGGGTGTCTTCTTTTAATAGATTTATTACAATCTTTGGCAAGCTAGGTAATGTTTGCTGTGGTCTGGAACAACATGGCACACAAACAACTATCAGAAATGCAGCCAATATTACATACAGATAATGTGTCATGAGACATGCAAATATAAATTATATACAAAGAGGATAAAAGTAAAGGATATCAAATGAGCTCAATTATACCTATACATTAGGCATAACGATGCAATATGTACATACAGATAGCCTAAATAGCATGTTAGCATTGATTAGCTTGCAGTCATGCAGTGACCAAATACGCCTTATTAGCACTCCAACAAGTCAATAACATCAACAATGTGCACCATGATGTTATTAATGTACCCTAAGATTTTTTGTTAAATTTATTTTATTTATAAAATTATCGAAAAGTATCGAAATACATTTTGGTACTGGTAACAGTATGTTGGTATCAGGACAACACTAGTGAGATGCTTTCTTGCTCTTTTTTACTTAAGTGTATTTGTCAAGATATTTACACTAAGTTTGGATTTTTCCCAGCGATATATTTTCTGTCGTGTTAATGTCCATCTATCTATGTTGCATTATTTGATTCAATCATGGAACGGGAAAGTTGCGGAGCTCCTTTAATGAGCCCATGCTGCGAGTGTGTAAGTGACGTTGACGCTATAAATGTGCAACTTGGAGCCCTGCTATTTCGACATAAATGGAGTGCTTACCCAAATAAACCCGCTGGACCAAACGCACAACTGTCCTTCGAGTGAGTCACCCTTTAATATTGATCATGATACAAACAGCACTAACATTACATTACATATGCTGTCTGGCTAGTTGTGTACAAACAAAACATGAAATGTGGGCTAATACTTTACAGATATAATAGTATGATTGTTCATGTTTTTCATTCAGTACAGATTGGTGTCCTGTCGCAGTGTTGTGCATTACAAACGCGTTTCATGTTGTCATAAGTTGCTAGCTTTTACGGCTAATACGGAAGCACGCAGATATATTACTACGCTAGAAAAAGAGTTCCTCTGTGTTCACTCTTACAATAACAATGTTGCTACAGCTTGGTTATTATACAGGTTACGGAACGTAAATTAAGAATTGTTGACGGTTTTTTATGCATTTTTAATGTGATTTAGAGAACTGATTGTTCCTATTAGCTGCATTGCTAGTCACCAAGAACGAGACGATTTTTACATGTTAGAATGTATTAAAAAAAACTTCTGTCTTCTTGTGTCTCATAAGTGTTGTGAACGATAGGCAAAATTCCCCAAAAAGTGCAGTTCCCCTTTTAATGTTGTGGGTTTTATTGAATATATTGTTTGCTGCGGGTGATCTACATCTTGCCCAAGGACTGCGGTTGGAACCTGACTTTGTGGCTAAAACTTGCGCTTACACAGCAATGTTAATTAGTGTGCGTTGTCCCTGTTCAAAATAAACTAATTTAAAAAAGCAATATAATGTACGTCAAAATGACAAATATCGGTGCCGATAAGCAGGCGTTTTATACATGTTAATCTTTTATATATATATATATATATATATATATATATATATAATATAAAACTATGTTCACCTAAAACTTGATTGCTCAGGTTTACAAAGTGTAAAAGAGGCTTGAAAAATGTCAAGAAAAAATATCTGTCAGACCTAAGCTACCTTCAGTTATGTCATGAACACAGTTTGGAGTGAGCAGAAAATTGGGTTTTCTGCTAGCTTTTCTTGACCTCGGCAGCGTTATGTTCTCTGAAAGGAGGCTCACTGTGTCACTTTGAAAGCCCCTAGCTCTGGACGCACAACACTTAAAATCTAAAAAGTCTGACTGCATGAGCCTTCCACTGACATTGTATCACCGAGACGCACGAGGCAATCTGCCAAAGTCTGTGGTCAGCCTGGCTTCAGTCTGGACTAAAAGGACTGGCTCCTGCAACACACCTGATATTGGAGTTTTGGCCAAGGCCTTAAATGGGTCTCTAAATGTTTAATGAGGTGATTGTTTTTCACCTTCGCTGAGAAGGCTTTTTTCTGGAGTTCTGGAGCATGTATATATATCGCCCTATATATGCTCCAGAACTTAAAGAAAAGCTTCTCAGCAGAGGTGAAAGAGTGCAATCGTATTTCCATCATATTCTGCGGATTTGATTTTATTGGCCAATTATGTGATTCTGTCCGTGGTTATGTTAAAGGCCTACTGAAATGATTTTTTAAAATTTAAACGGAGATAGCAGATCCATTCTATGTGTCATACTTGATCATTTTGCGATATTGCCATATTTTTGCTGAAAGGATTTAGTAGAGAACATCGACGATAAAGTTTGCAACTTTTGGTCGCTGATAAAAAAAAGCCTTGCCTGTACCGGAAGTAGCGTGACGTCACAGGCTGAAGGGCTCCTCACATTTCCCTAATGTTTACAATGCAGCAAGAGCGGTTCGGACCGAGAAAGCGAAGATTACCCCATTAATTTGAGCCAGGATGAAAGATTCGTGGATGAGGAACGTGAGAGTGAAGGACTAGAGTGCAGTGCAGGACGCATCTTTTTTCGCTCTGACCGTAACTTAGGTACAAGGGCTCATTGGATTCCACACTTTCTCCTTTTTCTATTGTGGATCACGGATTTGTATTTTAAACCACCTCGGATACTATATCCTCTTGAAAATGAGAGTCGAGAACGCGAAATGGACATTCACAGTGACTTTTATCTCCACGACAATACATCGGTGAAACACTTTAGCTACGGAGCTAACGTGATAGCATCGTGCTTAAATGCAGATAGAAACAAAAGAAATAAACCCCTGACTGGAAGGATAGACAGAAAATCAACAATACTATTAAACCATGGACCTGTAAATATACGGTTAATGCTTTCCAGCTTGGCGAAGCTTAACAATGCTGTTGCTAACGACGCCATTGAAGCTAACTTAGCAACGGGACCTCACAGAGCTATGATAAAAACATTAGCGCTCCACCTACGCCAGCCAGCCCTCATCTGCTCATCAACACCCGTGCTCACCTGCGTTCCAGCGAGCGACAGAAGGACGAAGGACTTCATCCGTGCGGTCGGCGGCTAGCGTCGTCTGCTATCCAAGTCAAAATCCTCCTGGTTGTGTTGCTACAGCCAGCCGCTAATACACCGATCCCACCTACAACTTTCTTCTTTGCAGTCTTCATTGTTCATTAAACAAATTGCAAAAGATTCACCAACACAGATGTCCAGAATACTGTGGAATTTTGAGATGAAAACAGAGCTTTTTTGTATTGGATTCAATGGTGTCCGAATACTTCCGTTTAACTATTGACGTCACGCGCATACGTCATCATACATAGACGTTTTCAACCGGAAGTTTAGCAGGAAATTTAAAATTGCACCCTGCCGTATTGGCGTGTGTTGCAATGTTAAGATTTCATCATTGATATATAAACTATCAGACTGCGTGGTCGGTAGTAGTGGGTCTCAGTAGGCCTTTAATGCGGAAATCACCTGCTTTTTTGTTGCTTTTAGTGATGATTGATTAGGCATACCAGACTGTGGAGCAACATTTACACCAAAGCATGTCCAATACATAAAATCTAAAAAGGTAAGGTGTGTGTTAACGGGCCAGGTTAATGATTGTTCTACAAAGGCCTCCCTTTTTTTTAATAAACTCCCTGCGCCCAAAGAGAAGCCTGGTACTCTTTTGGTACGCTTTTGTAATTGAAAGCAATTGGCTCCAATATGAGTAAATTATGAACTGCACAAAAAACCTCAATACAGTATCTGGAACTTATTATGACTTTTGTTGTTTGTGTTTTACATTCACAGGCGTGGTCATCCCATCACATGATGTGTGACTGTTCCAAAGTCAGGAAGTCGAACCTGTCCCTCTCTCCCTCAGCTTGGGCCACACCCTCACGTTGGCTGTTTTCCTAAAGTCCTTGTCACCCTGCCCCCAAAGGAAAACCCTGAATCGAGATGACCGACAGGAAGGAGCCGCCCTTCTTCAATGACGACCGAGTGGGTGCTTTTCACTACAAGCTTCCTCTTTACGATCCCATGGAGCTTTTCATCGAGACGTTGACTGGGACGTGTTTCGAGCTACGAGTGTTGCCCTTTGAGGCCATCATTTCAGTCAAGGCCAAGATCCAAAGACTTGAAGGTAAAACAATCAAGCTCACCTTATAACGACTTAGCACACTTACTGTACATGCAAAGCTTTGTTTTGTTTGTGCAGCATATTCCACATTGTTTACATAGCACATGGATTTATTTAGACAGTATTGTGTGTATTCTACTGTCTGAATGTGCTACAAAATACACTATCCACTATGGATGTTTAGATTTTATTTATGATGCCTATTCAGGTACCAATCATCCATGAGTGAGATCGGCCATTACCGGTACCTGGTATCACATTTATTGTGTACAGTTTTCAATGTATTTATGATGAGTGCTACTAAGAGTTTAACAATATCAGCACGATATTTAAACTATTTACTTATTATATTCTATTAGATACAATTGTTTGATCAAAACAAAGTCAATAGGACACAATAACTAAACAAAATCGATGCTACCCTACGATCCACCCACTTACTTGTTGTTTACTGACTGTGACAATGCTGACACACCAACAGTTATGTTATCCTCTCTTTTTAAACTTAATCTACTCATTCCTTTTCTGTTAATGACTGCTTACTTTGTGCTACAGTTGATGACAGAATCATTAGCCCTCCCATAATTTAAATTTTTTTTTTTTATTAAGTATTTCCCAAGTGGTGTTAAAGAGAGCAATGCATTTTAAGACAGCCTTTCCAAGGATCCTACTTTCATTTTGGATGCGTCCAATATTTTTATTTGACCACAGGACAAAAGTTGTTTCACAAAAAACAAAAATGACTAGAGTCAAAATTGTTAGCCCCTTTAAAGACTCCCAGTAGTTTGTTTGAGAGACAGCGAGTGTTGGAAGTCATGTGCTCTGGTTAATCAAACCTATTTGAAGTCATCACCAGTGAACACCGACTCTGTAAAAGGGACCTGTAGAGCAGTGCACAAGATTCAGTTTACGCTGGATGATTCAGGACTCAGAAATCATCATGCCAAAAGCAAAATAAATCAATTTAAACTTGGTGAAAATAATAATTAATGTCCACAAAGTAGAAGATGGATACACAAAGTTATCATAACGTTTCCAAGTGTCAAGAACTGGTTTGAGAAGTATCAACAAGAAATTCAAAGACAGTAACATAGTACAAAACTAGCCTGACCGAGGTAGGTAAGGAACAATTTCAAAGAGAGATGTGTCTAAAGACCCCAGAACTGCCAAGACACTAGTGAATAGTCGACTTAGCCAAGTCTGGAATTGTAATCACTAGAGTCCTGCACAGGAACGGACTGAGGCTGCAGAACAAGAAAAACTCCACTTCTGCTCCAAAGGCACCTTTGAGCCAGACCGAAGTATGTAAAGGACAACCTAGAGAAAGACTCCATACTGGAAGCTTGTCATTTGGTCAGATGAAAACAAAACTAGAGCTCTTTGGCCATCGAGACACTGCTTATGTTTGGAGAAAGAAGGGAGAGACATACAACCGAAAGAACATGGTCCCCACAGTGAAACATGGTGGTGGGAGTATGATGCTGTGGAGTTGCTTCAGTGCATTTGGAACTAGGAATCTTGTCAAGGTGGAAGGAATCCTGAAGAAAGGATATCATAAGATCTTGGAGGAAAACCTCAAGCAATCAGCAGCAAAACTGTGTATGAGTCGCCGCTTTGTCTTCCAAAATGATAACGACACAAAACATATGTCACTCCTTGTGAAGAACTACCTCCAGAGGGCCGAAGTGTTTATTATGTTATTGAATGGCCTGCACAAAGCCCTGACTTGAATCCCATCGACAATCTTTCATGAGAATTGAAGACCATGGCAGGAGACTGTTAAATCTTGCAGAGCTTGAGAGGTTTGCCAGTGGGCTGGGATTGCTCAGCAGGTGTGTGTAAGACTTGTGAATAACTATTAGACAAGATTACAGGCTGTTATCCAGTAAAAATTAGCATCAGAGAGGCTATTCATTTTGACTCTGGTAAGTTTTGGTTTTCGTAAAACTTTTCTAAGCACTTATTTCTTGGTTATCTCAGCTTGACGTGTCTGCTCCTGGCTTTGTCTTTGGGTTAATTTAGGGTTTTGTCTTAATACTTGATAATTATACTCAAGATATTAAGAAATTAATGTCTATGGATGTTCTTATTAATTTTGGGTCATTGTATTCTCAGGGCATTCAATCGATCGCAACTGGACTAAAGTCCAGTTGCGATCGATTGAATGCCCTGAGAAATTAAGGAATGCAGTTTATTTGCGGTAATGGAGGTAATTATTAACTATGGGGAGCAGCTCCACACTTTTTATGGAGATACACAATTAGCTGCTAGCTTGTCAGCCGGGGGACTAAAAATAAATATTAGCTAGAGGTGATTGGCATTTAAATGTAATAACCCTCTGCAATGGAGATCACATACTTTTTCATAAAAGTCGGCCAGTATTATCTGTAGCCGATCAATCGGCACATCCCTTTTGGCCACTGCAACACTCAGGAAACATGTGGGTGTGTGATCACTGCAGAGTAAATCTGTTTATGTGAAGAGGTATTTCAGTGTTTTTATGGTGGAGCTTGGCTTAACTTCACTAAAAACTCTTGTAATCAATCTGTTCTTCCTCAGTTCTTATCAGTTCATCATTTCTATAGTGCATCCAGCCTTGTGCGATGTGAGGTTCATATACTCACCTACAGTAAATACTTGGTGAATAAGTCTGGTATTTGTTAAATGCAGGTGGTCCACTTGCAGTACCACTGCTCTGTCTGCAGGTGGCAGTCATTAATTATTTTTGGCATCATGAACTACAGATGGCAGTTAACTTAATGTGCTCTGTGTTGATTCCTCTGTTTGAAGGTATCCCAGTTACCCAGCAACACCTCATCTGGAACAACCTGGAGCTGGATGATGAACACTGTCTACACGATTATGGGTAAATGAAATGTTCTCCTTCATAACATGGACACCTAACCCACTGGGGTTGTTCAAGTGCTTGCAAGCAATATGTTGCACATATTTTATGTAGTTACTCCGCCTTCCTCCCACCACCAAAGACATGCACCTGGGGAAAGGCTGATTGGCAACACTAAACTGGCCCGAAGTGTGTGAATGTGAGTGTGAATGTTGTCTGTCTATCTGTGTTGGCCCTGCGATGAGATGGCGACTTGTCCATGGTGTACCCCGCCTTCCGCCCGAATGCAGCTGAGATAGGCTCCAGAACCCCCCGCTACCCCATAAGGGACAAGCGGTAGAAAATGGATGGATGGATGGATTTTGGCAGGCTGTCAGTTGTTCAGATGTGGATTTCACAGTCAAATGTTGTGGTAATTAGATTACAACAATTACCAATTAGATTATGTAAATTTTAGCCCCAAATGCATTCTTATGTCCATTGTCTTCTTCAAAAAAGTAGTAGGTAGCACATTTTCTGCTGCATTAAAAGTCAGCATGTATGTTTTTGCAGCATCTCAGGGGGCTGCACTTTGAAGCTGGTCTTAGCTATGAGGGGAGGTCCAATCAACACCAGGAGGGGTAAGAAAAATTATTGGTTTCATGTCACGTTGAACCAAATTATGCAGGTTTCCATTTGAAAAACGATTCTTTTTCTTTAATCAGTAACCATGGAGGACACCGTCAGAGACGTGGTTGAGCCAATGGAGGGCACAAAGGAGGAGGGTTGGGAGAAAAGCTTGGCCAGCAAACAGGTCACGTTTGTGGTCTATCGTGAGGGCGATCAACTCAACTTCTTCCGAGTGGTTGACAGGGGAGATGGTTCCCTGACTCCTCTGTCAGAATCTCTCAGGTCTGAAAACGACCACATACATAATAAATATAAATAGACAAGTTTAGAATATCCATCCTCATGGTTTTGCCTATCAAATTTTTCAGTGGCGGCTCAGTGTACAACATGTGTGCTGAGGATGGTGAGCGTTCTGCAGCTGCTCAGCAAAGCCTTGAAAATTCAATCACTATGAACAAAATGAAGCTGCTCAAGGCCAAGATGGAAGACATGAACCTTAACAAGAAGGTAGGCTTTTATTAGAATTTCAGCTGCATCCCATTTAGGAATTGGTCAGTGAAAACATAATGTGGTATTTGATATATTACTATACAGCGCATTTAATAATAGAGACAGTGCCTCACTGAGTGTGAAAGTCTCTGAACACCCCTCGCTCACACACACACAAACAGCTGTTATTATATGATACTGTGATTGATGCTATCAAACGTCTAGCGCCAAAAAGAACATTTCAAAAAATTTCTCTGAAAACTCAATTTTTGATTCAGAGTTCAATTTTTGGGTGTTAAAACTACAAAAGACAATGGTTGGGAGGGGTGCTGATGTCATCCTGTAATGATTTAATGATTATTTGTATCAACATTTCATCTTTTTCTTCTTAATTCGGCGTGGCTCGGTTGGAGCGGCTTTGCCAGCAACATGAGGGTTCCTGGTTCGATCCTAGAGCAAGACACTCTTGTTCTTGATGGGTCGTGGTTAGGGCCCTTCAGTGTGTGAATGTGGAAATACTGCCAAAGCGCTTTAAGTACCTTTTTAAGTACATTTTTTAAATTGAAAAGACACGACTGGTAGATTATTTTGCAAGTTTTGTATTTCTTATGCTTCACTGATATTGTTTTAGTCTTAGTATTTTATCTGTTTTAATTGCTAAGCTTTTATTGTTTTAAATATTGGTTTGTACTGCAGCACTTTAAGATTTATTTAAATAAACAAACATATTATTTCTGGCGGGCGTTGTGACATCTTACTCTGTTCAGCAGTCATTTAAGGCATCGTAAAAACACCTCTGTCATGTATAGTGTAATCACTCTGTGCTAAGAGAGCACAGCTTTTAGGTTCAATGTGCACAATTTATAATCTTATTTACTCAGACAGCAATGTGCTTATGTACGTTTAGATCGGAGAATGTCATTTCCTAATGGGGAAAAGATGTTAATGTCTCTTGTTTTCATGTTAGCATTCAAGCTAGCGAGCTGGCACCAGTCAAACCTTGAGTTGATTAAAGTGCAATTATCAATCACGGTTTTTCCATCATTTTAAGTTAAAACGGTAATACTAACCGGTAGGAAGTTTTACAGCGGTCATCATATTACCTTTTATTGTTATATCCCTACTGCACAGCAAACATGGCATCTGTAAGACTAACATGCTTCTGTATACAGTCCGGAGAAACTTCTAAACATTCAACATGTGCATTTATTTGTACAAAAAAGGAACTCTCTGTAGAGTACATAAACACACCTGGCCTCTAAATGAAGAAACACGGTATTGACAAAAAAAATCAATGCAGAGATTCTTTGTGTAACCTCCAAAATTTACTTCCTCTTTTGGTCATGTGTGCCAAAGTTCTTTTTGTGTGTAATTTTTCATAAAAACCTGTTCAAAAACAGTTTTTTATTTGATTGTCTTGTGTTGGTCTTCATTTTACAGCCGAAGAAGTCGAGTAAGGCAAAGCCACGGCCACCCGTCCCTCCAGCGCCTTCCAGTACACGTCACCACCAACGCCTCCTGCGCTCCCTCCCTCAGATCAATAAGCCTCTCCAGTCTAATGGCCAACTACCTCCAATAGCGGACCAAGAGCTCCTAGATCCCTTTCCGCCCCCTGCTGCTGTGGCTGCTTCCTACTTGTCCTTCCCTCGACGTCCGCCTCCCTCTGTCCCCTCGCCTTCTTGCTTTATGCTACAGGAGGAGGAGCCGTGGGAGACGTGCCCGCCATTCACAAAAATCCGCCCCCCTCCCAAAGTATCCCGCCTGGACATTGGCAGCACAAGGTTGATGAGGGATTGTGTGTACCCTCAGCTCCCCCCGCTGTGCACCAGAGGCTCACCCGACGCCGCCTTTGACCCGGTGAAGCCGGTCGTAGAGGCACTTGGGATGAGTTTATTGGAAGAAGGGCTGGTGGCGCCGCCGCCAACTGCATTATTTGGGGACCCTCTGAGTCTCGATTTGTCCGCTCAGCCCGAGGAGGCTTGTCAAACCTTCGAGGTTGGGGCGCAGCTGTCCCCCTCCCCACTCAGTGCTTGGACACTCGGGCCCCGTGGTGACACCCTGACCAGCAGAGCAGATGTAACGCAGCTTAGCACTTCATTCCATTTAAGCCCCCCATCGCCGTCACCTGCCTCCAGCTCCCTGAAACCCCGTTTACAACCTTTTGACTCCATGGTCGCCCTTCAAGCCCAAGTAAAACAAGGCAGTTCATCAAGTCACCCAGCGCGCCTTCACGGTGTTAAAGTGGATTCACCGAGCAAGAGGCCAGAGCTTCTATCCAAGAGGGAAGCCAGGTGCATCACGAAGATGGCGAATCAAGCTTGCAGAGAGCAACTGGGCGACTCTGAGCTCCATTCTGCAAGGCCCGTAGACGGCCACAGTGGAAGGAGAGGAATGGGGGCGCCACTGTCTCCTGCTGCTACCATAGGACAGAGCATTCTCGGCTCCAGTCCGCCAGGACCCCTCCAGGATGATGCAGCGCGGCAAACGTCATCTTTGCACCGAGCGGCAGCCTTGCACACGGTGAGAGCAGAGGCTATTATTTAGGAATTACAGCAATTGCATTTAAAACTGATCTACCGCTATTGTAAATCACATTTAGTTTCAAAATGTACCAAGTTGAAAAAAGACAAATTCTAATAATCTCTTTATTTTTGTTAGTTAATACCTTTAGGTTGTTTAGTTTGGTTATTGTAAACTATTGAAATGTTGCAAATAATATAATGTGTTTATTTATTAAATGATGTTAAGTCCAACTGCAATTCTAAAAGGAAAAAAGGAGCTCACGGTCCATAGAATATTATGGCATGGACTAGGAATGTGCCAACAATCAGTATTGGACAATTTTGGTGGAAAAAGCATGTGATTGACACTGCATTATCGCATTTTATTGCGGATCACAAACGCTGATCCCCTCTGGCTGACGCTGTATTTATTTTTAGTCTTCCAGCTGACAAGCAGCTAGCAGCTAATTATAAAAATATATACTGTATATGGAATATAAACTGCATTTCATTTTAGCTTTACCACTGGCGGATGAGGCAGAACATGTTACACACAGAGGAAGAGAAAAAGGAACTTGTTTTTGAATATTGTGTTTATATTGTTAAAGTGCCTATAGCACTCACCATAAATAAAGAGAAACATTTACAGTTAATACATGTGATCGGTATTGGCCGATATCACCCATGGTTGATCGGAATTGGAATCCGCAGCTTAAAATCCTGATTGGAACATCCTTAACATGGACATTTATGCTTTTGAATAATTATGAGTAATTGATTGGTAAGTATAGAATGATATACTCTCTAAATTACAGTAATTCAAGTGCTGAAAAGTGATAGGATGTTGCCAAATAAATGCTGCACAAGACTTTCTGAAGGTAATGAAATTCAACATTTTTAAATGGCTGATTTCAAACCAGAAGAAAACTGTATTTTCACCTTACTTTAAGAATAACCAGGATTAAAATGCAAAAAAAAGCCTTCATAATTATTTGAGATTGTTTTATCATCTTTATGATTGTTTATTGATTCCCTCCAAAATATGTCACATTCTCTTCTTAGATCAACAAATGTCTGGCACCAGGTAGGGGAGTCCCGTCGCCATTTGTGAGGATAGGTAAGACCGAGACACACGACTCGGCACACATTCACTTGAGGTAGACGAGTTGATAAATAAAGTGCTAAGTATTTAAGGGCTGCAACAATTAATCGATTAAGTTGATTAGGTAAAAAGCTTTGATTTATATTATGTTGCTTCAATTGATCGTTTTAGTGCAAGTTATGATAAAAAAAAAAATCTGGACTGTATAAAAGAAGGTAAAACAAGTTGAATTGAAGGTAAAAGGTAAATAGAAGGTAATAGAAGAAGTGAATTAAAGGTAAAATGGGGTAAAAGGGTAAATGAAGATAAACAGGTTCATAAAATATAAATGCAAGTTAAACAAGTAAATATATGGTAAATGGGTTATACTTGTATAGCGCTTTTCTACCTTCAAGCTACTCAAAGCGCTTAGACACTATTGCCACATTCACTCATTCACACACACATTCACACACTGATGGCTGGAGCTGCCATGCAAGGCGCTAACCAGGACCCATCAGGAGCAAGGGTGAAGTGTCTTGCTCAAGGACACAACGGATGTAAATAAAATAAAGAAGGAATATAGAAGGTAAACAAAGATTAACCAAGGTAAAATACAGTCAAGTAAGGTAAATACAAGGTAAAGTAAGGTAAATGGGAGGTATACAAAGGAATATAGAAGGTAAAACAAGGTAAAGACAGTCAAAAAATGTCAATAGAAGGTAATGAAAGTTATTTCGAGTACAGTACTATTTTCCCTAAAATACGCATTGAGGATATAAAGTGTGTTTTAACCAAATGCAATATAGTAATCGCACAAAATAATTGAGAGCCCTAAAGTATTTATTGCTGCTGAAGGCACAATCCTCCATGTTTGATCTGTGTGATGTGGTGTCGACTAAATGGTGATGGTAAACCAAAAAAATTTCACTAACAAAACATCCAATCAGTCGCTGTCATGTCAGCACCTGTAGATCCCCTTTGGACAAAGTACTGCACGTCTCCATGAACCAATAAGTATATTTTTGTTGCAGATCAAAGTGCACAAAAGAAAACAATCCTGTCAAGCAAAATGTTATTCCCCTAACTAACCACACAGCAAGCATAATGTTATCCTTCCAGCATGTTTTTTTTTTACTTCCTTTTACTGCTTATATCCTCTTACTGCTTATTGATTAAATAACATGGAAGTTAATGCTGCTTGCCGACGGCTGCAATGCAGGCAGTACTTCAGGCAAGGCAGATTCTTCCATTATTTTTTTCTTCTAAGTTTTTCTCTTCTTGAAGGAACTCCGACATACCACCTACCTCCGGTCAAGGCCCCTACAGGCACCAAGAAAAAGAGTTTCAATCACTGCTTCCTCTGTGGCAAGAAGACTGGGCTGGCCACCAGCTATGGGTGCAGGTATGTCTCTGAATCTAATGCATGCCCTTAAATCTCAGGGCGTTCAATCGATAGCAACTGGACTGTTTCACCTCATCAGAGTAGGCTTCATCAGTTCATGCTCATAAGACTTAGATTGGTCAGATCTAGTCTTAGACTTAGATAGGTCTGATCAAGTCTTAGACTTAGATTGGTCAGCACCAATCTTAGAATTAGATTGGTCAGATCTACTCTTAGACTTAGATTGGTCAGATAAAGTCTTAGAATTAGATTGGTCAGATCTACTCTTAGACTTAGATTGGTCAGATAAAGTCTTAGAATTAGATTGGTCAGATCTACTCTTAGACTTAGTTTGGTCAGATCTACTCTTGGACTTGGATTGGTCAGATCTACTTTTAGACTTAGATTGGTCAGATCTACTCTTAGTCTTAGATTGGTCAGATCAAGTCTTAGAATTATATTGTCAGAGCTACTCTTAAGCTTAGATTGGTCAGATCTACTCTTAGACTCAGATTGGTCAGATCTACTCTTAGACTCAGATTGGTCAGATCTACTCTTAGACTTAGATTGGTCAGATCTACTCTTAGACTTAGATTGGTCAGATCAAGTCTTAGAATTAGATTGGTCAGATCAAGTCTTAGAATTAGATTGGTCAGATCTACTCTTAGACTCAGATTGGTCAGATCTACTCTTAGACTCAGATTGGTCAGATCTACTCTTAGACTTAGATTGGTCAGATCTACTCTTAGACTTAGATTGGTCAGATCTACTCTTAGACTTAGATTGGTCAGATCAAGTCTTAGAATTAGATTGGTCAGATTTATTCTTAAACTTAGATTGGTCAGATCTAGTCTTAGACTTAGATTGGTCTGATCAAGTCTTAGACTTAGAATGGTCAGCACCAGTCTTAGAATTTGATTGGTCAGATCTACTCTTAGACTTAGATTGGTCAGCACTTGTCTTCGACTTAGATGGGTCAGATCAAGTCTTAGAATTAGATTGGTCAGATCTAGTCTTAGACTCAGATTGGTCAGATCTACTCTTAGACTCAGATTGGTCAGATCTACTCTTAGACTTAGATTGGTCAGATCAAGTCTTAGAATTAGATTGGTCAGATCTATTATTAAACTTAGATTGGTCAGATCTATTCTTAGACTCAGATTGGTCAGATCTACTCTTAGACTCAGATTGGTCAGATCTACTCTTAGACTCAGATTGGTCAGATCTACTCTAGACTTAGATTGGTCAGATCTACTCTTAGATTGGTCAGATCAAGTCTTAGAATTAGATTGGTCAGATCTATTCTTAAACTTAGATTGGTCAGATCTAGTCTTAGACTTAGATTGGTCTGATCAAGTCTTAGACTTAGAATGGTCTGCACCAGTCTTAGAATTTGATTGGTCAGATCTACTCTTAGACCTGGATTGGTCAGATCTACTCTTAGACTTAGATTGGTCAGCACTTGTCTTCGACTTAGATGGGTCAGATCAAGTCTTAGAATTAGATTGGTCAGAGCTACTCTTAGACTTTGATTGGTCAGATCTACTCTTAGACTTTGATTGGTCAGATCTACTCTTAGACTTAGATTGGTCAGATCTAGTCTTAGAATTAGATTGGTCAGATTTAGTCTAGCTGCTGGGGCCAAAACCCCAAATATTTATACTGCAAAACCAGGAGGGTGTGCCTCGGCAGGGATGGTTTCGCCCTATGGTAGTTTTGATGCAAACGAGCAGTCCTAACTGTCAAAGCCAACGACAGTCGTTGAAGTATAGATTCCCCTTTTTAGCATTGAGGGATTGTGTGACTACTACCATTCAGTTGTAAAAAAAATTAAAATAAAATAAAAAAATGGCACAAATGGCCTTCTGGTCACCTTCCGTGACCAGAAGGTTTTTAACTCCTGTTATTTGTTGGAGGCTAAATTGCAGAGTCTTTTTAGGAATGGTTGAAAGGACAGTGTTGTATGTGGGAGACAGGTGGTGTCGCAGACCACCTCCTCTGTTCAAGGATGTTTTTTCAACCTTGACATTGATGTCTTCCCTCGAAAGCGGAGTGCGGGAAGCCATCTATGTCCTATTTAGTCCCCCTCCAGCCTCATAAGAAGATAACTATAAATAAAGGAGTGCTATTTATAGATCTGACTTGATCGTCCCAAAAATATCTGGTTCGAATCTCTCAGGTGCGGTAGCAACTTCTGCGCCACTCACCGCTATGCAGAAACACACGACTGCTCTTACGACTACAAGAGCACGGGGAGACGATTCCTGCAAGACACCAACCCTCTCATCAGCGCTCCCAAGCTGCCTAAGATCTAGAATCTTCCAGCGTTTCCTGTTAAAAGGACACATTTTTATAAAGCTTCCAGACTTTTGACGGACTAAATGGAAGGGTCTTACTCACCATTGTGTGCTTTGTCCCTCCACAGTCAAGTTGACTTCAGACTGAAGTTCAGAAAAACATGAGTGGATCAAGCGAAACCTTTTCTCATGCATGGACGTCGGGTTATGTCAAATGTCTGATGCATGTTCCGACAATTTCCATTTTGGCAGCCTTCAAGGAAAAACAATATAGAACCGCTGATTGATTTTTGCTCGGACACGTTTGGACCAGTTGCACTTTAGAACATTTGTATTATTCCGATCATGAGCTGAAGGATCTTTTTATCGCCATTTCTGTGTTGTCGTCATGTCTCACTACTTGTGCACATATAGTTTTCCTTAAAAGAGAACAACAAGATATTTAAAGTCAAGTTTGAATTGCTAATGTTTGTCGGTGTGAATGCTGTAATGTTTTAATTGTGTATGGTATTGGGGGTTAGGCAAATGTCAGTTTAGTAAGGACGCCATAAGGATCTTTTCTATGTCTTTTTTACGCTATTGAACGCTGTGCTCATTTTTGCAGGGCTTGGATCTAATAAAGTTCTTTTCCATACTTAAGCATTTTGTCAGCAAGAGTTTTTCACAGGTTAAACATCAAAATTAAAAGGTCTGACAAACCCCAAAACCTGTCAAGTTGGCACGTTGTGTAAGTCATAAATAAAAACAAAATACAATGATTTGCAAATACTTTTCAACTTATAGTCAATTGAATAGACTGCAAAGACAAGATACTTAACGTTCTAACTGGAAAACTTTATTTTTTGCAAATATTAGCTCATTTGGCATTTGATGCCTGCAACATGTTTCAAAAAAGCTGGCACAAGTGGCAAAAAAGACTGAACAAGTTGAGGAATGCTCATCAAACACTTATTTGGAACATCCCACAGTTGAACAGGCTAATTGTGAACAGGTGGGTGCCATGATTGGGTATAGAAGTAGCTTCCATGAAATGCTAAGTCATTCACAAACAAGGATAGGGCGAGGGTCACCACTTTGTGAACAAATGCGTGAGCAAATTGTCCCAACAGTTTTAAGAACAACATTTCTCAACGAGCTATTGCAAGGAATTTAGGGATTTCACCACCATAAAAAGGTTCAGAGAATCTGGAGAAATTACTGCATGTAAGCGATATTATGGACATACGATCCCTCAGGTGGTACTGCATCAAAAAGCGACAGTGTGTAAAGGAAATCACCACATGGGCTCGGGGACACTTAGAAAAACCACTGTCAGTAACTACAGTTTGTCGCTACATCTCTAAGTGCAAGCTAAAATTCTACTATGCAAAGCGAAAGCCATTTATCAACAACACCCAGAAACACTGCCCGAGCTCATCCTAGATGGACTGATGCAAAGTGGAAAAGTGTTCTGTGGTCTTACGAGTCCACCTTTTAAATTATTTTTGGAAATTGTGGACGTCGTGTCCACCGGAACAAAGAGGAAAAGAACCATCCAGATTGTTCAAGGCGCAAAGTTGAAAAGCCAGCATCTGTGATGGTATGGGGGTGTATCAGTGCCCAAGGCATGGGTAACTTACACATCTGTGAAGGCACCATTAATGTTGAAAGGTACATACAGGTTTTGGAGCAACATATGTTGCCATCCAAGCAACGTTATCATGGACGCCCCTGCTTATTTCAGCAAGACAATGCCAAGCCACATTCTGCACATGTTACAAAAGCATGGCTTCATAGTAAAAGAATGTGGGTACTAGACTGGCCTGCCTGTAGTCCAGACCTGTCTGCCATTGAAAATGTGTGGCGCATTATGAAGCCTAAAATACCACAACGGAGACCCCCGGGCTGTTGAACAACTTAAGCTGTACATCAAGCAAGAATGGGAAAGAATTCCACCTGAAATGCTTCAAAAATTGGTCTCAGTTTACTGAGTGTTGTTAAAAGGAAAGGCCATGTAACACAGTGGTAAAAATGCCCCTGTGCCAACTTTTCTGCAATGTGTTGCTGCCATTAAATTCAAAGTTAATGATTATTTGCAAAAAAAAATAAAAGTTTCTCAGTTCGAACATGAAATATCTTGTCTTTGCAGTCTATTCAATTGAATAAAAGTTGAAAAGGATTTGCAAATCATTGTATTCTGTTTTTATTTATGATTTACACAACGTGCCAACTTCACTGGTTTTGGGTTTTGTACGTGTGAGACACCAACGTAATGTTTCAGCAATCTCTTTGATCTTAATCTCCATCGCGCTTGTACCGTGGCCACAAATCAGTCAGCCACAAACCACATCAAGTCATACCTCAAAGCATCTGGAAAAAGCTTCCCAGATATTTTAAGTATTTTCTCAATATTCCCTTGCACGCTTACAAAAAAATACCTTGGCTCACAGCTTTGTCAATGACAGTCACTATAATCGTTTTTTGCAGGTGAACTTTTCCGCTCTTGAATTAAATATCTGTTTGCTAATCTGACTCAATCTTGACGCGCTCGTTGCTTAGCGACAAGCTTGACATTTTCCTTTTAGACAAAATAAAGGTGGTTAACATGTCTGGTTGTGTTTATTACAAAAGTAGATAACGGTGCATCGGGAAAGTATTCGCAGCACTTTTCCCACATTTTATGTTCCAGCCTATTCCAAAATGGAATACATTGATTTTTGCCCTCACAATTTTGCAGACAATACCCCATTATGACATTGTGCAAAAAATTTTTTGGAAGATTTGTGCTAATTTGTTGAAAATATACAACTAAAAATGTACGAAGTGTTGCGTCGGACCAGTTCTTCCTCCAAGGGAATCGAAGTTACTGGTCAATCCCAAGTTCTTTCGATGACATATATGCTGAGTAAGAAGGATCACCAGGACAGAATAGGAATATTATCAAGTTTTACTGAAAATTTCAGGAGATCAGCTCAACCAATACATTCATATCGGCTACTCTAGTTGATCTAACACTCGAACGGAAGAGCCCACTTCTTGCAAAACGAAGAAGGCCCCCACCTGTCTGAGAAGGAACACGGCTTCACTGTTCCACTACAGACAAAAAGGAGTATTCCATCTCATACAGCGCAAGCCTTCAAGGTAACACACATGGTTTACTTGCGGACATAAGAGAAGAAATAGAGTACAAATGGAAAAACACTAGTTGCTTCACACATGACTATGAATAAAAAAAGATAACTCTTAAACATATAAATATATGTATTCTTCACAAAAGGTATTTTATAGCCTTTGCTCAATGCTTTGTTGATGCACTTTTGGCAGCCATTACAGCCTCAAGTCTTTTTTTTAATATGATGCCAGAAGCCGCAATAAAGCATGTTTGGAGGAAACCAGGCACCGCTCGTCACCGGGCCAATACCATCCCTACAGTGACGCATGGTGGTGACAGCATCATGCTGTGGGGATGTTTTTCAGTGGCAGAAACTGGGACACAATAGTCAGGATAGAGGGAAAGATGAACGCAGCAATGTACAGAGACATCCTGGTTTAAAAAAACCCAAAACAAAGCTTTTTAATCCAATCTGATGGAGCTTGGAAGTTGTTACCGAGAGGAATGGGCAAAACTGCCCGGAGATACGGTATCTATTACAGCCTCAAGGGAGTCTCTCCCCGGAAGTCCCACCCCCCATCCAAAGCCATTGGCTTACACCCCGTAGCCAGCCGCTACAATATTGTGATTGTATAGAACATCGAATATTGGTGAGCTGACAGTGATTTATATCACTTTAGCTATTTTCATTTTGCCTTGGATATTGTCCTGTTTGAAATGATAACTTAATTCCTGTATGTACATTAAGGGTTCTGATATTTCTTTGATGGTCTTTTATTTTTAAAACAAATTTTCATATACGTTCCTTTATTTTTTGGATGTTTTATATTTACTTTTGTTTACAATATCCTCAACTGTCACATTGGTGACGAAAATTGAGTTGGGATTTCCAATCTATTCTTAGAGGCTTTTTTGGGGGATATTTTCTTCCAGGTTTTGTCCATCCATCCATCCATTTTTCTACCGCTTGTTCCTTTCGGGGTCTTAGTATTTACAAAATACAGTAGGAGGGGATTTCATTCGTCGCTGTTTGCCTGACATATGAAACGGGACGAATTGCAGGGTGCACTATGCACTTTAGCCACTAGATGGCAGTAAAGTGTTAAATATCTTAAAGTACCAGTAGAGTGGGAAAAACAAGTTGACTTTATATCAGGGGTGTCAAACTCATTTTAGATCGGGGGCCACATGGAGAAAAATCTACTCCCAAGTGGGCCGGACTGGTAAAATCACGGCACGATAACTTAAAAATAAAGACAAATTCAGATTGTTTTCTTTGTTTAGAAATAGAACAAGCACATTCTGAAATTGTACAAATCATAATGTTTTTTGTTTTTTTACACTTACATGTTGCTGTTAATAGTATTCTATCTTTATTTGTCGTTTTTTTTTAATATTTTCTGAATAAATGTTCATCAGTCAACTCATTGGTGTTAATTTTCAATCCATCAAGATAAAAAAATGATATCAAAATCAAATTACAGGATGTTATATATGTAGTTCGACTGATCAGGGCCGGCCCGTGGCATAGGCCGTATAGGCAAATGCTAAGGGCGCCGTCCATCAGGGGGCGCCACGCCAGTGCCACAAATGTTGGAGAAAAAAAAAAAAAAAGTTGGTACTATTATTTCTAAATACAAAAAATAATCCCACGTTAATTAAAATGCAAAGTAAAGCCTATTTAATAGAAATATTATTTGTTACAACATTACGCCCCCCATCCCCCCGCACGGTGCGCCCCTCCCTTCCCGTATCATGACTCTTACCACATCAAAAAATCAACACAAGATGTCAAAACGGCCAAAACTGTCAGGTGCCCAGGGAAGAGAAAAGAAGAGGAGGAGAAACGAGAAAAAGACAGAGGTAGCAGGTAGGTAACGTTAGCCTACATGAAATTATTTGTCTGTTACAGAATGTGATAGTAACCTGGCTTTTTAGCATTAAGCTAATGTTACATGATTCGGCAATTGCTAATCAATAAATAGCTAGTTCTGTTTTAGTTTAGTTCTGGGGCGGTATAGCTCGGTTGGTAGAGTGGCTGTGCCAGCAACTTAAGGGTTGCAGGTTCGATCCCCGCTTCCGCCATCCTAGTCACTGCCGTTGTAGTCCTTGGGCAAGACACTTTACCCACCTGCTCCCAGTGCCACCCACACTGGTTTAAATGTAACTTAGATATTGGGTTTCACTATGTAAAGCGCTTTGAGTCGCTAGAGAAAAGCGCTATATAAATATAATTCACTTCACTTCACTAATTCACTTTAACGTCGGGTTAATATTGTGGAGGGGGCTAAATTGTTATGGAAAATAATAATGTAACGTTAGGTAATTACAGTACTCCCACCTTACATTCCTCAGTATTAGATCTTTTAAGCAGGTGTTTTTTGTTTACATTGTTATTGCCTTCTGGTTAGCTATTGTTTGCCCTGCAGGTAATAGTCACTTTTCCACCCCTTTATATATTAGGTATAGTCGTAAGCCTAGTTGTTAAAGTGCACATCATTAATGTTAATTAAGCAATATCACATGAGAGGGAATGCTGTTTTTTAATTTGAGCACTGCTGTGATTCGGTTAAAAATAATCATAACATAACATTCTCATATAATATGTTAATTTAATTTTAATTTGCTTTCTTTAATAAAAAAAAAAGGTCAAAGACAAAGCTATTCGGTTTCTTGTGAGTATATACACTTCACTGCCGATGTGTGGGGGGGCGCCACCTAAAATCTTGTCTAGGGCGCCAGATTGGTTAGGGCCAGGCCTGCGACTGATGTACTAACATCATGTGCTTTATTTTGTACATATGTAGCATCTTCTACAAAGATACAAATAATTGCCATTGTGACATCCAGTGGACACATTTAGAACAGCAGTTTCTTTCATTCAAAAATTTCAGGTTGATTTTTATACTTGGCAAACTCATTCCGCGGGCCAAATAAAACCTGTTCGCGGGCCTAAACCGGCCCTCGGGCCGTACGTTTGACACCCCTGCTTTATATGCTTATTAGTGTTTCATTGTATCCATGAAACCATATCCAATTGTACTTACAAAGTATGCGAAAATACCGTCTAAACATCACAAAATGCCAAAAATTCAGTCAGCCTTTGGTATTTTCCTCATTGTAGTAACACTTCTTCTGCACTCTGACAATGTTGACAGGTCAGTCATACTGGAAATATAATATAATATAATATAAAAGTTTATCGTTCACAATCCTTGTGTAAGACAAGAACACGTACGTTTGGCTTTTTGAATGCATTTGAAATCTTCAATAAATAGCTAACAATTGAGTCAACAGACCGTGGGTCCTTTGTTGTGCTCATTATACTCTCTAAAAACATCCAGAAAGTGCTAACAATACTCCATTTACATGTCATGACCTGAAAATTAACCAAATATGAGTGATATTGTTATTATAAGCGCCAACACAGACAGACTATTTTAGCGACGTCTGCTCAAAACTTGCTAAAAAATAAATTCTGGATTATAATTCCTGCATCTCTCACCTGGTAGTAGACAAATGTGGCCACTTTCACGTCTTCCAGGTGGCGAAAAAGACGCTTGTTGCAGCAACTTTTTTTTTAACCCTTTGTTGATTCTTCATTTAAACAGAATTATGAGAGAGTCCCGTCGGTCCACATCGCAGCGAGAGTGGAAATATTACGGTAAGTGTTAGTTTTATTTTGGTTTGTTGTGGTTAGTTTGTATGTATGCAATAAAGCTGCATCCCCCGAGTAGCAGTCGGCTTCTAACACTCATCCTCTTTGTGTTCGGGCTCAAAAATATAAGGTCCTGGATCATAATTTCCCCCCAAGTAATCGTTGTTAGCTCTCACAAAGTCTGCTTGATTAATGAAGTGAATTAAAGAACTCATTATGTTTTGCTTATGGTGAATGTTTATATTCATCTGGGAGAAAGCAAACCGCCAGTTTGAATGGTAGGCATTTCAGTTTGGGCACATAATAAAGTTAAAGTACCAATGATTGTCACACACACACTAGGTGTGGTGAAATGTGTCCTCTGCATTTGACCCATCCCCTTGTTCACCCCCTGGTAGGTGAGGGGAGCAGTACGCAGCAGCGGTGGGAATCAGTTTTGGTGATTTAACACCCAATTCCAAACATTGATACTGAGTGCCAAGCAGGTAGGGAATGTAAGGCTGCAGCTAACGATTATTTTTCTATCGATTAATCTATAGATTTTTTTTCGATTAATCGGTTAATCTATAGATTATTTTTTTCGATTAATCTATAGATTATTTTTCCTTTTACCGATTATTTTTTTTATTCAAAATGAAGATGAAAAAATAAATGTAGGCCCGTTTTTTCAAAAGGCATGGCTTTTATTTACAAAAAAAAAGAAGTATGGCCACTCAGTCAACATTGACAACAACATGACTAAATATTCTGTAACAATGTAAACATTTAAAACTTTTAACATTTAACAAAATTAAAAGTAGCTTATTTGCTTTTTAATGTGCAAATATAAAAGTCAACATCCAGTGCAAATCTTAATATTCTGCAATAGTATAAGCATTTCAAAAGTAAAAGTATTGCTTATTTTGCTTTAAAATGTGCAAAAATAAAGATAAACATCCAATACAAAAAAGTGCAAAACGAAATATTCTGTAACAACAGTGTAAACATTTCAACAAAAGTGAAAGTATTGCTTATTTGCTAAAATGTGCAAAAATAAAGATAAACATCCAATACAAAAAAGTGCCAATCTAAATATTCTGGAGCACTGTAAACATTAAGTATTGCTTTTAAAATGTGCAAAATAAACATCCAGTCCAACACAGTACACAATAACCAATTCTACTCATTCCAGTGAGTGACTAACAGTTGTAATGAAGAAAGGTTAGCATGTCTACATGCTTTGGTTCTTTTCTTGTTTACAATATTCCCAGCAGCTGAAAATAGGCGCTCAGAAGGGGTCGATGTGGCTGGAACTGAGAGGTAATTAGCCTTCACCTCAAGCCAGGACTGCGAGTGAGCTGAGCTGCAGTTTAAGTTTCTAGAAGGTCAACGGGCTCATAGTGATGTTACTAGTAGTTGACTGGGAGGTGTTTATTATCATTTGGGGAGAGTCCGCTGCCTGATGCTCACCTGCTAAACACCTATCTGCTCCACGCTGAAGCGCTGACTACATGCGCTCTGAATACACACTGCTGATTGGCTGACAATGCTTTGTGTGTACCAATCAGATGGTTGTGTGGGTGGGACAATGCTGCGTGTGTACCAATCAGATGGTTGTGTGGGTGGGACAATGCTGCGTGCTGAGACAGAGGCAGACGGAGCAAAGCAGCTTGTTAAGACTTTAGCTTTAGCTTAGAAACTCGTTCGGTACACCCCCGTACCGAACCGAAAGCCCCGTACCGAAACGGTTCAATACAAAACACGTACCGTTACACCCCTAGCAGATACAAATGACACATTCATGTTTTTGTGTAATGATGACAACGTATGCTCGCGCGGACGATTGACTAGTTGATGGTTTTCTTTTCAAATGTTCGTTCATAGCCGTTGTGCTGCTATGATAGGCCATTTCCGCTCGACACAGTGTGCATACAACAACATTATTAGGCCGTTTATTGAAATACTCCCACACTTTTGACCACTTTTGGCATGCTTTTCCCCCCTCGCTCGCACCGCTCGCATCGTCTTCTTTGATCGTCTGCTTTGCGCTTCGCCATGACGGTAGTGTGACGTAAATATGCGACGCGTCGACGCACAAAAACGGCGTCGACGTATTTACGTAACCGATGACGTCGACTACTTTGACGCGTCGTTTCAGCCTTAAGGGAATGGGTCCCATTTTTATAGTCTTTGGTATGACTCGGCCGGGGTTCGAACTCACAACCTCCCGATCTCAGGGTGGACACTCTAACCACTAGGCCACTGAATAACATAGGGACCTTTAGTATTGACATTTGTGTGTGGATTGGATGAGTTCTCGCTGAAGAAAATGCACCGAAATTGGACTTCGGTAAGCCAAGGTGATGGCCCTATCCGTGAGAGGAGACTACATGTTTAGCTTAAGATACGACCGGCGTCTGTTGTCTTTCCAGACACTTACACACGAACATCTCCTTTTATGGTCAGGGTGTGCTGTCCTGACTTAGCACACACCCAGAGACAGGGAGGAGGAATATAAAAAACTGATGGTTTGTCTTCTCCAAGTTAGGAGTGCCTATTTTTTGACTTGACCTCCTCCAGGAACTGCAGTCCTGTATAATGATGCTCGCCTGTAATAAAGCAACAATTGGTTCAGTAAAGCGTCTCCGACGTGTCACCCTTCTGTCCTGACTTAGCACACACCCACAGCCTGAAAGGTGGAATATAAAACTGATGGTTTGGCTTCTCCAAGTTAGGAGTGCCTAATTTTTGACTTGACCTCCTCCAGGAACTGCAGTCCTGTATAATGATGCTCGCCTGTAATAAAGCAACAATAGGTTCAGTAAAGCGTCTCCGACGTGTCACCCTTCTGTCCTGACTTAGCCAACACCCTGAGCCTGAAAGGAGGAATATAAACTGATGGTTTGGCTTCTCCAAGTTAGGAGTGCCTAATTTTTGACTTGACCTCCTCCAGGAACTGCAGTCCTGTGTAATGACGCTCGCTTGTAATAAAGCAACATTTCTCCGACGTCTCTTTTGATCCAGCCACACTGCCGTGTCACCCTTCTGTCCTGACTTAGCACACACCCAGAGACAGGAAGGAGGAATATAAAACTGATGGTTTGGCTTCTCCAAGTTAGGAGTGCCTAATTTTTTTTACTTGACCTCCTCCAGGAACTGCAGTCCTGTATAATGATGCTCGCTTGTAATAAAGCAACTTTTGTTTCAGTAAAGGGTCTCCGACGACTCTTTTGATCCAGACGTCACCCTTCTGTCCGGACGAGGATGACAAGACCAGAAATACACATCATTAACATTGTTGTTGATGGGAAAGGGATCTTTGGTTCCTTGCGCGACTTCCTTATTATCTCCCTAAAATGGCTCGGGAATCTCCGTGAGATTGATACTATTTTGATCATATGTGTTTATTCGTAAACTTTAGAAGTCTTTTGGTGTCATACATCAGATATATTTGATAATGAGCTTGTTTTTTTTCACTCTACTGGTACTTTAAATTCTGTTTTTTGGCAATTCCAACTTTGACCACAGTGTGAGTTCCTATGTAGAGTGGCGCTTTCCGTCGTTTTCAGCAGACTGCCTTGCAAAATGAACTATTGTTGTGTATTCTGCTTTCTTATGATGTTCCATGTTTCTTTAATGTTATTTTTGTTTTCATTTTAAAAGTCCCAACAGTTGAGTATTGATATTCCAGCGACGCATCACTTCCTTGCCTCTCTTTCTAATTTTATCCGGCCCAACTCCTTCGTTTCATGTTGCAAAAGACTTGCATGACAATTTGTCTGTCTCACTTTCAGAAGGAGGCAGCTTCATTCAGTCAAAGAGAACAGAGGCTGCGTTGTCCCGCCCCAAGGACAAAGTGGCGGCCTGTGCATCAGTAAGAAGGCCACTTCACAAGGACACGTTTCACAGAGAGAGATAGCCGGTGAGTCAACATCAGGCCTGTTTAATAAGTCAGCCTCTACCAACACGCTACTGGGCCCGACCCCCTCTCTGGGTCAAATATTGCACAACAATGGCTTAATACATTACGTGCTCACTGGGCCTTTTCCTCGGCAACTTGGACGGTGGTGTTCCACACAGAGAAAG